>NW_004524723.1:4255055-4301033 GCF_000260255.1 Octodon degus | reverse complement strand
TCTCTCTCTCTCTCTCTCTCTCTCATGTATTTGGTTGTCACAGGGTCTCACTATGCATCTTGGACTCATAGTGATTTTTCTGTTTTCAGCCTTCCAACTGCTGGGATTACAGGTGTACACCACTACACCAGGACTCTCTGGCCAGCTCAGCCTGCCCTGGGGGCAGGGCTTGTGAGGCATGTGGTGATGGGGATTGAGCTGTGGTCCCTACACTTGCCTAAGCCTGACTAAGCAGGTGCTTTAGTTCACTGAGCTATCTCACCGGCCCATAACTTACTATCTTTGAATTTGAAAGGCTGTTACGTATGGTAAGAGGTGTGAACATACCCAGTTTTGTGAAACTGCATGAATGGGACAAATGACCTTGCCTGAATGCCATCTCCAATGCCTGTGCCTCTCAGAGCCTCACTAATATCCAGCCCAGGTGCCCTGGGCCTTGGCCAAGCAGAGCACACAGTGAGAGTAAGAACACCCTAATTAGGGTCCTTGCTGTGGCTCACTGTGCCAATCAAGTTCGTTTCCATTTCAAGACAGATAGTATAATGGGAGACAGTTAACACAGTTGGGGCCAGTGGCCTTCTTAGCAGAGACAGGCCTATCTGGATAGCACCAGCTTATCTCTCTCTGATATCAAAACTGTCACCAAGATATTTTTCAAATGTATTCAAAGAACTTTCAACAAAAAATGCTATTCACATGTTTCCAAATTCTTGTCAAGCTTCACGCAGTGAACACATCGATGATTTTATGTCCTGTTACCAGTCTATGCACAGTGTCCTTTCCACTTATGTTATTCACACACATGTCCACATGATATGGAAGAAACTGACAGAAATGCCAAGTACTCGATGATGTAGTATTTGCCATATTGATGTTTATTTAATGATCTCCTCTCAGTACAAACTGATTCCTTTTTTTGCTGTTATAAAAAGTGCTCTGAACATCTCTGTGCCAACTATGTCTTCCCTTTTCTGTTAAGAGCTAAGCTAGTGTCAGAAGTGGAATCCTTGGTGCAGCACATCAGTGGTTTCACTGCCCTGTGACACCCTCTGCCAGTCTGAGTGCCAAGAAGGCCAGAGCAATCCTTACTGTTCCACAGCAAAAGAAACCTGTCTCCTTACAGTCCCAGCACTGGGCTCTCAGTAGCTGTTATTGTCTGAGTCTTTCAGGTACGTAAATACTAGGGAGGCATTTTAATTTCCACTTGTTTAATTGCCACCAGTGTTGTATAAGGCATTTTGACACAGTTACACTTTTTTCCATGCCCAAATTTTATCTACATTTTTTCAGTTTAAATTGTCTCTTCAGGATGAGGAGATATCTTGGTGGTCTAAGAACCTGCCTGGCAAGTGCAAGGACCAAGGTTTGATCCCTGGTACCACATGCTATGCTGGCCCTGGAACCCTGAGTGCACCATGACAGCCACCAAAATCCTGCATGGTGGTGCACGCCTGTAATCCCAGTGCTGGGGAGAATGAGATAGGAGTATCAATATGCATCTGACCTGTGTAGTGAGATCCTGTACCAAATAAATGAGATTTTAAAATTAAAAAACAATAAATTATCTCTTCAACCTGGAACATTTACCAGATAGAATATGGATGCTAAACTCAGAGAGCTATACCAAATATTTTTATAGGGATTTATCATGTTTTTTAAGTTACAAAGGCAATTTCTTTCTACTGTTTAAAAATCCCTAAAATATGAATATGTATAAAATAAATGTGGAAAACTGAGAGTATAAATTAGCAAAGGGTTTCTTTCCCACTACTCTTATCATTTTCATACTTTTAAGTAATATTCTGTATTTTTTATTAAGTGACACAAATATGAAAACTGTTAATAATAATGTACTATATAATGCACTGATCATTTTTTATGCTGAAAACTCTCAAAATCCTTCCCTGTAGCTTTGGGAAAGGCATAGCACACTATTATTATCACCCTCCATCACCCAACTGCATGCACCTCAGCCCCTCCGGCTGCTATCTAACTGTGATTCCGTACTCACTGGTCTGCCATACGCAGCCTTCCCTTCCTCCCATTGGTGTCCACCATTCTCCTTTCAACTTCCTTATGTTTGGTTTCTTTTAGTGCTACAGATCTAACCCAGAGCCTTTACATAGAGCTACATTCCAGCCTTTTAACTTTTATTTACCTATTTTTATTTTTAAATATATTTGGTTGTTGCAGAGTCTCACTATGCAGCTTGGGCTCATAGTGATCCTCCCACTTTCAGCCTCCCCAGTTCTGGGATTACAGGTGTACACCACTACCACTACGCTCAGACTCCATGGCCAGCTCAGCCTGCCCTGTGGGTGGGTCTGATGCAGCATGTGGTACTGGGGATCAAACCGCAATCCCTTAGATTGCCTAAGCAGGTGCTTTAGTCTGCTGAGCTATCTCACTGGCCACTATTTACCTATTTTTAGACAGGTCTTGGCTAAATCCCTAAGCTCCCCAGATTGGGCCTGAACTTATGATCCTCCTGTCTCATCCTCTCAGAGTGCTGCAATTCCAGACTATGCCACCATATTTGGCTCCTATTTTTTTGAATTAAGAATTTAGACATCACTTGTTCTACTCTGAGTGATGAAACAGTTCTATGGCTTATACTTCTCACCTCTTTCCAACTTCTTTTGCTTTTTAAATCTCTTACTGGGCATTTATACTGAGATCACAAACTCAAATGTCCCCAGAGTTTGGGAAGGAAACCCAAATACAGAAAGTGGATCTGAACAAGAAACATCTGGAGGTTCTTCCTGCCCATTTTCTGCTGCTCCACCATGAATGGGAAGGGAAGAAAACATCAAAATCAAAATGAGCAGCAGGCCCTAGGCCTTTGTGGTAGGAGATAGCTGGAAATGAGATCAGCAATGTGGGCAAGACATGCTTCGACACAATGGACAGCACCCCCTGAGCAAGTGTGGCCCTGCAGAAACAGTTCCAGACCTCATTTTTATGAGCAACCACTCATAAATTGTACAGAAAGCTTCCCATTTGTAAATCTTACCTCAAATTTTTCAGGCATTCCACTAGCCAAATACAAAAGATCTCTGCACCAAATCTTGCCAATGAGTGGACCATTTTTTAACTCTATCAGTATGGTTTTAAGTCATACACTTAAACCTCTTAAACCCATCCATTTTAGACCCTATATCTTCTCTTCACACTGGGTAAGACAAGCACTTTAGTGTTCCTATAATTTTCTTCTCCAACCTCTTCCTTACCATTCACCACTGCTTTATTTTCCCAAAGTTTAAGGATTTATCTTCTGTTCTGTAACTATAACTGGAACTGTACCTATGGGTTGATCTTAAAAACAGAGCAGTTTTCTGTATAGCAATATTATAATATATACATGTTGACCTCGAACATCTGGTGGCCATGAATAGCTATTCACAATCACTGACTGAAGAACTAGTTTCCCAGTATAGGCAGCCATGGTGGCTTCCCTGCCTCTGGGTTGTGACTCTGTCTCACTGAACAAGGCGCTCCCCATTGAGCACATCTCTGGGCAGACTGACTTAGCATCTGTCTGAAGGGAGTAGTCAGCATATCTGATGGCTTCCACCTTACAGCAAAGTGAAACTTTTTTCTAGGGATATTGATACTATCTATACTAGGAGCTTCAGTTTTGTTCATATAGATGGTTAATAACCCATACAAATGGTCAGTCTCCCCGATTTCTATCCCACAGTCTACTTATACTCTTGGAATTCATTAACCTCACACATCTGGCTCCCCCTCCTGATAAGGCCTATCCTTACCTGTTTTAGTGGGCAGAGCCTGTAGAGCAGTGGCGGTGAAATGATGTCATCTGTGCTGCAGTGGGCTGAGTGCTCTCACTGAAAGCTTTGAAAGGTTCGCTATCACTGCTATAAGAGCCTTCAAAGCAATCCCAAGAAAATCTCTCTGTTACTAAGCCTGCTTTTCCTGTTTTCAGTGCAGCTTTGAATTTACTTTCTTTGGATGTTTATTTCTGCTACCAGGGATTGAGCCTATGTAGGCATCATGCATGTTAGACCAGTGGTCTATCACTGGGTTGCATTGCCAGCCCTTTCTATTATTTCAGACAAGGCCTTGTTAAGTTCTCTAGGCTCACCTCACACTTCTTACATCAGCTCCTGGAGTAGCTGTGATTATAGGTGCACATTCTCTCTCTTGAACTTCTCTGTTTATTTTGTGGCATTCTGGGGATTAATAAATCTGTTCACTGTACCATTTTGAGCCTGAAGTGGCCATCAAATGCCAACAATTATAAAGTTTCGGCAATGCTTGTCCTGTTTCTCATCCTTATGCTTTAGGAACTCTGTGGTACCCTGGAATGACAGCTATGGAAATCTGGGGAGCACATCCAAGGGTTCTGGGAAACCACGGTTAGCTTTCTTCACCAAAGATGAAGGACAAATACTCTCTCAACAGATGACACTGTTCTTCAAATAGCTATGACCTAAGTAAAGTCTCAAGAATCCACTACCTTATTTCTCTTGTGAATAGAACAACTGTTTTCAATGCATCTTCTAACTGTGGATCACAAACACTTAAGAATAGAATTAAGTATGAACAGTCCTACCCAGTAGGATTTTTGGTGATGAAGGTAATGTCAACAATGTGTGCTGTCCAACATGATAGATATTGGTCTCATATGGATTTGTGGTACTTATAACATGGCTAAAGTGATTTAAGAAATGAACTTTCAATTTTATTTCATTTTAATTAGTCTTAATTTAAATAGCTACATGCTGGTGACTTACTCATAACTCACTCTCATGGAGGAAGTAAAAGATGAAAAACAATAACTGATAAAATTGCAAATAGATATAGAGTAAAACTGAATCATGTGTATTTGAGACATTGAGAAGGAACAGTTGAGAGTTAGAAAGTTCCAGAATTCAATTGATAATGTGGATCAATGTGGTGATGTGGGGAAAGAATGCTAAATGATAAAAAGTATAAAGAGCAGGTTGCAAATCAGGAAATGCACAGTTGGAAGCATGAATGGTGAGGGCAAAACTAAGAAGCCCGGAATCAGTCTTCACATTGCTCCAGGCTGCACCTTAGTCTCTCTAAGCTCCTACAGTACAAACTACCTATGGAACTTACTCAAGTAACAGTTACACCTGTTGTTTTGTATGCACACATTCTCCTCTAGAACCATGCCACCAAGACTTCTGAGGACCAACAGTGGCAAAACTCTTACTTAGAATTTCTTGAGGCACCAATCAAGGCACCTAAACATTTCTCTGAGGTGGGAGTGAATTGGGAAGAAGGTACTGGGAAAAGGATGCCATTTGTTATGTTTTGGATCTGGAGCAGCCTTGAAAGATTTGTGTGTTAAAGACTGAGTCCTCAGTGCAGCAATATTCAGAGGTGGGACTTCTGGAAGGTGACTGGCTCATGGGGTCTCTAGCTTCATCAGCGGATGGAGCCACTGACAGATTAAAAGTCTGATGGCATTAGTGGGAGATGATAGACACTTAGGAGGAAGGGCTTCGTTGAAGAGAGAAGGTCAGAGAATGTGGCCTGCATTTGGATTCTACCCCCTTTCTCTCTGTCTCTGTCTTTGCTTCTAATCCCCATAAAGTGAGCAGCTTTCTTCTGCCATGATGCCCTGTGTCACCACAGGCCTGAAAACAATGAAGTCAACTGACCAGGGACTGAAACCTGTGAAACTGTGAACCGAAAGCCCCTTTCCCTCTTAAAGTTGTTATTTTCATGTTTCTTCAGCAGAAGAAACACAGCAGAAACATACCCCTGCCAGTTAAACTGAAAACTAAGAAGCTGCCCTTCTTGGTTAGGTCTCCCCATGTTCCCTTTCCTTGCTCTCCACACCCTAAACATGGACATACTTTGAGAAGGCCAGGCTCATCCTGAGGCTCCCATCAGTGAGAGAGGGACCAGCATTCAGGCTGAAACCCCAACAGGCACTGAAATGAGCTGAGGGTGCACCTTAGTGGCAGAGAACTTGCCTAGCATGTGTGCATGTGTGAAGGCCTTGGGTTCAACTCCTAGCAGCACAGTTACAAAGGCACTAAAGTATAGCTCCTCAGATCTGCAACACAGTTAGGGCTTGTGACCATGTTTGCTTTTTTAAAATTTTAATTCCAGGGCGAAGGAGAAGAAATCTCTAGTAATTTCAGTATTTTTCCCACTGCCAGTTCTTTTCAGACTGAGCTCTATCTAAGTGAGGTAAAGAGCATATCCATAGTGCAGCTGCCCACATGAGCCACAGAGCAGTGAGAGGCATCAGTATCAGCCACTTTGGTTCCTGGCTCCATGCACGCAGAAGTCCCAGCCAGCATCAAGGCTCAACAATGTTTCTCATAGCAATAGTGCAGTCCCACCCTATCTACCTCCTATGGGAGGGGGGTACCTAAACCACAGAGCCCCAGCACAAACAAATGCTCCTAACCATGCCACTCAGGCCCCCAATGACTTTGCATAGTCTCTAAAGAGGTATATGCAGGTCTTAGGAGGTACTCAGGCTACCTGGCAGAGAGGTCCTGAGTCCCAGGTGCCCAAGTGCATAGGGAACAGTTTGATGCCAATAGGCATAGATCCCCCTGTCCTAGGAGAGGGTGCAGCTGGATGAAGGTTTCTAGCATTTGACCTCAGGGCAGGTGCTCTGAGCTCTAAAGGCAGTACTGATGAGATAAGGAGACAAAAGTTCATGAATGGTTTCAGAAAATACAAACTTCTTAAGCTTCGGACTCTCAGAGGGAAAATTTAAAAAGTAGCTTTAGCCAAGACAGACTGAATTAAGTGGCACTGATTAAATAGCACTGCTCCATGAAGCCATTAGCTCACCACACTCTTCCACAGGGATGGCTGCCTCTTTCCCCAGGCTTGGCTGCTCAAAGCCAAATTGCCAGAGCCATGGAGGGATGAGTTACTCTAGAATGTCTGAACTTGCAGTGTGATGTTCAACTCAGAATACTGCAGCCCAGCGCCGTGAGAAAAAGTGGTAAGTTCTGAAAAGAGTTTCTCAGCCCTTCCTGGTGCTGTCTTTTCCCCTATTAATCACCATCATTTAAGAGAGTACTGACTCCATATGCATCTCAGGAGGTATTCATCAGTTATTTATCATTTTTATAAAATTTCCTGTGTGAATAGCTGCAGCGACAGATCTTATGATGAGGAGTCTTATTCTGAATTGAACACGGCACTGCAAGTTCAAACATTCTAGAATAACTCACCCCTCCATGGCTCTGACAATTTGACTTCAAGCAGCCAAGCCAGGGGAATGAGGCAGCCATCCCTGTGAAAGAGTGTGGTGAACTAATGGCTTCATGGAGCAGTGCTATTTAATCAGCCTCAGGATTTTCATCTCTTAGCTGCAGATCATCTCTGTTCCCTCTACTGTGTTCCCTTCCTGCCCACAATCAATGCTTAGTGTGCTGGCTTCTGGCCTCATGGTTTAAAAGTGGTTCTCTGAGATGGGAAGATAGGAAGCAGGAGAAGAGTGAAATAAGAGAGCACCAATGATACCTTTTTAAGGTTTTTTTTTTTTTCCCCTTCTAAACAGAAGGGAAGAGCTTTCCCAGAAGCTCTCTCAACAACTCAAAAGTGTCACTGGGCCATCCTGTGCTGCAAAGGTGGCCCCTGAGTGGCCCCTAATATGGAAAAGGGCAGAGAGAAGGGGACTGGCAATGGGTCATGTGCTGGCTGTCCAGAGCATCTTCCCTGAAGTGGAAAAAGCCCTAAAGGATGTGAGAGACTGGGACCCATAGAGATGAGGGCCACATTAGGTCACACTCATCTTCCCGATAGGGACAGGTGCTTTATTAGAGGAAGAAGCTCAGTTAGTCTTTGTACAAAAATGACAAGAGAAGGAAATGGCAGGTAGAGTGGTGGTGGCAGTGACTGCCTCTTTCAAGAATAAAAACAAGGGCCTGGGGAGATAGCTAAGTAGAATAAGCGCTTGCCTGGCAAGGTCCTGAATTCAATCCCAGTAACTACAAAAAAAAAAAAAAAAAAAAAAAAAAAAAAGAAAGAAAGAAAGAGAGAAAGAAATCAAGAATAAAAACAAAAAGTGTGAGTGAAGCCATCTGAGCCTGCCAGCTCTGCAGATGGTGGGCACAAGCCTGTGTAACTTGCTCACACTTCTGCTGTCCGCTGTTTCTCAGAGTGGGAGAGCTCATGTCCAGAGATCCTTCATTGCAAACTGCATTTCAGGAGAGGGGCCAGGAAGCTGGCTCAGGTCCTTGTGCAGTGCAAAGAAAGAGGCCTCCTGGGCTGTGACATCGACCCATGGGGACAGGACTGAATAATAAAGGCACCATTTTGAACACTTGCTTTGAAGAGCTGCAGGAGCCCAGTCACCAGACAGTGGCGACACCAAGTATTGAGCTCTGGTCTTAGCAGGCTGCGTGTCCAATGGGAGCAGAGCACTGTGAGCAGGGCCAGGAGGTAGCAACAGGGGTTATCAGGTTCAGGGGGACCCACCTGAAACCCAGTCTTTTATAGCTAGAAACTCCTGCTCAAAGTCATAACACTCTGTGGTAATAATCCTTGCTTTTTACTCCTGTGAGAGCCCCAGGGCAGGAATGTCCCCAGCTCATCTTTCTCTCGGTATCAAAAGAAACAGCCTCCTCCTCCTTCTGGATTACTGGAGGTGGTCCTTCCCTGAAGCAAACATGTCTTTGTGTTCTCTGTTGCAGAAATGGCACACACTTGCAGCACACTAGTTTACAGAACACTTTTTCTGGGAAGATAGCTCAGTAGAATAAGCGCAAGGGCTTGAGTTCAATCCCTGATTCCGGGGGGAAAAAAAAAGTAGTTACAGAACACTTTTTCCTACAGCTTCTTCCTCTGGAGTTAGCCAGACCCTGTCTGGCCATTCCTCTAGGAGAGTCCACCTCCTCACCACTGTGTATCAGTGTGCTGCCAGGTACTGTTCTACTTCAGTCTAGGTCCCTCCTCTCATGGTTCCTCTACCTCTCAATTGTGCTGTGGGCTAGAAACCCAGTCTTCACACAGAGGACTTTGGTCATTCAAGACCCAGACTGTAACAATGTTGACTGCAGTATTCAAGAAGTATAGTAATTTCTTTGTGAGCATCTGGCTTGATTTATACCATCAGTGCAGTAGTTGGAAGCTTGTCCTTGCAGCAGGTATTAGCGCTTGAGCCTCTCCCTGTCTCTGCCTCTCTCTTCCCTGGTCACCATGAGATAAGCAGCTTTGTTTTTTTCCCCCCATAATTTTATTGATAAACAAATAGCAATGAGACAGTTTCAAATCATATTGGTAGGACAGTTTCAATAATTCACACATTGCATACATTCTTCCTAGTGGTTAATTGCTGTATAAGATGTGGACATGATATCCTATTTACAAACACCATTAGAACAAATCCCTCTATTCATTAATAGAATGTAACTATATATCTATCCTAACCACTTTGAATACACAGATACAAAATGGACATTCATCTGTATCCCCTTTTTTTGTTAAGTTCTGTTATTTGAATATTATAGGTGTGTAAACTCAGCAAAATATTCTTTTTAAAAAAATTTATTTATTTATTTATTTGTTTGTTTGTTTGTTTGTTTGTTTGTGTGTGTGTGTGGCCAGCTCAGCCCACCAGGAGGCAGGGCTGGATGGCATGTGGTACTGGGGATTGAACCGCAGTCCCTCTGCTTTGTTAAGCTTGTTCTAAGTAGGTGCTTTAGACCACTGAGCCATCTCACCAGCCCTCAGCAAAATATTCTAAAAGAGTCCAGTAGCCCATAATAGTATTGGGTCTTCCGCTTCACTGGCAATGTCAGAAATTGTTGACCTGAGTCCCCTATAGCTCTCAACATAACAGCATGGCTTTACTTCTTATATTTCGTTTTTATATTTTTCTGCTGGATGGTTAAGACCAAGGTAGAGCAGGACCTATGCAACAAGAGTTGTAGCTTTTGGGTCTGATAATGTCAGTGAAATCCCCCCAGGATTTATCCTGAGATCCTGTACCTCAGATTGTAGAACCTTTGTCAGTGGCAGCCATGTGGATGAGTTAAGGCCATTGCTTGGCCAATGTGCTCTCTGTGAAAGCCTGAGAGAATGTTTTCTCTCCAAGTGACTCTCCTTAGGCATACTCTACATCATTGATCACTTTCCCCTTTGGCCCCATAATCTCCTTGATCAGAAAATTTGGGACACTACTGAGTTACATGACGTTACAGTACAGGTTCTCATATGTCCTGAGTCTTAACTGTAGCAGCTTTCTTTACCATGTGCTCCCCACCATGATGACCTGCCTTGCCACATGCTCACAACCTGGGGCCAAGCCATCAATCATGGACTGAACCCCTTTAACCATGAACACAAACTTTTCCTCCCAGTAAATTGATTCATCTCAGTTATTTTGTTACTATAACAAATTTCTGGCTGACAGAACATAGTGAATGAATCAAATGACACTGATTTGTTCACTTTAAAACAAGTAAATGTATGTTATGCTAATTTTGACTCTGTTAAAAAAATGCTGTATTGCTATACTTTTGATGTCCTTAAGCACCTTTTACCATCAGCTTTTCTTCTCATACCCTGTAGACCAGAAATAGCCAGTTGATTTTTCTCAGATAAGGAAACCTGAGATTCACAGCTGTGTAAGACCTGAGGTATGCTGCCTAATGGACCAGTACTCATGCTGTAAAGGTCCCAAATCACACAACTCAAAGGCAGCAATGAAAGCAAGGGCATCATGGGGTTTGAGGAAGCTACACCTGCCTCATTATCTCCGTGTCTGTCTGAAATGAGGAAGGAGCTTCTTTCTTAGAAACAGTGTGGCAGGAGTAGGGGTGGGGTGGGGATAAGAGTAACTTTGCTAAAGCATTTCTTCACTGTTTAGTTTTCATGGGTATAAATCAATGTTTTATATATGTGAAGCTGGGCACCACACTAATTTTATACCATTTCATCCTCTAAAGAAACTACTCATCAGCCATTATGCTCCACTCACTGCTCCTCCTGCCCCATTTCTGCCTTGACAGATATTCCCATGCTGGATATTTATATATATGAAATCATGTAGTATACATTGCTTTTGACCAGTTTCTTTCACTTAAAATGTTTTCAAGGTTCACCCATACTCCAGAATGAATCAGACCTTCATTTCTTTTTATGGTTACCTAAGCCATTTCTGAGCACCCAACATCTTCCTGTCATTTCTCTGCTGTCTGCTATGGAGAAGAGAGGACAGTGACCAGAAAAAGGACAACAGAACAGCCCTCATGTGGTAGGGGCCACAAACAGTCTCAACATTACCCTATAATCTTCTTTCCTGACTGGGCACAATATTAGGTAGTTACTGCTATTTTTTGATGTCTTTGTCTTCCCCTATTTGTCACTCCTACAAAGTGATAAGGAAATGTCATGCCATGTCCATTTGGAGAAGAGGAAGTAGAAGCTTCACAAAAGAATAGGACTTAAATTCAGCATGAATTCAAGCACCTATAGTATTTAGATGGCAATAGAATACCCACCTCTGACAGGACTAAATAAAAAAAAAGGGATATAAAGGAACGACAATTTTGTATTTGTATATACAAATTAGTTGGGATAGATATACAGCTACTTTTCCTTAATTCAATGAGAAGAAAGATTTGTACTAACAGTGTTTGGACAGGATATCCTGTCTGCTTCTTGTACTGTGGATAACCACTAAGAAGATAACAATGTACAATGTATTAATTATTGAAACTGTCCCATTAATCAACTTTGAAACTGTCTCATTGATATTTGTTTCTCAATAAAATAAAAAAAGAATAAGACTTAAACAAGGGGCCTCATCCCATCATCACTCATCCATCTATTACTCAAGGTCAAGTAACCAAATACTCCCACCAGGGAAAAGGCAAGCGAACACTTAGTGTATTCTCAATTTCCCGGATTCAGGGCACATATTTAAGTCCAAACTTGTATTCTTTCTGCCATCAGGCCATGTCTTTTGTGGTTAGATGGCATATACCCAGAACATAACCTACATCAATGCAGACACTCAAGATGGCCAGCTTATATGTCCCTTGCCATTCCTGACTTCAACACACTAAAATCCACCATAAGCTAAAGAAATAGAGCAAAGCAGTACTCAAGTTATCTGAAGGCCCAAAAGAAGACCAAGTCTTCTACGATTTGGGGCCTGCTAAAGAAAAGCTTCCAGAAGGAGTGATGACCTTGCCCAACCCACTGCAAGCATACCATCCAGACACACTTCTTACCCTCCCTTCAAACTTGGCTGTGGCTCCTTCTTTGACACAGAGGTTCCGAGGGGGCAGAATGAAAGCAGGGGCCTCCATCAGTGGCATGGAGCTAATCCTTGAAGTATCCTCACTTAGGGAGGTTTTGGAAACATGCGATGAGGAAACCAACTTCACATCCCCCATGATCTGAAAAGGAAGAAAGGGGACCAGGTCAGATGAGGCTGAGCACAGCACTTTCCCCCTATAGGTGTCACAGCCCAGCCTGAGGGTATCGGTCTGATGAGAAGCAGGTGACCAGTCAGCCGGTTGTTCACCAGAGGCTTAGTAACTTCTCCACAGGAGGCTCAGAGAGAGGCGTACTCTCTGAGGAACCTTCTGCCTCTTCCTGCTCCTGTCTTCTAGAAAAGGAAAGCCAGACCAAGAATAGGGCTAGTGCAGAGGGGTTTTGGAGGTTTTTTTTTGTGCAGAGGTATGACAGGTCTCCCAAATCTGCACTGAAGAGTCACTAACCCTTCTGGATGGCCAACTACATGGAGTTGCTCGTGTAGGAGGTAAAAACTCAACTGGCATCTGCACTCCAAGAAAGGAAGGAGCTGAAGGTTGTTATGGGGAATGGAGCAGAGAATCTGTGGTTGAATGAAGGGACAGAACAAACTGGTAACTACATTGTGGAAAAGGCTCAAACATCAGAAAACCTCAGAAAAAGGAAGCATTTTATCTGTTTAAAACAGGCCCTTGGGTCACTTGTTCAAGGGCATGGGGCAAAATGATATCATCACTGGCAAGAATACCTCAAACTCAGACTCCTGATACAGGACTGAGATAAGACCAGACACGATGTGGCTGCCAGGCTCACAGGAACAAGGGGCCTGATGCAAGAAGCTAAAATTCATAGCTACCCACTGTAGCAATGTTTGACTCTTTTGGAATGTTCAATTATTCTCAAGTTTATATTCATTTCATGGTAAACCCTGGAAAATGCCAATGTGTAAAAATAATAAACTATCATTTACTGAACACTCACTCTGTTCCAAACACTACAAGGAAGATGATACATTATCATATTTGTCGTTTTTTACTTTATTGATGTTTTGTTGTTATTTTGAGACAGGATCTTGCTATGTAGTTCAGGCTGGCCTTGAACTCCCAATAATCCTCCTGCCTCAGCTTCCCTTGTGCTGGGATTACTGGTGTGAATCATCTCATCTGGCTTACTTCATTCATTTTTGACTGACACATAATAATTGCATATATTTATAGGGTACAGTGTGATACTTTGAGATACACATATATTGTGCTATGATCAAATTATAGTAATCAGCCTGTCCATCATTTTAAGCATTTATCATTTCTTTGTCATGATAAAACTCAAAAGCTGTTTCTCCAGCTATGTTGAAATGTACATTATTGCTAACTATAGAGCCCCTACTATGCAACCGAACACCAGATCCTATGCACTTACTTAGCTGTAATAATCAAAGCCTAATTACCATTTTGCAAATGAGGAAGATGAATTTAGGAAGGTGGAATGAATGACCCTTTCCACAGTTGACCTAGGATTGAACCGTGTTTACCAAATCCTAGAGGCATTTGCCATACCAAACAGCCCAAAGGAGAAACATGGGGAATCTTCTAAATTCTATAACATAACTCTATTTTCATGAATGTAGGAAAATATGCATTTTATCTGGTAGAAAGAAAAAAATATAGAAAAACATTTTTTTCTCACAATTTTTCTTTTTTTTTCAAAGTTTTATTGATAAACAGATAGCAATGAGACAGTTTCAAATAAAATCTCTCACAATTTTTCTTAAAGCTACTTTTAAGAAATTGAATTCAAAGTATTCCGCCATATAGTATATGATTAGTTCCCTACTGTTGGCCACTTGGATAATTTCTAAATGTTTTATAAGAAGAAACTCTGCACAAGCCTTTTTGGGACAAGATCTATTTCTGAATTCCTAATTATTTCCTTAGGATTTCCTTTAAAAGTGGAATTATAGCTGAGTACTGCTTGCATCTCAGCACTCCAGGAGACTAAGGCAGGAGGACTGTGAGTTGGGCTCAACTTGGTAAAACACTATCTCAGGGAAGGAGAGAGAGAGAGAGAGAGAGAGAGAGAGAGAGAGAGAGAGAACTCAGTGTGTGAAGGCCCTTGGTTCAACTCCCAGGACCTGAGTTGTTTGTTATGAACAAAAGAAATGAGTTTTGGCTCTCCTAAATAAAGATGGCAATGATGATGGGGTGGCAGGGTCCAAAAGCCAGAGGACAAGGTCAGAAAACAGGCTGTAGTTGAGGGAAGCTAGGAAGTCACACTCGTCACTATTGTCACCCCCTGGAACATTTCCTAACTATGCCTGTTCCAGGCTCCAAGCTCAGGTGGGGCCTTAGCAGACTGAGACAGCTCCAGATAGGGACTATATCTTACTGCAAAATCCCTGGGGCCTGGCACATGGCACAGGACACAAATCTGCTAATGGGAGAGATGCCAGATTCTTAGTTTTTGCTTTTTTGTGCAAAGCAAAGTTGTGCATTTCCTTAGCTATTCAGCCACACAATTAAGTTTCAAGCTATGGGTAAGGCAAAGTGACTCAAAGAAACAGCAATACCTGGGACACATAAGTAGTTTGTTTAAAATTAATATCTAACAAAAATAAAATAAGACTATCTTTTGAAGTACAAGTTACAAGAACAGGGTGACCAGCTTGGTAACAGGTTTGGCAAACCTAGTTTTGTTTTTCACTGATAAGGAATTAGCTTTGCAAACAAAATTCCTTTCCAATTGATGGGACTCCCCCGGCTCAGGGCAGTAAGCAATAATAAAAGCAAATACTTACATAGCATTTTCTATACATCAGGAACAGTAGTAAGCATATTTGATCCTTACAGCAACACCATGAAACAGATAATTTCACTATTCCCATTCAGCGACTAGCAAGCTGTGACCAGTGAGACTAAGAAATCTGCCAAAGGTCATATATTTAGTAGGGGGCAAACCTGGTGTCTTGAGCCCAGGTGTGTGGCACCTGAGCTCCTGTTCCTACCTGCAGACCCTCCTGCTTTTCACAGCATTCAGTGTTGGCTGGTAGGAAGAGGATCTGAAGCTGACATAAAAAGGGAGCAGCAGAGAACTGCTCAATTTACATGCATGTCAAATTTCATATTAAAATTAAGATTTTCTTTAAATCCAAATACACTGTCAGCAACATTAAATGATGGATGATAATCTGAGATAAATGTTTGCAATGAATATGACCAATTAGAAGATATATAAGAAGAAATTACCCCAGCAGACATATTGACAGAGGTTATGACAGACCACGGAGCACAAATTACAGGTGTGTAATCAGGCATGGTGGTATATGCCTGTAATCCCAGTGCTGGTAAGGCTGAAAACAGGAGGATGTCTATGAGTCCGAGCTGCACAGTGAGACCCTGTACCAAATGCATTTAAAAAAAAAAAAGGACAAATTTTGGATGAACCAATGTAAGAGCCCAAGCAATAATACAAGATGATAAATTAAGAACAAGTAATTACTATTAAGCTAATCAAACTGACATTTAGAAAGGAAAGACAGCATACTGTCAGTGGTGGTAAGCCTCCAGCAGTGAGCTGTTTGTATCATTGAAAGTCTAGAAGGTTCGCCACCACTGGCATACATAATGCAGGGGAGACCGTGGCGAAATGAGCATGCACATATCTGCCGAGGGGAGATACCAATTCATGTGCTTTTGAGAAAGCAATTTGGAGAATAAAAGAGATCCTGAAAAATATCTCTTTTTTTTAATTTAATGTATTTGGTACAGGGTCTGCAGGGTCTATAGGGTCTCACTATGTATATTGGACTCGTAGTGATTCTCCTGTTTTCAGCTTCCCAAATGCTGGAATTACAGGCATGCACTGCCATATCCAGTCTCAATCCCCACCTCAGCGCACCCTGGGGGTGGGGCCAGCACAGCACACTCCTTCCCTTTTCTTAATAATCTTATATTTAGAAATGCATTATTAAGAAAGAGCAATTGATGCAGTTTCAAATTTATATGTAAGAACACTGATTGCATTATTTATTGCAGATACTAGATGTATTTTCAAAATGTGGTTAAATACCCAACAGAAGAATTGGTTATATTCAGTGGAATGCCAGACAGTTAATTGTATGGGTGTATATTTACAAGGAAAATAATGACATGAATGTAACAATACAGAAAGGTTAAAGAACATGTTATTATGGAAATTTTCAAACATACAGAAAAGAGGAAAGAATGATAAAATGGGCAACCCAGATATTTACCACCTAAATCAACATTTTTTTCCATATTTATATTACTGGGTTTTGTGTATGTTCGTAGAACCACTTCAAAATATCATATATTTTTAGTTAGCAAAATAATTTTACATATTTATGGGGTACAGAATGATAATTCAAAATGTATAATGATCAAATCAAAATATTTAGCATTTCTACATGTATCATTTCTTTTTCTTTCTTTTCTTTTCTTTCGGAACAAGGGATTGAACTCAGGCCCTTCCGCTTGCCAGGGAAGCACTTATTCCACTAAGCCATCTCCCCAGCCCTCATTTCTTTATGTTGGGAACTTCTGACTCTTCTCTTTTAGTTTTTTAATAAATATATAATAAGTTTCTGCAATCTATAATTACCCTGTCCTGCCATCTAACTATGTCTTGGTACCTGCTGAGGTTTGCACCTGGAATGTTGTTCAAGGGCGCATATGTTAGAGGACTAGCTGCCAGCTTGCAGGGCTACTGTGGGTGGCGCAACCTTTAGGAGGCGGGGCCTACTGGAAGGAAGAGAGGTCATTGGGGGTGTGCCTAAAGAGGACATTGGGACTCTGGCCCCTCCTCTCTCACTGCTCAGTTCTCAGCTGCCATGAGGTGGGCAGCCAACCCCAGCACACACTCCCCACCATGATGTGCTGCCTCATATAGGGGCCAATGATTATGGACCATGGTCTCTACAACTGTGAGCCAAAACCTTTCCTTCTACTAGTTGATGTTTTTAGGTGTTTTGACATAGCAACAGAAAGCTGACCAAAACTGTGTTGATGATGCAGCCTCCCTCTATGTCCTTTACTCCTATTTTTTCTCCTCTATATTTATCCTATTCTATGCTCCTTTTCTATGGAAAACAAATTTTTATCATCCATATGACTGATAACATGTAGTGCTTGTCTTTCTGTGTCTGACTTACTTCACTGAACATGATGTCCTCCAGTTTTAATTACTTTCTCAAAAATGACAGTATTTCATTATTTTTCTGGGTGAATACTACAGTGTATATATAATATACTTTCTTTGTCCATCATTCATTGAGGAACACTATGCTTGAATCTATACCTTGACTATTGTGCATAATGTTTCAGTAAACATGGGAGTAAAGGCATATCTTCTCATATATTTATAATAGCAAGAATCAGGATAATATTCATTAACTCAAAATGCATTTATTATTGAGCATCTAAATGGGCCAAACTAGGTGTAAGATACAGAGCAATGAATTAAATGTGTGGGGGTGAGTGTTATGTGTGTTTGTATTTGTGTGGTATGATGTATGGTAGATGTAGTAAAATACAGTAGGAAAGGAACGGAGTTCTTTTATTCTACAGCATAGCTGCCTAGAACCATAGCCCAGAGGTAATACTGCTCTTTCTATCTCCTCCTCTGCCTCTGAGGTGAGAGGCAACAGATACATGAGGAACATCCAGGACCAACACTGTGGAGGAGGCAGAGCAGGTAAAATGAAGATCAGACTTGACCCTACCACAAATCTAGGGGCACTTCCACTTTCTATCTGTGGGCCAGGCTGGGTACTGTACATTTTCTTGGCATCTGTCTTCTGTCAGTGAGAATACCACCACCTCACAGGGAGGAAAGGAAGATTCATCTGGATTGTACATATGACCACAGTATAGCATAAAAGGCATTCCGTAAGTGGGAGCTGCTGGGGACCCACGCTAAAGATCCAGACTCTGTTACAAAGGAGAGCAAGAAGTCAAGACCACCTAGTTATCTTCAGGCAAGGTATTTGCACAAAAGGTAGACAGCAGAGTTCAGGAGAAGGCCAGGAGGAGGCCTGAGGCCCACACTGACCACAGAGCATGTGGCCGGTATCATGCTATGCACCAGTCTTGCTCAATCCCCATAGCTCTGCAAGCAGTTTTGACAATTGCCCTTCCTCCAATGAAGCCAAGGTGGCTCAGAAAACCAACTAGGCTTGCCTAAGGTCACTTAGCTGAGAAGTGGGACTGCACCCAGGATCTGATGGCAAAGTCATACTCCACTGGCTTCCTGGAGGCTCCCAAGGTCCAAAATGAGGCATTTCTGACCACCTCCAGTAACAGGCAAAGACATAGGCAAAAACCTGCCAGAGAAGGGGGTATGGAACAAATTGTCCTTGTCTATCAGGCCTGCTTTGGAAGACAAAGACTTCCTGATTCCAAGAGAGCTAGAACCTAGAGATGTAAGATCAGGCCCAGGCCCTCTACAATGTTTCAGGACCTGCTTAGGTTCATCTAGATCTCCTGAAGGCTCCATGCTCCCACCTAAAGTGGGAGAGAACCTTGAGTCTGGGATATAAATCAGGGGCACTGATCTGTTCAGCAAGCCTGAGGTCTTGAGTTCGATTCCCAGCTCCCCACCCCCCAAGGTACTTCAAGAACATAGAAGGCAAGAGCCATTAATCTTTAAGAAGGGGCTGGCTTCAGGCAGAAAAGGGACAAGCCAGTCAGTACAGCAAGGAAATCTCCAGGCCCTACCGAGATGCTCTGGGGAGGGTTACTCAGCCATTGTACAGGCAGAAGCAAAGCCCAGTCCCCAGCTGGCCAGTCCCCGTCAAATCCATTCACCCTCAGCCCATTACCCTGTCCACTCCTATCATCAGCGCAAACAGAATCCTGCCATGCTGCCAACTAATGGCCACTGACGTACTTGGAAAAATATTAATAATAAAATAAGTCAAGCCAGGACTGGGATGTAGCTCAGCGGCAGAGAGCTTGTCTAGTGTACACAAGGCCCTAGGTTCAATCCTTAAAATAAATGAAGCCAGTGTTTTTATTCCTTGCTCCTTTCCTTGTGACCACTAGCCTGGGGGAGAAAACCAGAGGGGCTGGGTGATGTCTGAAATACAGTCTTTTCTCTCTCAGCATAGCAGTGCTCACTGGCTAAAATCAAACACAGCCACCCCACAGGGTTGCATTCAATATCAGCTAAATGCAGATCAAAGGACAGAGGCAGAGGAGGAAAACCAAGGGAAGGGGCTCAAAAGAGCAGTGTCTCCAGAGTTGAAAGTCCCCTCCCCCGCAGATACTGAGGCAAAAGTATCTCCAAATGGAGTTTTTCATAAGTAACATGATTATTAATCACTCAAAGCATCACCGAGTTAATTGGATTTTAATTTGATCGAAAGCATTTAGAATTGTCTCTTGACCCCAGAAAGGAACACTTTTAACTATAGCCAAAGGGGACTGCAAAAAGACTGGGGGTAGGTTGAAAATCAGGGATCAAGTTACACAGCAGAGTTTCCTTCTGTATTCAGAGTACACACACTTTGAATGACCTCTTCCTAAACCTCCCCACCTGGATGTGCAGGACTTCCTGGAAGTACCAAACCTTTCTGCAGAGAAGGGCTCCAGAGTGGGCTTGGAGGTCTGCAAAGAACTACCCCTGCTTCAGCACACACCAGAGGCAGCCAAACCACCCATGTGCAAATGCCCCGGGCACTGACAGCTCACTCTATCCTCCTTAATCCTCCCCTCAGTGCGCTCAGATCTTGACAAATGCCCTAATCGCTCCTAATCCCACAGGGAGGTGCGCCCCTGGCCATGCCAAGCTGACTTGCCACAACCCACCCTTGACAGCACAGCAGGACAGGGCGACAGGCAGCAAACCACACACCTTACAGAGGCCTCTTCCCAGCAGCTGTCACATAAGGCAGGATTCGAGGCAGCTGTGCTTCACCACTGTTCTGCTGCGATTCCTGTTCAAGGTCTGGTAAGAAAGGAGAATACAGAGCAGGAGCTACAGACTCCAGGGCCAGACTGAAAAGCTAAGGGGCTTTGTTCTAACTCTGCTTGCAGATGTTGCAACTTGCCTTCTGCCAGGCAGCCAGCTTCACTGAGGAGATCTGTTATTCTAATCCGCCCAGCTGGGGTGACCTTTGAAACCTCTGGCAGCCACTGCAGCGACTCTCAATGGAGTCCTCAGGAAATGGAAGTTCACAGGTTTTCACATGTTCAGAGCCACACAATCCAATCTGAGTACTGAGCAGAGGGAGGGCCCTGTCAGGCACAGAGCTGAGTCCTCGCATGGGCTGGGTACTCCCCCAACTCCACATCTGGCCTGGAACACTCCTCCAACCCCTTGGTACATTTGGCTGGGGATTACCACTCAGTCCTCATGAGATATTTGCTTCCCCAGCCCCAGCCCTTTCTTCTTTTGACTAAAGAAGCCTTGTTTATGATCTCCAGAGTTAGGAGGCAAGCTGGAGAGAAGGATGGAGTGGGAAGAGGAGTGCTGTGATCCTGTGAAAGAACCAGATTGAGATCTGAGCCGTGGTTCACATAGATCATGAACTCAGGAGAGCCCCGGGAGCCCTCCCAGTGCTCACCACTGCAGTGTGATACAAGTGACGCCCAAGCCAGACCTCCAAGTGCCAAAAGAAACTCCCATACAGCTCAAACTTTGGGTCACACTGTGGACATTTAGGTCAGGAATGACATGAACGTAAGCTCATTTGAATGTTGGATTCTTGAGAAACTGCTATTCTCTTAGGGAATGCCAAATCCTGCAGCTTAGTAGGTCTCAAAACATTTTTAGTGTCAGAACCTCTTTATACCACTCAAAGTTATCAAGGACCCCAAAAAGTTTTTGTTTGTGAGTTGTTGCTAACACAGTTTAGTATATTAAATGAGACACAGTGGTGCATATCTGTAATCTTAGCACTCTGGGCTTAAGGCAAGAGGGCCATAAGTTCGAGCCTAGCCTGGGCAAGTTCATGATACAACGAGGGCTTGTTTCAAAATAAAAATTAAAAAGGACTAGAGATGTAGCTTAGTGTGAAAGCTCTGGGTTCAATCCCCAGTACTTCCCCCAAAAAAGTGTTATTACAAATTAGGGTATTACAATGTACTGCTCTACCAAAATAATAATAATAATAATAATAATAATAATAATAATAATAAGCTTGAATTATTTGTACAAAAATGGATGTACCTTGAGATCATAATATTCAGTGAAACAAATCAGACCTACACGCTTAAATATTCCATGGTTTTTCTTATAGGAGAAACAAACATATAAGTAAAAAACTAAAGAAAATAGGGGGATAGGCCTTTTGCATATGGGAAGGGGACCCAGAGATGGTGGGAGGTGGGAGGGAATAAAAGGGATAGGGATGAAAAAAAGAACTGAGATACGTATGTAACATAAACCAATTTCCAATGAGGAATGGAATCACTAGGTATTACACATATGCACTAATAAAAATAAAAGCAAGATAGCAATGTGTAATAGAAGGGTCATGCTTGGAATGCCTGTCATTCTGGTCTTCTAAATACATACTTCTTATCATGACATACCAATTATTACCACAGTGTCTCTCAAGTAAAAGTTTTTTTTTTAATTTTAATAAAGGGTAATAAATGAAAAAAAAAAAAGACACACATAAAAAAAGTCACAGGACTGTCCTGCTACAATGCTGTATAAGGTTAGATTTCTAAATTTCTGTGTAAAAATGTGTAAGTGCTTATTCCTATTTTTTAAAATATTTTTTGGTTTTAATTTTTTTCTTCATATTTTGTAGGGACTTAAAGTTTAACATATCAATACTTGATGGAAAATACCTGTTCCATGTTATGTCTAAGATGTTTGATATTTAGACAGATAGGGTAAACCAAACTGCGTATGTTGCAGGGTAATAATAAGCTTCTTTTCTGAAGGGTTAACAACCTAAGTTTGCAGATCAAAAATTGGAGAAAAGGAAGGGCTGCAAGGTCAGCCAACATTTTGGCCCTAGCCTTTCAAGGTCAGTGAAGACTCAGGACATACGAGAACATGTACTGCAACATCACGTAACTCAGTTGTGTCCCAAATTTTCTGATCAAGGAGATTGTGGAGCCACAGAGGAATGTGATTGATGATATACAGTGTGCCTAAGGAGAGCCACATGGAGAGAAAACATTCTCTCAGGCTTTCACAGAGAGCAAATTGGTCAAGCAATGGCTGTGACTCATCCACATGGCTGACACTGACAAAGGATCTACAAAGCGCAGTACAGGATTACAGGATAAATCCTGAGGGTACTTGACTGACTTTATCAGATACAAAAGTTACATTTCTTGTTATATAGGTCTTGCTCTATCTTTGTCTTAACCATTCAACAGAAAAGTATAAAAATGAGGTATATAAAGTAAAGCCATATTAATATGCTGAGCTGTGAAAGGCTCTAGCCAACAACTTCTGTGGATAACCCACTATTATTGTGGACTGCTGGACTGTGTTGGATTGTTTTCCTGAATTCATGCACCTATAGCATTTAGATGCCAATGGAATACCCATCTCTGACAGGACTAAACAAAAAAAGGAGATACAAAGTAAGGACCATTTTGTATTTGTATATACAGAATAGTTAGGATAGATATACAGCTACTTTCACTTAATTCAATGATAAGAAAGAGGTGTACTAATAGTGTTAGGCAGGATATCCTGCCTGCTTCTTGTGCTGTGGATAACCACTAAGAAGATAACAATGTACAATGTATTAATTATTGAAACTGTCCTATTAATCAGCTTTGAAACTGTCTCATTGATACTTTCTTTTCAATAAAATTTTTAAAAAAGAATGTATAGTATGGAAATATTAAGAAAAGTATCTTGTTAGACTATCATGCCTTAACATACTCGTCCATGTTAAAAATTAATTATTACTTGAAATTATGTATCTGGTAAAATGAATGCTACAATACAAAAAAATAAATAAAATTTAAAAAGCAAATTAGTATATTAGAAAGTAAGTGAAAAAAAAGTAAGTGAAAAATTAATTCATCTATAAATGACAATAATAAGCCTATATGTTAACATAATTTCTCCTTTTGAGACAGGGTCTCACTACATTGTCCAAACTGTTTTCAAACTCTTGGGCTCAAGTGATCCTCCTGCCTCAGACTTCCAGATAGCTAAGATTACACGCGTACATCAACGTGCCCAGCAACACAAATATTTTTAAAAGAAAAATATATTTCCTGAAACAAAAAAAATCTAGTAAGAACAAGTGTTCAGTTTTGCAATTTTTTAATGTTTTGGGTACCAAAAATAGGGCACTGTTCATGATATGAACAGGCCCTTCCTGACCTACACACCTCCACCCTGGCCTATTGGAAGGCAGCTGGATTATCATATTGGCATCTCTTTACTGAAATATCATAGTATCTGCAGCTGTTGGAAAACACCACAGTACAGAGAGAAAATAAAAGTGAGAAAAGCATAGCACAAGCCTGTGCTCAGGGAAGTTGAAGCAGGAAGATCACAAGTTTGAGTCACACCTGGGTAATTCAGTGACTAGCTGGGCTGCAAAACAGTCTCAGGGACTCCCAAGAGTCTCCAGGGAGATCTTTAAGAAGTCTGCTATTGCCAATCTTTCAGCTTTCTCTGTTACAATCCACTCTCATTCTGTTCTTCATGTTTAATAATTTAATTAAATTTAGAGACAAGCTCTGGCTAAGTTGTCCGGGTTGGCCTGAACTCCAGAGCCTTCTGCGAGTAGCTAGAGGTATAGACACATGCCATTGCACCCAGTACTCCTGTCCTTAAAATATACACGTGGAAAGGGATACACAGTTTTATGATTAAGAGGGCTGCACAGCTTTAGGGATGGTATGGTTTGTGTGCCTCATGCAGTCATGGGGGCAAGTTTTTTCAGAGCCAACTGGATCTAGAGTTTGTGACTGATTCCTAGTGCTGTGCTGGGATTAAGGCTGGGTGATTGCTGGAGCAGTCAGTGATTGGATTGGCACCTCTCTAATCCAAGTAACTAGGAAAGATAAAAGGGGCAGAAAGAGGCTTGTTTCCCTCTTTGGTTCTCACTTAGCACTTTTTCTGTTTTCTTTCACGATGAACTACCACCCTCTCATGTACCACCCTGCCTTAGAGTCACCAATTATCGGCTAAAACTTCCACAAACTATGAGCTAAATAAACCTTTTCTCCTTTAACTTTGAGTGTTGGGTATTTGTCTCAGCAACAAGAGAAAAGTAACTAACACAGGGGACAAACGAAGAACAGAATGAACTTCATTTTTTTCTTCCAGAGATAAAGAGATATGCAGCCTGAGGCAGACATTGATGAAAATACTTTCAAGTTCGTTAAGTCTTGGCACAGACTAAATGCACACCCAGCCTCCTGAAGTCCTTGTAGTTTATGACTAACAAAGGAAGAAATCAAAGAAGCACTACCACTTACCCTGGTGAGTGCAGGTAGAATTTCTAGTTGTGTGCAACACAACTGGAAAATCATTTTGATAGTTTTTGGTGTTTTTTTTTCTTCTTGGTACTGGGCATTGAACTCATATCTTTGTGCTTGCCAGTCAGGTGCTTATGCCACTGAGCTATCTCCCCAGCCCTGGAAAGTCATTTTGAACTGGACAGAACCAGAAACAATGATTTGAACAAAAACATGGAAGTTATGTTCTGAAACTTAAAGTTACAGTAAGCATCTAGGAACAGCTAAAGTGCTGGGTGTTAAATATAAGCCTGTAAGATCAGCAAAATGGACCAGAACCTATGAGGGAATCTAAAGGAAAACAAGTTTAATTCCTATACTTAGGCTCACAAAAAAAAAAAAAAAAAAAAAAGTCCAAATTCAAAATAGCTTTCTGGAACTTCTGGCCCACTGAGAAGAGGCTGCATATACTCACCTCATCCTTTATGAGTTCATTCTGCACATCACAGCAGTAGCCATGTGGGCAGGTGTTCATCTGATGCACATCTGTGTCCCTGAGTACAGCTTGGGCTACACTAGGCCTTAGGCCTTCTGTGCCCCACTTGCTACTGTTTCCTCAATGCCCAGAATACTGATGAGTGCATAGTAAGTTCTCAGTAAATACTTATAGGATACAGGAACAGATAGGGTTGATTCAAGAAATACAAAAAGTCACTTCTGCCATGTGAGATGGCAGGAAATAAAAAGAATACATAAGGGATGGAGAAAAGAACAGAGTTCATGGGACAGCAGGTCAGCAAATTTCCATGATAAAAAATTGTGCTGTAAAGGTGAGAAACTGGTTTTATTAGGGTTGAGGATATGAAGAAAGGGTCTAGGCAACAAAAGGGATCATGTAAAGAATGTCTTCCTGGGCAATTAGCATCTTGTGGATCTGCTGAGGAGCACTTGTATAGTGCTTAAAATTACGTTTATTGCACTTTGAGGAGTCCATTTTTTTCTGGATTATGATAAAAGCATCAGATGAACACCTGCTTCTTAGATAGATGGTGATAAGGGGACCTGTATGTCTTTTAGAGAAGATGGGTTGGACTCATTAAGAGGAACAATTGGGCCTTACATTAAAAGGTCGGTTGCCATCTTGTCACCACCTACAGAAGAAGGGGGGCTTTGATCTTTTTGTTCCCAATGGGCAGCCACTACCATTTCCAACTATGACACTATTTAGTTTTGTTGCATAGAGAATCTCACAAATGTTAAGAGATCGAAGGAAAGGAGTAGACTGATAGGTCACAAAGATAACAAATCTACCTTCCTTTTGGTATCTGGTATTTGGAGATGCCAGGGAAGCATCCCATTGCTATGTGGCTCTAGACACATAGAGCCCGTCCTAGCTCTGAGCCTGGCCTGTAACCCATGCATCCTTTCTACTCTGGGCTTCTCAGTCTTTCTGTCTATGAAGTGGGCAAAATTATACCCTTCCCAGAATATATTCTCTGGGTTTCCTGGCAGCATCCCTGAGCAACTTGTAGTCAGCATCTGGAGCCCAAGTGAAAGTATGCACAGCCAGCCTGTGCTTGTCTTGTCACCCACAACTAAATTCTTCCCTCAGCCACCAGGCAGCCTATCCCACCCCAAGGCTTCCTTTTATGTGTTGGAAAACATATGAAAGGAGGAGCTGGGAGCTTCCCACGCCAGCCAGGCCACATCAGCAGAGCAGCACACCATGGGCAGGAGGGCCAAGTCTACTTGGCAGCACAAGGCTAAATGCTATATCTTTGGCAGAGTTATTTTTAAAGTGTCTTAAAAGAGAAACACACACGCGAGCGTGCGTGCACACACACACACACACACTCACACACTCTCTCTCTCTCTCTGATCAAATCAAACAGACCCACCCATGTGCTCACAGTAAGAATGGATGAGGCCCTGCCTGCCTACCTGCCTACTAGGAGTTGGATTCAACTAGGATGTAATGAGAAGAGGCCAAGAGAAGCTCTCTGCAGTAACAGACACATGCCAAAGAAACCAAAACCAGAAACAGAAACAAAAACCAGATTGTAACCAAATTAGCAAAACGGACACTGTAACAACAATCCTGAAGTGTGTGCCTTTTATCAATGCACACTACCCTACAGAAGTAAGTTTGGGGTGTCAAGCAGGATTCTTGAGCCCCTTCCACAGTACCCTCTTCTCAAATACCATGGCTCCCTCTCTTCCTGGCACCTCCATTCTTAGTACACCTGAGACCAACAAAACATGTGCGGAGGGACAGTCACTCCTTCTCCATACTGGGAGCCCAGGACACAGACTTGGGGAGGAGGAGTGGTCCCCGTGGTTTCCATCCCCAGACCCAGAGGAGGAACAAAGAACTGCTTTTTCCCGTGCTCACCTGTATGACCAAAGGCAAGTGACAATCTCTGAAAAGCTTTAGCTTGCTTCTCTGCAAAATGAGGCTACTATTACCACCTCCTCACCTGCAGTGCTGTGATGAGGACCCACAACAGGTATTAAGAGCAGCCACAGATCAGTCTCTGGCAGAGAACTTCCATCCATGGAGCTGCTGCTGTTAATGTCATTCTTAGTCTTTTAATATTCCTGTCAGAAGCTCAGAATATGTGGAAGTCTGGACCAAAAATAGGAAAATCGGGAATGAGCGCCAGAGGTTAGAAAAACACAGGGGAGTCAGGACCCCTACTGCCTGAGAACTGGCTGCTAAAGGCAGAAAGTGCTCAGAGATCAAATAAATGAAAAATGGATGAACCCTATATTGTAATTAGGGACTTTGGGTAGAAGTGTGTCTTGGGTGACAGCAAGACAGAGGACCCCCACATCCCCACAACTCCAAGGCATGAGGAAGGGGTTCATTGTGAAGGACCATCTGGGTGACTCTCTTTGAAAGAGGAGCAATTGCCTCCATTTTTGCTGAACCTGACCCTATTTCCATGCATTGATATGTATAGAGCTAGCTAGGGCTTTTCCTTCTCCGTTCAATTGGCTTTATTTTTTTTTTCTGGAACCGGGAATTGAATACAGGCCCTTATGCTTGCCAGGCAAGCACTTATTCTACTGAGCTATCTCCCAGGCCTCCTTCAATTGGCTTTAAGTGATGCACATCAGTTTAGCATAGATGCTGGTGGTAGTCTTTTTGAAGATGGCAGATATAATTCCCCAGAACCCCTACCTACTGCTCTCTTGTGTGAGCCAGGATAAGACAGGATGAGGAGCCAATGCCCTACACTGTAGGCTGGGATTGGACTCAAGATAGAGGTTATGACTTCCTGGAGCTTGAAAGATTATACATCAGAGCTGAAGCACTGACCCCAAAACATTAGATACTACTACTGCATTTTGCAGAAATGAATGCAGGCCTCCTACCCAACCCAGCTCATGGAACTCACCTACTTCCTGTCATCCTCACAGTCACGTCTCCTCAAAGTACTCTTTTCTTCATGAATGAATAAAACCTGGGTTTCGCCTTGGACAGAGGCTTTTGGTTCAGATAGCCATCATCATTGGGCCCCTTGGCTCCCCAAAACTACAAATATGCCTTGGTGCCTTTATTCTTGCCATGGGTTGCACTGGGTTAAGGTAGACTGGAATTAACTTGATGGGATTCCAATAATTTATTTATGGGATTACAAATATAAACTTCTCAGACTGAGACAAGGACCAGGAAGGGCTCTCTATAGTTCATATAGATGTCACAGCCAACCAGAATGTACTGAGTATACCAGGCCCTTTTTCAAAAGCTATTAACATGTTCATTTTGTCAGTTAGGAAACAGTCCACACATGGCACTAAACACATGTTAACTCACTTAATGGCACTGTTTATCCTATGCACTGGTTAGTATGCATGCTAGGATCACCTGTAGGCAAAACAGTGGTTATGCGCAAAATGACTGTAATTAGATCAAGATGAATTACTACACAGTTCCTCTTCCCATTCTGCCAGAACTTACTAATTTGAGTCAGTGTGAGATAGGAATCTTAGATCAGTTTAGGAGTCAAAACGTGGAGGGCTAGTAAGTCCAGGCATCCTGTTGGTGTTGTGGAGCCAAAGGACAAAAGGGTGCTAACCCCAGGTGGTTTTCTCCACACAACCTTCAGGTTGGCTGATTATGCTAGAGACAGAGAAGAAAGACCACATTTCATCCCAGTGTAGAGTCAAAACTAAATGATAACCATAGCTGGAGTCACTACCAGGCCCAGACAACGGTAAGAATAAAGCTTAAAAAAAAAAAATAAATAAAGCTACAACCAAAAAGTAAGTTAGATGGTAACTGCAAGGTAGTGGATTTTGCTAGAATGAGCACACCACAGGCTCTGTTGTCACGTGTGCTTGGATTTGAACTACATCTCTGACACTCTGATGATGATTTTGGTGAACTTGCTTAATCTTTGTAAATCTCAATTTTCCTACCAGTAAATCTATTTTGTAGGGTGTGTGATTAGAGACAACTTCAAGTATCTAATTTAAAGCTGATATTCAAAGTACCTAATACATTGTAATTGTAACATGTAAAGTCACTCTAACAATGTCTAGCACATAGCAAACACTCAACAAATGGTAACTATAGTCCTGTAGCATGTTACTATATTTTGGTCAAGAAAGGAATGCCTAAAAAAAGAAAAAAGAAAGGAATGCCTGTCCAATAACAATAAGGTTATAAAGAAGCTGAAACATTCCTAACAGCTAGCAATGCTGTACCCACTTGTATTAGGGCTTCACTAGAAGAACAGATATAATACAAGGAACAAATATAACACAAGATGTACAAATGTAAAAGAAATTACAAGATTGGCTTACAACAGTCAGCTGCAGTCAGATGAGGAAGCGTGTAGAGGGTGGCTGCATACCTGAGACTAAAAGATTTAGTCTCAAGGTCTGAAGCTCACTGCAGTGTTTTTTGTAAATCTCTATCAGTCGGCAGATGGGTCTGCGGTGGAAAGCTAAAGAGTCTGTGACAGAAAGCTGGAGGCCAAAGAGTCTGCGCTGGAAGCCAGGAGATGATGTCTTAGTTGACTGCAAAGACTGAAATTACTCCAAGGAAATGGAACGTGAATCCTTCCTCAACCCCTTTATATATCCTTTTTGTGCTGAGTCATACTGGAGCAGGACCTCCAGGCCCTAGGGCAGGCCCCTCCAGGCCCTAGGGAGGACCCTCCCTGGCCCATAGGGCAGGGCATCCACAGCCCAGGGTGTGGAACCAGGGAGGCAATCTAGCCAAGTAGACACAATGTATCAACCACTACAGTCTACCCCTTGTCAACTAGACATATTTCTTTAAACCACTCTCCAGATATAGAGATATTCATATAACTGTGCCTAACATTATAACTATCTTGTGTACAAATGGAAATGCACTAATATCCTTACCAAAACACAAGTTAAGGATTTTTTGTTGTTGTTCCACTTTTTTTTTTTTTTTTTTTTTTTTTTTTTTGGCAGAACTGGGGATTGAATTCAGGCCCGTGAACTTGCCAGGCAAATGCTTATTCTACTGAGCTATTTCCCCGGCTCCCCTGTTGTTGTTGTTTGATGTTTATGCTTTAATATTCTGGGATCTTAATTATTATATATCTGGGTATTGTTTTAATTGGGTTGATGTTATTTGGGGTTCTATATGCTCCAGTTACCTAAATGTGTTTGTTTTCCCATACTTGGGAAGTGTTTTGCTATTATGTCTGCCCATATTCTTTTTATATGATTTGTATTGACTCCTTCTTTCTCATTGATGCCTATTAGTCTTACATTGTTCATCTTTGCTTCATCTTGCAGATGTTGAATTATTTTTTTCCTGCATCCTAGTTGTTTTTGACAGTGTTTTCTTACTTTTTTACTAACTGCAATGGTGTCTTTAAGGTCAGAAAGTCTATTCTCACTTTCATTCAAAGTTTTGCCAGCTTGTGATTGAGGTTTTAAATTCCTGTATATCACTTTGGATCTACTTCATGCATTCTATTTCTTTCCTATATTGCTTATTCAAGGATTCTATCATTTTTATATTCTGCTCTATTTTTTAAATAAATGTCTTCTTTAGAAGCACTCAGTACTTCTTTCAGCATAGTTACCATTTCTTTTACTTCAGAAATTATTTCTGATCTGATTTCTTTTATACCTTTCTGTAGTTGTTTCTTTACTGCAGATGCTATTATTTCAGAGATTTCAGGTATGTGATTTCCAATTTCTTCTATGCTAGTGTCTTCTGCATTTGTTCTGGGTGGGCTCAGGGCCTGAGACTGCATTTTGTTCCTTCTCTTTGTCATTTTGTATACCACTGTCTTCTGACCTTTGGTGTAGAGCTTAGATAGAGTTATTACCTTCACACCAGGTCTGGATCTACAAATTTCAGACTCCTCCAGGTAGGTGTGGCTTGGTCTGGCTGCTGTGCTCCACTTCTTCCTGCTGCAGCCCTTGGAGGTGAACCTCCTGTGCCACTCTGGCAAGATGTTCTGCTCCTGAACCAGCTGGGTGGGTCTTGCCTCTAGCCTCTTTGCAGGGAGTTCTGCTGCAGGTTCTACACCAGGCCTGGGCTCTGGATCGAATGAGGATCCAGCAGGCCCTGGGCAGTCTCACTCACTCATATGTTTGGCCTGTGCTCTGGGTCAAATGAGGATCTGGTGGGCCTGGGTCCTCTCACTCACACACCAGGTCTGCGCTCTGGGTCATATGACTGTATTTACTTCTTAAAATCAGTGTGTGCTCTTCTACTTACATTTTCTAATATTTACATATTTTTAAAAAATTACATATTTTTTAAAAGTACAGCCTCATATATCTCATTTACCATCTCTCTCACTGTCATTCTTTGTCTATGTCTCTCTCAATATTTTTCTTTTTTCAGTACTAGGGATGGAACTTAAAACCTTGTGTATGTTAGGCAAATATTCTACCACTGCGCTATACATACTCAGTTCTTTTTATTTTATCACAAGGCAAGATCTTGGTAAGTTGCCCACATCTGTCCTATACTTGTAACCCTGCTGGCTTAGTCTCCCCAGGTTGCCAGGATTACAAGTGTGTACCACTACATCTGGCACTACCATGTTTCTTGCTTGCATCATTTTCTATTAGGTTTGATTTAATCTCTTGTTGTTTGTTCATCACAACATGTCTTACTTTCTTGTTGCTGAGACAAACTACTCTACAGCATTAGTCTACGGTTGACTGACTCCAACATAAAAACAGCATGGTGGAGGTGCCTAGTGCAGATGAAGGCTGCTCACATCCTGGAAGCCAGGAAGCAGAAAGGGAACACTTCCAACATATAATGGCATAGGGCAGCAGTGATAAACCTATGGCATGTATGCCTCAGCTGGCTATTTGTTATCATCAAAAGCTCTAAAAGGTTTGCCTTCATAAGCATAGGGAGAGAAATGAATAGAATCAAAGCAAGACAAAATCTAGCATTGTGAACAAAATCCTATAGTTCCATGTTGGGGCAAATTATTATAAGATGTGAGCTCCAAAGGGCTTTGCCAGCCCTGCTGGTTGCTGCCCTCATGGCCTCTCTCTTGAACTGGCTCTGCTCACTGACTGCAGCTTTCCTTAGACATCCCACATTCCTGGCTTCTCTACCTCCCTGGGGTCTCCACTGCATTTTAGGCTTCACATGCTGCCCTTCCAAAGACACACTGTCGGGCCTCCCAATGGATCAGAATTTGACTAGAATCTGCCATTAAATTTTCTTCTAAAATTTGTGTAGAAGCCTCCTTGACCCGACAACTCTTGTATGCTGCATGCCTAAAAAACTGCAACATTTCTAAAGGAGAATGATGCCAAGGCTTGCCAACAGCTTGAACAGCAGTCACATCCCCTTGGATCATAGCTGCAGGGGTTCTGAATGCCAGAATGGCTGAGCATTATGAAAGAAACTTCAGGGAACCATCCTTAGGTGGTCCTCTTGGAGCAGGGAACCCTGGGGCTCTCCTTTTATAGTAAAGTTTACCTTAACCCTTTCTTTTTTATCCTTGAGCCAGAGAAGGATGGAATTTTGCTGATTCCTGAGATTCCCTCAAGGCTTTGTCCTGATCCAAAGAACTTGGCTTCCTTTCAATGCTAATATTTTCAGCAACCACACTATTCTTTGTCCCAAATTTTTAAGCACTTACTTTCTTGAAAAACTCCAAACATTTCAGAGAGGGATTTGTCCTTGATTCTTACTACAAACCTGGCTGAAAGCAGCTAGAAGCATCCAAGCTATAACTTAAACATTGGGTTGCCTTTAGTTTTCCTCCATCAGATTAATTAATCCACTGCCCTTAATCTCAATCTCTCTCTTAAAGTCTCAGAGTACAGGGAAAAGGTAGACAAAATTTCAACCAAAGCATAACACACATGGCCTTCAGTCCAACTGCCAATAGAATCATTGATTCCAATGGAAACTTCCTCAGGGTGGCTTTCACTGATTGCTTTTCTATCTACCTTCTAGACTTCTGAGATTTGACTAGAATCTGACACTAAGCTTGGCTTATAGTATTTTAGGGTTTCTCTGGCCAGCTCCTCCAAATTTTTCCAAAGTCCTCCTACAAACCAGTACCAAAGGCTTCTGAATCACATGATCAAGTACAGTTATGGCAACAACTCCACTCCTTGTACCCAAGTCTTAGTCACATTCCTGAAATACAATACTCAATAACCACAGCTTAAAGAAGGAGAAATTTATTTTGGCTCACAGATTTAGAAGTTTCAGCTCATGACTGACAGTCATCAAGGCAAAAACAGTATAATGGAAGGATTTGGGCAGAGGAAAGCTGCTTGTAACCTGGTAGCCAGGAAGCAGAGAGAGAGTGGAGGAGTCAGGGAGGGAAGTATACCCTTCTAGATTATGTCCCAAGTCAACCATTTCTAACCAGGCTCCAACTCCTAACAGCACACTCAGCTACTGACTTAGACATAGATTAATCCACTGATCAGTTAGCAGTCTCATCATCCAGTCAATTTCTGAAAGACCCATATCTGTGTGCATGAGAGTTTTGGGGGGCATTCTAGATCTAAACTATAAGCCCAGGAGTAATAGGTTAATATATCAACATCATAGAGCTTAATCAATAGTAGTATATACTATCTCATTGTGTATTAAGTCTATTCTATGATGTTGGTACCCATGATCAAATTACTTGACACATTTCTTAGAATGTATCCCCATTATCAAGCATTATATTATCATAACTGATAAGCCAATATGATATAATAAAGACTCAGAGTATATTTCACTTAAATATTTTAATTTGTTTAGGTGTGGCAGTATCATGAAGAATGATGCCATACTTAAATAAAGAAATAAATGGACTGATTTTTATCAGTTACTTGTGATTCATTAGACAATACATATTGTTCTTTTCTTTCCAAATTCTGGCTTACTGTTGACATGCTGGAATGTAGCTGGATTACTCAATGTCAGGAATAGAAAGAGACTTAATCATTTAGTGCAGTCCTTTATCTTATAGATAAGGAAACCAAGGCAGAGAATGAGTGGACCAAAGTATCCTTAAAGACCACAGCAAGGACCACTGACATTTGTGAGGCATAGAGAACTGGTCACAGAAATCTAAGTGGGTGAGCCCTCGAGTACAGAGCTGATCAGGGCATATGAACATAAAAGTAAGGAAACTCACCTGGAGAAGTGATGTATCAAGAATTGTTCTGAAAAACAATCATGAAGTTGATTGAGACTTCATTGTGGAAGGCCCAGAGAAGAGCAACGTTCATAGCTAATGCTATCAAACGAGTTATCTAAAATTAACATGTAGAGGAAGGGGGTGTAGCTCAATGATATAGGGATTACCTGGTATCACAGGTTCAACCCCCAGAATTGGGGTGGAGGGAATCTAGCTACTGATTTAACAACTTATAATATGCTTTCTTAATTACACTCACTTCATCTGTTAACATTACACATCCAGTGAGTGAAAGTGTTTACCACACTGAAATATCTCAAATGAGTGTTTAAACATATTTGTCAAAAAGATGGTCCATATATTCTCTATGTATTATGAGATGAACAATGCTAGTACATTGAATAAATGTTAGCTTTTAGGGGGAAAAGGGATCTCATTTCAACTTTGCAACTTTTTGAGTTTTTTTTTTTTTTTTCTGTTTTATTGATCTGACACTCAAGGACCAAGTGCCTTGCCTACTGTTATGCTATGACTTAGATCTGGTTTGAGTGTGTTTCCCAAGGTTCATGTTTTAGGAGTTTGGTCCCTAGCATAGCAGTGCTGATAGGTGGTGGAATTTTTAAGAGATGGAGCCTAGAGCACAGCACTAGGTCTTTGGGGGGTGCTCCGGGAAGGGATTAAGGCAGCACTTGTGGGGCCCCTAAGCTTGACCAAGAACAAGTTGTTATAAGTAAGCACAGCCCTCCAGTCACTCTCTGACTTTTTTTTTTAATGATTTCTTCCTATTATGCTTATTTCCACTCCTGTGGTAACACCCACCATCAGGCTCTCATCAGAGGCTAAACCAGCAGGACAGCCAGATCTTGCACCCCGAACCTTCAGAACTATGAAGTAAGGCTCTTGCCCAGTCCTGTCCTTATAAAATTAGTGTACCACAGAGATTTCATTATAATAACATGAAAATAATACAATCTATATAGTTAAGAACTAGAATTTAGTCCTTCTGAACTCTGAATTCTGGCTCAATTTGGCAATCTGCTCAGAAAGGATTTATAAACACAGATTAAATCTTAGTATAGTAAACATCATGCCAACAGGAAATTTACAGTATTTGTTGATATTCCCTTATTTTTATTGTCATGATAGCTGATGAGTTTCCATGAAATGCAAATTAGAACAACACTGAGATATCATCTCACCCTAGAAAGAATGGCTATCATAAAGAAATCACCCAACAACAAATGTTGGAGAGGCTGTGGGGAAAAAGAAACCCTTCCCCACTGCTGGTGGGACTGTAGACTGGTATAACCATTATGGAAATCAGTGTGGATACTCCTTAAAAAATTAGCACTGGAAATCCCATCCAAACCAGCTATCTGCCTACTGGGAATTTTCCCAAAAGAGCTGAAAACATCATATCATAGTGATATATTAAATTGGACTCAGGTAGTCAATCCCTTACCCAGGGAATGCCCCATGTATGGTATTTGTCCTAATTGAATGGGTGCCGTCATTTCAACCCTTGTGCTTAAGGGACAGCCCAGGCATGTGTGATGGTCAGTCTCTGGCAAATCTGTACTGATATGACACTACCCACAATAGACAGTCCTTCTCCACAGACAGAGATATTCTCACACAATAGTTAGAAATCACTCTCTTTCCATTTACCACCCAGAAAACTTTGCATTTTTCTCCCTTCTCCCAACCTTGAGTGCTGCCTCAGAATTGCCAGGAGGGTGCTGTGGCAGAGGGACAAGCCCCACATTTCCACATGCTGCTCATCATCTGCACACTTTGCCACAACCTCCAGTGTGGATGAGAAACGATAGTGCAGTGCTTCCTGGAATCTATGTAAGGCAGTGGAGAGATGCTAACCCAGGCCAGCTATGCTTATTCTTCTAGGACATAAGTCAGACACAGCCCTGCTCCTCTTCCAGCCTTCTGCACTCCTCACTCCAGTGGGCTAATCTTCTCCCTCCTTCTACTGGCTGTGCTCTTACCTAGTCCTGTCCTGTCTCACTACGGGAAGGGCTGGGCAAAAGGAGCCAGACTTTCTGAGGTTCCTTCAGGATTTTTTGCTATAAGCTTGTTGTGGTTTGACTCTGCAGTGTCCCCCAAAACACTCATGTGTTCAGACATGAGACTTTTGGTTAGATAATAGGGGCAGTATAATCATTAGCAGATTCTTCCACTAGTGTATTCAGAAGTTAAGTGTGCTACTGAAAGTTGGGGCCTGATGGGAAAAGGCAGGTTACTGTGGTGTGACCTGGAAGGGTATAACTCCCTCCCCAGCTCCTCCCTTCACTCTGTTCCTGGCTGCCATGACATGAGCAGCTTTCTTTGCTGTAGAACCTTCCACCATGTGGTTTCTGCATTTGAGTCTGCTAACCACTGACTGAAACTTCCGAAGTTGTGAGCCAACATAAACTTCTTTTCCTTTAAATTGTAAGCGTTGCATATTTTGTCCTAGTGATAAGAATGTAAGACATTGCCTCAGGTCCTTTGTGGAAGTGACTCACATTAGCAGAACCTAGAATGTCCTAACTAGGAGGGACCTTCAAAACTATCCAGTCTCACCTCTATTCCCAGAGAAGGATATCTGAGGTCACCTTGTTCTGGAATATTGACTTGACTCAAATAAATGTAGGATTATAAAGAAATGCTTACCTTTCTGTAAGTTGCTCCAGGATACAACCCAAGCCCTACCCTCAAAATATATGTTCTTTCTCTGCTGCTTCAGCAATGGTAGGACTTCAGAAGCACTACTCCAACACAATCATGTTTTCCAGAAAAGAACCCTAAGGTCCAGATGACAGAAGTGACTATGAACCACAATGTCGACTATGACCCATTTATTGAATATTTGGGGGTGCTGACTAAGGGTGTTAGTAAGTTCACTTTAACTTTCAAAGCAACTCCATACAATAGATATTACTTTCATTTTAAAGTGAAATGAAAGATTCAGAAGCTGACCAATGCAGCTCAAATCTCAAAGCTAGTAACAAATAATTATCAGTTGGATTTGAACTTGGGTCTTTGACCACACTCATGTGGACAATGTCACATTGTTAGAGATCCTATGAGAAGGATGTAGAAGTCAACCAAAGTACTATGTTCCAGGAGCTGGTCTTGGTTCTGCCATTCAATTACACACAACACAGAACTCAAAGAGACCCACTGGCTCACTTTGTAAACATCTACAGGTAAGAAAACCATGCTCTAAAGAGAAAAAAACAGCTTAAAACCAGACCTCACAGTTTCAGGGGCAGGATCTGTTAACCAGGCCTTGGGCACTGTCCTAACCTCTGACCCCTACCATTTCTACAGGGGTTTTTTTTGTTTGTTTTGTTTTTGTTTTTTTAGGTGGTGCTGGGGATCAAACCCAGGGCCTTGTGCTCTACCGCTGAGCCACATCCCAGCCCTTGACCCCGACCATTTCCTTTGATTGTATGAACATACAATCCCAGGGCACAGACTGGAGGCCACTCCTCCCATACTGTACTCTGCAGAGACTCAGACAAACCTCATTCCCCCTAGTGAGCAGCACAAAGGGTGCTAGGGAGTTCATCTCAACAACCCAGTTGCTCTGCTTTGAAAACCAGCTTTCCAGTCTGCAACTGATAAGCGTGGGTGTACCAGGAAGTAGCAGGGACAAGAAACAGCCACAAGCACGCACAACCCTTCAACAAGGAAATTCCAGAAATTCATTGATTCTTGTGGTTTACATCCATAGGACTCTTATTTAGACTTGTACTTCTTAAGACACTGACGTTTGAGGCCAAAAGCCAGCTACGAGGATAAGGTTTTCTTCTGAACACTTGGACAGCCCATGTTATCTGGGTCCCTTGTTGGGCACTCGGACCCATCAAGTCAGGTTTGTGCCCTCATAGCAGGAAGATTGAGGTCCTAAGGCTCAGATGCACTGTGTGTCCACACACTATGTGTCCACTGAGCACCCATGAAATCCCTGAAGCACAAGTAAGGAGAAAAGTTAAACAGTGGAATAGACATCACAGGACGTAAGTGCTGTAGGAAAAGCCAGGACTCCCCCCTTCTCCTTCTGACCTCAACTTGCCCAGATTTCCCACTGTTCCCATAACCTCTCCACTCACACCCTGACTGTACTCTCTACACCACCCCACATCCATCTCTGGTCAGTTGAAGTGGTCATTCTGAATGAAGAGTTCAACCAGCAGGCCCTTGTGGGCCACATGTGAGCAGGGCATCTTCAGGTCTGGAGCTGATTTCACAGGCTTGGGACTCTAGGCCCGCACCCAATCTGATCCAATTTCTTAGGGCTCAGTCCTCACTACACCAATCCTTATCCTCAATGGAATAACAACCATCTTCCCTCCTCAGGGGAGCAGCTGGGAGCTGCGAGAGGACAGATTAAGGGTAAATATGAGAGGAGGAAATGATGGTTGCCTTCAAGTATTCACTGACTCTCAAGCACCTTTGTACCAATGGAGTCTGGGATTCAGTAGGGACCAAGCTTAACTCCACCCAGGTCAGCTGGAGGGAATATGCACTGCATCCTGAGGGGAAGAGGCAAGAGGTCAGAGAAAGCTATAGCTCAGAAAGCAGCCTCGAAAGGGCTCATGTTCATTTGTTCTGAAGGGTCCCTTAGACATCAGGAATCCTTAGTCATTTGGGGGGAGCACTTGAGAATAGAAAAAGAGGGCTCCTGTCCCCCTGTGGATTTCCTCTAGTCTGTTGACTCCACCCACGTGCCCAAGCTGGTCTGCAGGTTCTGGGGCCTCTCTTCTAGCTGCAGCTCTTTAAAAGTGGGCTTGTTAAGACTACTCAGCCTCTACTTGATGCCCTTAGCCTGTCCCAGGCTGACTGCAAAGCGGGGTACAGGGGTAAAGAGGGAGGCACCTTGTATCTCCTAGATTTCCTGACAGAAGGGCCACACAGCAGGCTCAAGAATCCTTAACCCTTCTTGCCTGCCCTTCCAAGCTCCTCAGTAACCAGATGAACCAACCAAGCCCAGCTGTGCTGCCTGTGGCAGGGCTGGCCAGGCATCCAGATGGACCCACTAGTGCTCTGCTGAGGCCCTCATGCTGGCCTGAAATTTAACAATCTTCTGCACTATGCTTCACCTCCTTGCTCCCAGAAGAACACCTTTCAGTTCCAGGAGGAATGGTCTGTGACATTTATCTACTTTTCACCATGTGTAACAATGGGTAACAAGGGGATGGTCTCGTTTCTCCTTTAACAGCCTCACTTTCCGCCAGTCATGTTTACCCTTCGTCTTTCAGACTTCATGGAAGACACTGATGAGGCTGACGTACTTTGCTCATTTTCTGCTGCATTCTTCTTCTGGAGGCTGGCTGTACAGAGAAAACATGGGACCCCAAGAACCTGGAGGAGAAGGCATAATGATCTGATGGCCAACTAGGGCACAGCATGTCAGCTAAGAGCATAGCTTAAGGGACGCCTGCTCAGAGGTATCACTCAACCAGCCTCCCCCCCCACACACACACCGGGAGTGAGTGCCTGTCCCCTCCCAACCTCCTCTGACCCAGGGAACCACTCAGACTTGGGCACAAAGTCCTTCCCTACAGGAGGCCTATCAGCTGCCTGATGCAGGGTCACCAAGAAGGACAAGGGCCACTGCTAAGTATTAGCTGGGCTCACACTTGGCCTAGGCAGTAGAGACCTTCAGAAACCATGGCTCAACTTCAGGGAACTTGGAATGTGATAAGTCAGGACCCTCACCCTCACTCCAAGGCTTACTTTTGTGGGTTCATACCTAACAGAACCCTACTGGAGAAACCATATTAACAAAAGAGAAAACAGCTCCAGAGCCTAGGAAATTGGGGCCTAGGAGGACAGAGCCCTGTTCATAGGGCCTAATGCCCTTTTGTTTTTCTACTCCCAAACTTGAGATTCCACACCCTCCTGGGGCCACTCTGCCGTATCACAAAAGCAGCAGTTCATTTTTTGCATCCAGCCTTGCGGGGAAGCATGGCATTTATTGGATATTAACAAGACCAGTATTGGACTCTGAGGAGAAATAAGGTATTTACTATCCAATACAGCTTTGAGACAGCAGTTTTAGTAAACAGAGCACTTTCTTTCAAGCAGTGTAGGCAAGCCTCTACCTACTGACACAGCAGCTAGGCATCTCCAGCTGTGATGGGTTAGGCTGATTTATATTTATAACAAACCTATAAAACTAACAATTGACTTTTAATTACTACCCTCTATTTCTAACAGGTACATAATCTTTAACAGAATGCTATTATCTGGAGACTTAATGCTAACATAAAGAACCTATTTTTAATCTCACTCTGCACTCTTCCTAGAGAAACCAGCAGCAGGCTGGGATCCCTCAGAGCTCAGCGTCTGATGGAAGACAGTCAGAACACTAACTCTGAAGAACTCTGGTCCCAATTCCACTCCCCTCACTCCTATTGTCAGGGGTTCCATCTCCTTGATGGCCTTGTTCCTTTCTGGGTTTGGGCCCAAAAGAACAAATGAATTCACTATTCAGCTGTTCCCTGAAGGGCAGCTGAACCTAAATAAGCGGAAGGCTATTCATGTACCCAGCCTGCTGCCTGGTTGTCTGTTGATTGGCTGGGAGGAGGTGCCACCTAGAGCCTTTTAGCTCTCCTAGACCTCTCAAGATGTCCAGGAGGAGTCTTGGAACATTCAGAGTCAGGAAGATCCTGTGGGCACAGGAGAGGGGGTACTCCACCACAGTCCCACCCCTCTTTTCTTGCCAGTTGACTTCCCAAGCTGTATCACAGATGGCACACATCCTGCTTAGCACTGTGCTCAGTCTTAGGGTTAGCAGCAAGCCTGGCTTGACCAAGCCCACACAACAGAGGGCAGACACCAAGAAGCCAAGCCAAGCACTGGCCTCCTTTGAATGACGACTACCCTTTGCACTGAGTCTTTCAGGAGCCATGACTGACTTTCCTGGGGCAATCAACAACTCCTCCAGGAGAGGTTCTTCATTCCAGGTCACAGACACAGGAAGGCTCAGCTGTCAAGTTACTAAATACTGCTCCTTTGCTGGAGCTGGCCAGTGGTCATGTACCAGTAGGGTTGTGGTGCAGGTGAAGAAGGAAGCAAGAGGAAAAGAAGTGCCTGGATCAGAGAGAAATACGAATTCTATTTTCATGCTGCAGTAGCTAGGGAATAACCACCTTGGCTATCTTGCAACTAATAGGAAGCAGAGCGATAGTCATCCACTAAGTTCAGGCCACTTCTCCATTGCTCTGGGCCCTCCTCAATAATTGGAAATCTTAATCCACCACCTCTTACGTGCTCAGGTAGTGGGCAGAACACTTATCATCAACTCAGAATGTCCCCTCTCTCTTCAATAGGGTGACCATATGCCATATCATCCAAACTATTCCTGAGAATGAAAATTTGTGCTGTTAATGCTTAAGCTGGGACTGTCCAGGGGAAGGAAGACGTATGTATGGCTACCCTGTTCACATCTGTGGCCTCCTGAAAGCTCACAGTATTTGAAGGTGGGCCATTTTGGAAGTTAATTAGATGAAGTCATACAGTAGGATCCCCTTATGACCTGGCCTGGGTCATCACCTTATAAGAAGAATTATGATCTTATAAAGAGAAGTGATACCTGAGATAGCATATTTGCTCTGGCTCCCCTTGTGATATTCTCTGTTCGATTAGAGGCTCTTACCAGACACTGACCAGACACCAGCTCCAGGTTCGATGGTTTCCCAGTTTCCAGATTCATAAGCTAAATAAGCCTTTATTCTTTATAAATTAGCCTGTTTGTGGTACTCATTTATAGTAACTGAAATCAGACTGAGGCAATCTCTGTAGGTCTAGACATGACATATGACTTCAAAATGTCTTCTCCAACGACGTTCACCCTACTCTGGCCATGCTTTTATGCCTGTAGTCCAAGAACATGATTATTTCACATACTGAGTTACATTTGGACATATTCTCCTGTGTCTTAGACAGTGTCTTGGTTGCTGACTCTTTGCATGAACTTTGAACTCACTCCATTTGCCTTTTTCATTCTCTTTTGTTCATAATTATTTATTCAAAGTTTGGTTGTGAGTTGGATTACTGATGACTTTTTCCCCCAACATAAATACTATCATTTTCTATATAGTCCAGTCTTTTTTCTATACATTTACTTTCAAGACCAAAACTATCCACACACATTATCATTATCTTCATTTTCCATACTTTTTTCCAAGTTAAACTACTTCTTCATAGATCTTATTTTATTATTGTTATTATTATTTTATGTATTTAGTACAGGGTCTACAAGGTCTTACTACACAGATCGGACTCATAGTGGTCCTTTTTGCAGCCTCCCAAGTGCTGGGATTACAGGCCCGCATCACCACACCCAGTTTCAATCAATGCCTCAGCGTGCCCTGGGGGTGGGGCCAGCAGGACACACCAGGGATCAAACCCTGGCCGCTGTGCTCTGCCTAAGCAGGCGCTTTAGTGTGCTGAGCTATCAAGCCAGCCCTTTCATAAATCTTATTTTCAGTGACTACTATATAATACTCCATCAAGGGCACAAACCCTAATTCCCTCAATCATACCCATTATTTAACATTGCAGCTGGTTCCAATTTCATTTAAAACAACACCACAAGTCACCATTTCACAACTACAACTTTTCTCCTACATCACTTCCTAAGATATATTTCCATGATTTTTATTAGTGAGCCAAAGGGTATGAAACTTTATTGTTTTTGAACCTGGGCTTTCTAAATTTCTGCTCACCTTCCTAGTATAATTCATGGCTCCTCAAGTATTTTACTCTCCTTCCTCAGCCCTAGCTAGGGCGTGATCTCCTTGATGTGGTGCCAGGGCTCTGGTAAGGATCAGGACTCCCACATGGTCTGAGGGGATGTGCGCTTAGATATCTGAGTTAGAAAGACTTCGGAAGTGAGGCAAGTGTTGAGCAAGACAGGAAAGGCTGCATGGGCAAGGAGTCATGAAGTTCAAAACAACTGCTGTTATTCAGCAAAACCTGAGGCCTCTGCCCTTTTCTAAATAATGTGTCAGAGAGGAAGCTCAGATATACCCTCCAGAATCTGCTTTATCCAGATTGAATCCTATTCTAATCCCAAGGTCTTCTCTATGAACTTCCCAGAAGGATCTAAAAACCTGCTAAGGCCTCACACAAAATATGGGTTCACAAGCACCCATCATAGAAGGGGCTCAACAAATCACAGTAAGTAAGAAAAATGAAGACTAAGTGGGACTTTTTCACATAGCTCAATGTACCTCAAGGTCTGTCCTTTAATCGCAGCCTATGTCCTTCATGCTTTTTTGGAATTAATTTGTTCTTTCATGTATCTGTAAAGATATTAAAATAATTGTTTAAAATTTCCTTGCTTATCACATTGAGGTTATAGATTAGAGATAGAACCCAGGGCCACACATTTGGCAAACACACTATAGCCCTGAGCTATTTCTTCAGCCCAACAATACTGTTGTTGAGGGTTTGCAACCTTGCAGTTGTTTGGATCCTTAAGACACAGCAGTGAACAAGACATGCTCAGCTTCTTCGACAGCGCCCACTTCAGGAGGCTTTGTCTCCTGACACTGGGCCTGTGGGTAGCACGGAGTTTGCACATCTCTGGGTTCCATGGCACAGCAGTTCACACACAGTCTAATCTCAATACATGTCTGCTAAGGATAGAAACCAACACTTACTGGGAAGATGAAGGAGCACTTGTGTGCACAACAGCATGCCACATGTATGTGCAGTATGTGTGTGTATGTAGGGAATGAGGCTAAAGTCAACCAAGTCTGATACCACACTGCTTGGCTTCTAATCCCAGCTCTGCTGTGAGACCTTCAATGAAGTCTTTAATCTCCCTAATCTGTATCCTCAATTGTAAGATGGAATGAATTCTGTAGTTTTCACTTACTATAGCAAAATACCTAAATCTGAGTACTTGTAAAGAAAGGAGAGGTTTTTAGCCCACAATTTTGGAAGCTGAAAGTCCAAACAACATGGTGTCAACTCTGCTGAGGATCTTGTGTCAGATGACACAGCAACGGCAGGAGAACATGTAGAAGGCACAGATCCTACCACAAGAGGGAAGCCAGAGAGTGAGGAAGGTCAATCTTGCACCTCCCACTAGGCCCCACTTCTTAAGAGTTCTACCACCTATTCACATCCCACATCGGGTCCATGTGCTCAACACATTAACCACTGGGAACCACGCTCACACTACAACCAAATCATAGCAGATGGTGATAGCACTTGCCTCAAGAGGCTAAAAGGGCTGTACCCTCAGAGCTATACCTGACACACCGAGGCCCTTCTTAACTGTGACCTAGCTGCAGCAACCATAGTATCCACTAGACACAGACACAGACACAGACACAGACACAGACACAGACAGACACACACACACACACACACACACACACACACACACAATTTACTCAGTGACTATATCAACATTAAACTAGGTAGAAAAGTCCAGAGAACCAAGGTGAAATGAAAGATTCACTTGACTGGCCAGAAAAAAAAATTTAAGGACATAATAGAAATCTTCATTTGTTCATAAAGGAGAGAAAAAAGAAAAACTAAATAGACTTTCTTTTCCTTCTTCACTGATGCACAGGACAGAAAAATGGCAGAATACTCTGGTCAAATCAGGGTTGCTCTGAGCATTGGCACATGCCACAACTCTACCACAAATGGCCTATCTGACTTGGGAAAGCAGGACTGGGGGACAGATAAACATAGTTCACAGACTCTTGAAGTTTGGACATTCCAGACACAGATCGTTTCTGGTGCCACAGAAAGCTTTAGAATTTAGAAAGTCTGAGGGCAAACAGGGTGGAAAACAGAACAATGGCCACAACCAGTAAAAGGACAAGGCCCAAGTCTATAAGGTGGCCCTTAGCACTGAGATTAAAATGGAATGCTGAGCAGATTTAATATCAGTGGTGCAGATAAAATAGTGTCAGCAGACCGGCTAATTAAGGCATTTTGGCTTATAACTTCACTCTCTCACTTTCTGGAGGCATGCTGAAAGAGAAGGGAAGAATTCCTTATGAGTTACAAGTGTATTTTCACTTACTTCTGACATCCGAGATAGCAGAGACATTATTTCAGGATCAGCTCCTGACCATGCCCTTTACATGGGGCTAACCATCATTTTTTAAAATGCTTTGATGAAATGTAACTCTTTTAAAGAAATACACAGGCTAATTAAAACCATGTTTGGGGAGTCTTTTGCTTCCAACAAAGGACATTCCTGGCTGAGTGGAACAGATGCCATTAAGCCAGTTGCAACCCCTCCTATTCCTCACCATTTCCCCAAATTCCCTTCCCTGATCATCCCTGAATCCCTCCCTGGACCTGCATCAGGACCAGACCTGCTCATCTCAGGCCTTGGGAGAGTCCATGGCATATGCTTAGACCACAGACATGCTGGGCCCAGCCATCTATGCTCACTGGCTTTTTACAGTAGGTGTGATTTTTTGTTTTGTTTACTTTTTAAAATTTTTTTTATTTTTGGTGGAACTGGGGATTGAACTCAGGCCCTTGCACTTGCCAGGGAAGCATTTATTCCACTGAGCCATCTCCCCAGCTCCCTCCTTTTTTTTGTACCAGGAATTGAACTCACGACCTTGTGCTTGTCAAGCAGGTACTTGTGTCACTGAGCTATCTCTCTGGCCTTCCCACTGCTTTTTAAAGCTTGGGCCACTCAAGAAGGAAGGAATTAGGGG
>NW_004524723.1:4242656-4254955 GCF_000260255.1 Octodon degus | reverse complement strand
AAAAAAAAAAAAAAAAAAAAGGAAGGAATTAATCACAGAACCAAAGATACAGTTAAAAGACTGTGGTGATCTGCTAACTCCACCTCCCACCCAGTAGAAGAATCTTGTTCAGGCCTACCCTGGGCAACAGTAGGCTTAGTGTGTGCATGCAGAATTGCTAGCTCAAGCCCCAAGGCTCACGATCATAGCCAAAAGCAACAATGGCACCAAGCCTAATAAAGTTTGAGGCAAAACCTAGTCAAGATCCTGTGGGCCCCATAAGACAGAGTAGGCCTGCATGCCAGGGACAGCAGCACTAGGGACATAGCTAAGACGGACACTTCCAGACCTTGTAGGGTAGGCTCAGATGCCCCAGGTTGGGCCCAGATACCCCAGGAGTAAGACATTTTCTTCAAACACATAAGAGCCCTATCCATGCAGATCTGATCCAGAAAGCCTGAGCTCTGAGAGGCAACAGGAAATGATGGCAGATGAAGGATTAAAGCATTGCATTATCAGGGTCAGCTCTCTTAGGAAAAGTCTAGAATACCTCTCCTCCTCAATTGCTCCACTCCTGCAGAGAGAAAAAGAGAGGTGTTTCTTATGGAGACCTGTCATGGCTTGTGTATAGGCGTCCCCTCAAAGTCTCATGCAGTCTTGGGGCAGCTTCTGGAGTTTGTGATTGATTGCTTTGGGTGTGGATGCTGCACCAGCCTTGGAGCAGGTAATTTGTATTACAATGTAAAGAGGGAAGAGAAGTTAGCTGCTTGTTGCTTCTCCTCCTTTTGGATCTCGCTGTTTGCCACCACCATGAAAGGTTGCCCTCTGCCATGGGCCGCTCCGCCTTGGAGCCAGCTGACTATGGACAGAAACCTCCAGTAACTGTGAGCTAAATAAACCTTTTCTTCCCTAATTGGAATGTCAGGTATTTTTTCAGCAACAAGAGAAAAGTAACTGATACAGGACCTTAACAGATCCTAACCTAACCTTTCCAAGGAATCACCAAAACCTTCTGCATGAGGAGGTCTGGCTCACAGAAGTAACCCACCTGCATACAACATCAGGGGAGCCTGCACTACTTAGAAAGTTATTTTTAGGCCATAATATGCCCCTCTTCCAAGCCCAATTTTACTTCCTGCAGCTACAAACAGTAAACTGTACTTGTACAAGACATGCCTACAAATATTTGAGGACAATCCTCATTTATCCTTTATCCTTCTGCAGACTAAACACAAACCCTTCAACTATTCCAACTTGGCATAGTTTCCAAACCCTTCCAAATCATGGCATACACCATAACTCCCTTGCTGTGACATTGAGCATGCAAGAGAAAATACAACACAGTGGTGATATGCACAGGCTGGAATTCCACTTCCCTGCTCCGTATGCCTCAGTTTCCTCAGCAGCACCTGGTATTCTTAGTTGTGAGAATTAACTAAATTCATGGAGAATCATTACATGTATTTGCAACCTGAAGTTTTAAACTGTTCTGCAATACATGGTTGAGCCTGAAAGAAGCTCATAATGCGTCCCCAAAGCTGCTAGGTGGGCATACCAGTTCCACTGATCAGCAGCTTTCTTCTGTAGAAAACAACACACTGTTTTAGAACTTTGGTGAGCAAGGGATGAGAAACCTCTGGGTCAGTGCCCAAGCCTTACATAACAAGAATGCAAGCAATATTAGCTGCCTCCCTTTCCACTGACAGCTGGGGGACTGTTTTCCATGAGACTCACAGTTTTGCACATCTTATAAAGCCAAGGCACTTCCTGCCTTTGTTCCAAACTCTCTTTGGGGATGCTAAAGAGATGCTTCAGGTCAAAGTGACTCCTCTGGATGGAGCCAAGCACAAGAGCACTTATTGTCTATTATAAAAGATTCAAGTTCTCCGGGGCTGGATTTCTCCATGCTATTTTTGCAGGTATCTCTTGGAGCTCTGTCTGAACGTCTATGGGGGCTGGAGCTCAAAGAAGGTATGTAAGAAAATGCTGACACTGTTTCTGTTATTGTTGTGAGTCATGAGGTTATTTATCTCTAACCCATGAGAACTGTCTCCTGCCAGCATCTATGAAACTATAGCAGGTTAACTCCTTCATTTGCAAAGAGGCTAAATCTCAGTATCTTCATGGCTTTTAACAACAGACAGCAAAGACAATGGCAAAACAAACACCTTCACTCCAGTATTTTCTTAAAAGTTATGAAACCTATTACATCCTGCCCATGTTTAGTTAATTTTTTAAAACTTTAAAGATTTTTTTTTTTTTTTTTTTTTTTTTTTTTTTGGTGCAACCAGGGATTGAACTCAGGCCTTTGTGCTTGCCAGGAAAGCACTTATTCCACTGAGCCATCTCCGCAGCCCCTTTATTTCCTTATTTTCTTTGATGTTGTTTTTCATCTTCTTGATTTTAATCTGAGTTCCAGTTATTTGAGGTCCTTTTTATGGTTCTTTGGGACTGAGGCACATATACGTATCTTCAATTGAAAGCAGATCTTGTAAGTTTCCTTGTCTGACTTGTAGTCCAATAACTCCATCCTGCTGCAATGATTTCTCCCAACCATCAGGTGACCCTCCTTCTAAACCTAGATTCTCACCAACAGTACCAGACACTTGGCTTACTCTGTAGAGAACTTGTGATATGTCCTCCTTCAATTTGCAGAGTGGATATAGCAAGAAGCTACACCATCATCTATCTGCTCACTCCTCTTTGGTCACCAGAGCCACTACACAGGTCTCTCCTACTCACAACCCGCACTCACAGAAGGCGGGAACGCAGGACTTGAAGAATGACATGGTAGAAGGCCATGTCTTACCTTTGGGCAGAAGGTAAAAACAGCCACATTTTTCTAGGAAATCTGGCCTAGTACCACAGCTGTAACCAAAGCAAACCAGAATCTATGAATGCAGCTGTATATATGTGGATATAGTAAGCATCCAGCTTATAAACACTGAGTTGTGAACTTTCACATGTGTGGTGTGTAAGACTCACTTTGTCAGCTTAGGGTTAGGGTTAGGCTTGTGAATGAACTCAACTTACTAACAATTCCCAGAACAGAACTTGTTTATAAATCAGAGACTTTGAATCTCCAGAATAGCAAGGTATGGTGTTATACACCTATAATCTCAGCAATCAGGAGGCTGAGGCAGTATAGTGAGTCTGAGCCCAACCTGGGCTGCATAAAGAGTTCCAGGCTAACCTAGACTGTATAGCAAGGCCCTATCTCAAAAAACACAAACACACACACAAAAAATGGTCCAACATGGCTGATGAGGGACTGTAGGGTTAGAAAGACTCACAGTCATCAAACAAAACACCCAAAAAAAACAAAGGAGGTAGTCACACCCAGAAATGGAAAACCAACCAGAAAGATGATCTATTTAAATCAAACTGAGTATCTGGGTTGTTGAAAGGAGAAACACAGCATCTCCTCCTCCACATCCTGGGGGGAGCACACCATTTTGGGAAGGGCTCTAACAGCCTGAGGGGAGAAGCCTGCACCTGTTAGGTCAGACTCCTGGGATGGGCTCATTACATACCTATCCCATATGGAAGAGGACCCACCTTGGGAAAGCCTTGAGAAGCAGAGAGAGAGAAGGAGGGAAGGAGGGAGGGAGAGAGAGAGAGACAGAGACAGACAGACAGACAGGCAGGCAGACAGACAGACAGAGTAAGAGACAGAGAAAGAGAAACAGAGACATAGAGAAACAGAGTAAGAGAGACCAAAAAAAAAAAAAAAAAAACAAACAAACCAGGCAACCTATCTCCATAACCCCAGGGAGTGTTGCATCTGGTGGCTACCAGGTGCTCGTGGTGCTGGTAATAAAGCCTCCCCCACCCACTAGGCACATAGAGGCTGAGCATCCCACTGGGGTCAGCAGCAGAGAGCCTGGGTTATACCCTGGAGGACAGAGACTGAACAGGCCAAAGTGGGCACTTCCATGTTGTTTACAGGGGAAAGATCTGAGTTGGGGGGAAATCCTAAACCACCTGTGGCAGGTGGCAGGTGGCAGGCAAGGTCCTTAAACCATGCCTCAGGACTGCATCAGGTCTCACCCAAAGGATGGAAAGGGGGGGATCTTGAGATAAGGATGGTTTGGGACCTGAGCACAAAGAAAGAGAGGAAATTGGCTGGGGCAGAGAACCTTTGGTGACAAAGTAGGTAGAAAGTCCCTGGAGGGAGAACGCAGAGAAAACTACTGGTTTTTCCCAGCAGCCAGGGGATCAGGAGTGATAAAACACTGGCAGAAGACAAAGGAGAGCTTGGTGTCAGGGAAATTATTTGACATTCTTCTCTTCCCAGTTTCATCAAGATAGCTAGATTTTGGGACAGACAAAAGCTGCAGTTAACCATGTCCAAAGCACAGCTTACAGCAAGGAGGTGGGTTAGAAGAAACTGACATCCCTTACTACTCCTGGAAGGCAATTAAACAGCCCAGACAGGAGGGAAACTGGTATGTCTGCCTGCAAGCACACTGTGACAAAAGCAGGACAGACAGCCTGCCTGCTGTGACTCTAAGGCCTAGCAGCCAGACAGAGATTGTTTCTGCTTTCTTGTTTCTCTTTTACCATGTACTCAACTGAAATCAAGATGAATCAAAGACTAAATGTTAAAACAGAAGCACTTAACCTGCTGGAAGATAAAACAGGTAAAAGTCTTAAAGTCATAGGTGTGGACAAGTCCTTTTTGAGCAGAACTCTGAGCGCAAAAGAAAACATCAATAATCAACAAATATCATATTCAAAACCTTCTGTACAATAAAGGAAACAACTCAGAGAGTGAAGAGATTATTTACAGAGAGGGGAAAAATTGCCCATAGCTACATTTTGAAAAAAAAATTTTTTTAATGTATTTGGTTGTTACTGGGTCTCACTATGCAGCTTGGATTTATAGTAATCCTCCTGTTTTCAGTCACTCCAATGCTGGGATTACTGTTGTGCACCACTACACCCAGACTCTGGCTGGCTTAGCCTACCATGGGGGTGGGGCTAGCGCAGCATGTGGTGCCAGAGATCGAACCACAGTCCCTGTGCTTGCTTAAGCTTGTCTAAGTAGGCACTCTAGTCCACTGAACTATCTCACCAGCCTCATATACCTACACTTTGGACACACAACTAGTATCTAGAATATATTAAAAAACTCAAAAAATTAGACTCCTCCCCTAATCAAAGACCCAATCAAAAATTGGGCGAAAGAAATATATATATGCTTCTCAGAAGTAGAAATGGTCAGGGCCAGGGAGATGGCTCAGTGGAATAAGCGCTTTCCTGGCAAGCGCAAGTGCCTGAGTCCAATCCCCGGTTCCGCTAAAAAAAAAAAAAAAAGAAGTAGAAATGGTCAATAAATACATGAAAAAAATGTACAACATCACTGGCCATGAGAAAAATGCAAATTAAAACACCATTAACATTCAACCTTACCCAGAAAGAATAATCATCATCAAGAAATCAAATAATATGCACTTGTAATCCTGGTGCTCTGGAGGCAGAGGCAGGAGGACTGATGTGAGTTTGCGGACAGCTTGGGCTAAACAGTAAGTTAAAGAGAGAGAGAGAAATAATAATTTCAAAGTCCAGCGAAGTCCTGGGGAAATAGCTCAGTAGAATAAGCACTTGCCTGGCAAGCGCAGGGTCCTGAGTTCAATACCTGGTACAGCAAAAAAAAAAAAAAAAAAAAAAAGAGATTATGATTAAAAAGGAAATCTTCTACATTGTTGGTGGAAATATTTCATAGTCCAGTATGGTGATTCCTCAAAAAACTAAAAATGTAAATTGCATTTGACCCAGCTATTCCCCGACTAAGTTACCTTCCCCCAAAAGTTAAAGTCATCATATTACAGTGACACATGTCTTCTCATGTTTACAACAGCACAGTTCATTATAGCTACATTTTGGAATCAGCCTATATATCCATCAACACATGAATGAATAAAGAAAATATGGTATTTATACACAAAGGAATAATACTCTGCTACAAAGAAGGAAAAGCTGAATCGTTTGTAGGAAATGAATATACCCTGAAACCATAATGTTAAGTAAAATACATCAGATACACAAGTTTAAACTCTACATGGTTTGCTGTAAGAGGAAACTAAAATATAAATGAAGAGCAAAATGAAAGATAAAAGGAAACAGAGGTAGATCTTTTGCAAATAGGAAAGGGACCAAAAGATGGAGGGCATGGGGGAAGAAAGGAGAGCGGACATAAAAAAACATTTAAGATGTGTCACCTACATGTACCAAATACTCACAATGAAAGTAGTCATTATGTATTGCAAACCTACATTAATAAATTAAACAAAAGAAACAGACAAATAACTAGAAAAAAAGCAACAAAACAAAACAGACACAGCCAGACTCCCACCTCAGGCACTAGGGACAGGAGAGAAGAGCTAGGGACGTATAAAACACCCAGTTCAACCACATTTTCTGTTCCAGGCAACTCAATGGGCAGCTGGTAGATGCAGAAGTTGCCAATGGCTCTAAATCTCTCTCAGACACCATGAATTAACAGGACCCGAGCACCGTCCCTGCTCCTACCATCGTCACTAGCACTATCACTTATTTCTAGAGCAAGGATTCATGTGGAAGCTGAACCTAGCTTACAGACACACGCTGACTTCAGGGAAGCTCCCAGTGATTTGCATAGTTTCTCCCTTGGGAATGTCTCTGTTGTTACCCTCCTTTCCTACTACAAAATTGGACAAATCCAGGTCTTAGCATCTGGTACAGTATTAAACTATAACTTAGGGGCCAGGGATACAGGTCAGAGGCACAGTGCCTGCCTGGAAAGCTCAAGATCCTGAGTTCGATTCCAACTACCAATAAATTAAGAAACAAAGAAATAAATAAACCATAACTTAGTATTTTTCAAAAAATAAGCCAAGAAAAACTTTTAAAATGAAATGCTTCGCTATTATTCATCTTTTCAATGTTTTGGGTTTTATTTTTAGATTTTACTGTTTAAAGATTTCTTACAATATTTCTAAGCATGGTGGGATATTCCAAGACCTCAACATCTGGTCGTTAAGTTACTTGCAGAACTGGAGCATAGTTTTCTTTCTTTTGAAAAATAATTAATCTGTGATGGCTTTAATGGATAGCAAATGAACAAAAACAGATTTAATCTTGAATGGTTTTAGCAGTAAGATTGGACTTGATCAGGCCCTATGATCAGGGATCATCTGGAAAAGTTTAGTAATTAGGTTCCAAGGAAAACTCCAGGGGAGGGACCCTTGCCCTGCCCGTTGCAGGCCAGCATACCCTCTTCATGCTGCCCTCTCTCTGGTGCAGGGTCTCCACTGAAGAGAGCTGCTGGTCCTGCCTCCTGAGGCAGCTACCACCTCTCCAATGCCCTCACAAGTGACATAACCAGAAAATGTCCCTATGCTTTTCTGGATACTATGGGGCTTCTGGTCTCACTGTTTAAGAGAGAAGACAGGACCCAAACCTTGTCTAATCTCCCAAATGCTAGAAAGCCCAGCTTCTCCCTATATAGGTTAAGTTCCAGTTTGTCCAGCCCTGAGCATTTGCTTGGGTTGAACGTGTCTCCAGAGTTGATGTGCTGGAAACTTAATCCCCAAAGCCAGACCTTTAAGAGGCAATTAGCCCATGAGGGCTCTGTCATTGTGAACAGATGGCTATGATCATGGGAGAGGGTTTGCTATTTCAGTAGTGCATTTGTTATAAAAGTGAGCTCAAGTCCGGCATGGTGGCACATGCCTATAATCCCAACACTAAAGAGGCTGAGGCAGGAGGGTTGTTGCAAGTTCTAGGCCAGCCTGGGTTACAAAGTGAGCGTAAGGCCAGCCTGAACTGCATCATGAGACCTTGTCTCAAAAAGAAAAAAAAAAAAGTTCAGTCCCTGTTGTACTTTTGTGCCCTCTTGCTTTCTTCCTTCTACTGTGGGTTCAAACAACAAGGACGTCCTTGCCAGATGCCAGTCACCTGACTTTGGACTTCTAGGCCCCAGAACTGTGAAAAATAAATCTCTGTTCTTTGTAAACTGTAGCTTGTGGCATTCTCTGATAGCAACATAAAACAGACTAAGGCTAGAGTCCCTGAGGCTGTTCTACCAGCCACTGCCTCTGGTGAGAAAGCAAGACACTCGCCCAGGCTCTTCCCATGGATACAGTACCTGAAACCTGGCCAGGAAAGAGGCCATGGCTATCCTGTCCCACAGTACTTCCTGTGAAGTTCCCCCAGACACAGGTCCCACTGGGGATCTGCCCTGCAAAGATTTGGACTGATGGCTGACAGCACTTCTAAGGAAGAGGAATACAGGGGCCGTCCAGCTTTCTTGAGCCACAGCAAGGCCATACACTGCAGAGAAAGGAGTGGAGAAGCTACTGCTGCAGCTGTTAATGGAGTTTAAAGAGCTCCCCTCTTCCTCAGGATGACCACATTTAAGGGCCTTGCTCTTGGGTAATTTTCATTCTAGTGGGAGAGGAAGACAGCAATACCCAACAGCAAACACTTAAGGTACAGTGGAGAATAACAGAGAACGTGGGGAGAAAGATGGGAGGAGGGTGGTTTTTCAGAGGACGGTCCAGAACAACCTCCCCAGGGAGGCACTATGTTGCAGAGCACAGTGTAAAGCGAAGGGGTGGCTCTTGAGCACTCTGGAGGACAGGTCTATTTGAGGCAGAGAAACGCAGTTCCTTCAGCCACACCAGGTTCATGCCTGCCTCAGGTCCTTTACAACTTCCCATTCTAGAATGACAGTCACCCAAGAGTAAGGAGCTTGGTTCCCTGTTACTCAAGGATGTGATGAAATGAAGATCAGGTCTGATAGAATGTTGTGTCAAGGTAACAATGTTGATAGGTTTACATTCTCCTTTGGGAAAAGGGCAGAATTTTTAGCCAGATATGTATAGGAAATGATTATAGTTTGATCAAGATCCTAATGCTCATCTTTTAAAGAAAAATGAGCATTTTAAAGAAAATTTCTTATAATTCTGTTTGTTGTTAAAGAAAAATGATCAAATTTTGAACTTAGTTACACGTTGTATAAAAAGACAACACAAAGCTCTTGTGCTTTGGGGTGGAGGTGTGGCTCTGTGGCCGAGCACTTGCCTAGCATGTGTGAGGCCTTGGATTCAATACCCAGCATCACACAGGCACACAGACACACAGACACACACACACAGACACACACATTAAAATTAAAACGAAAAATAAGATGGAGGAAGGGGACAGGAGAGGGAGGGGAATGGGGAGAAAAACAGAATTATGATGCTTTAGGTACATGGACCAGCCCCTGATGATGAATGCAATCATATGTACTGCAAGTGTATACTAATAAAATAGAAAAATAAAAAAGTAAATACATGTGTTTTCACAAGAATGGGAATAACATGACAAAGCATATGTAAATATAGTTTAATGTCATGTGAGAACAGTATCACCACTCACTGTTCAAAGTCATTATCAAAAGCAGAATAAATATATTTAATAAGGTCACAGATCTTAGGTAGAAGTTTTTCAGAGGTGTCTTTCAAGATGTATGTGGAGAACAGCGAAGACTACCTGTCTTTCCGAGACATGAAGAGATGTCTGCATCTCTCCAAGAGGCCTGCAGCCCAGGGGAGCCAATGGGCCCAGACAGGACAGAAGGCTCAGGGAAGGGCTCAAGCTCGACTGTCCGATACTGCACTGCCATGTGGCTCCAGAGCTTTGTTCATGTGGCCCCATCCTCTCCTCATTGCCAGGAAAGGGACACTGTGGGATTCTTGCAATCTCCTTCACTGAAGGCTCTGACAGCAGAAGTCTTACTCCATTTGCATCTGTGCACTTCTTTTGCTCACGGCAAATTTCCCTGTTAAGAGTCAGCGTACAGCTGGTGACTACACTAAGAGTGCCCCACGCATAAGTGCCTTCATCTGGACTTTGGGAGGGAAGGCTGGCGTCCAAATAAAAGAGACTCATGTTACTTTTCTGGGCCTCTGACCTGCCTCAGCTGCTCCAGGGTCACAGCCTTAAGGCCTTCCTTTAGGGCAGCCTTACAGATGTGCTGTTGGCTTCCAGCCAGCCTCATGAAGCCCCAAAATGAAGTCCCACCTCAGTCACACAAACTGCATTTTCTTCTAGGTACTAAGTAGCAGGAGGCTGCTTTCCTCCTTTATCAGTTAAACCTCACAGTCACTTTTGAACAATTCTTCACTGTTGTAGGAGTTAGTTCCTTTAATGAAAGAGCAGGACCTGCTCTTAGCTTTGTCCTTCAAAGCAGACTAAGAAACTGCTCTCTCACATCAATAATGGGTTCCCTGTTCAGAATAGGCTTAAAAGCATGGGGGAAACACTCAGGATTACTTTTAATCACAGGCTACACTACCTGTCGCTGACTTCTGTCTCCCCTTCTTCCACCCTTCCCACTTCCTTTACTTCGCTGGAATTGGTTCTGGTCCTGCCACCTGCTCTACAGTGAGGGAGACCAGACAACCAGGCTGGTGCCGGCCGAGGACCCCTGCAAAGCTGTAACCATGAGACCCTATGGAGAGGTGCAGGGGTGACAGAGGAACCACTGTCCTTGCTAGCAAGAACTCAGAGAGCAGTGAGAACACTCCTCCTAAGTATGCATACTATGCAGGATAGTTTGGATAATTGTACTGCTGATTTTTTTTCCTGTTCTATTTTTTTTTTTAAGAGAGTACAAATTAGAATTGAAATAAAAACTTAAAGTGATACAGAATTTCACTTAACAGAGTAATATGAATTTCACGGTATTTGTTGTAATACATAGTGCTGTCTTCCAACCGGTTATTCATATTACCAGATATATTTCATATTACCAAATATTTTAAGCATTAACTGCTCCTTTCCATAGACCAACAGAAATGCACCTGATTTCTGTTGGTCTATGGAAAGGAGCAGTTAATGCTTAAAATATTTTATTCTTTTTTTTTTTCTTTTTTGTAGTACTGGGGCTAGAACTCAGGACCTTACAGTTGCCAGACAGGTGCTTATGCCACTGAGCTATCTCCCAGCCCTAATGCTTATTTTATTTATTTTCTTATTTTATTTTATTTTTTTTCCCGGAAATGGGGATTGAACTTAGACCCTTGCACTTGCCAAGGAAGCGCTTATTCTACTGAGCCATCTCCCCGGCCCTCTATTGCATAAAACATGTTAAATGACCCTTTTTCTGTTGGTTTTCAGTAGAAACCTCCCTAATTGCTGCTGGCAGTGTCCATACTGTAGGCTGAAACTTGAGCTATCTTGAAAGTTCTTCCACCAGATTAATTACTTTGCCACCCTGAATCCAGTCTCTTACAGAGTCTCCTAAAATGAAGAAAATGTAGATTAGCGCAGTGGTACTCGGACAGGGAGATTTTAGATCTGAGCTATGACATCCTGCCGTGGCCTCTGCAGTGCTTGTGCTCAACTCGTCACACACAATGTGTTGACTCCATCTCTGAGCGCTGTTACACGCTCATTTACAGTCACAGAATCAGGGAAAAGTCCAAGACCAGAGTCCCCTCTGCGGAAAGTGATGGATGATGTGTAGTGAGCCTGGGGAGAGTCACCTGGAGAGAAAACATTCTCTCGGGCTTTCACAGAGAGCAACTTGGTCAAGCAATGGCTGTGACTCATCCTCGTGGCTGACACTGACAAAGGATCTACAAGTGCGGTACAGGGTTTCAGGGTAAATGGCCTTGTCAGATACAAAAGTCACATTTCTTGCTATATAGGTCTTGCTTTATCTTGGTCTTAACCACCCAGCAGACAAGAATAAAAACGAGGTATATAAAGTAAGCCATATTAATACAATGAGCTGTAAAAGGCTCAAGTCAACAACTTCTGACATTGACAGTCCTCCGGAAAACCCACCACTCTTACAGACTACTGGACTACATTGGAATACTTTGCTGAATTTACACGCCTACAATATTTAAATGACAATGGAATATCCTTCTCTGACAAAACTAAACAAAAAAAGGAATACAAATGAAGGACCATTTTGTATCTATACATTCAAAATAGGATAGATATACAGCTACTTTCTCTTTTTTTTCCTTGAATTTTTTATTGGTACATTTTATATACACATAGTGATAGCATTCATCATAGGGGGATTGTACCTTGCTTCAAACAATAGTTTCAAGCATTTTTTTAAAGATTTAAAATTTCTGAATTCAGTTCAGCTTATAATACCACATTTCCAAGAAAATGAACCTTTTGCAAAGACATTTTTTAAAAAATCATACCAAGATGCACAAAAATGAAATTGTCCAAAACTTCTTGTAAAGAAAAAAATCATTAAAGCATATACATAAAAATATTAGCTATGGAAGAACAAAATTAAATAGCATCTTATTCCACATTAG
>NW_004524723.1:4234178-4242556 GCF_000260255.1 Octodon degus | reverse complement strand
CAATTTTGCAGGTTTTTATCTGATAACCTAAACAACTCATTTTAAGATATCATACAATACAGCAACCATTGTTGAATTATTACTTTTTAAATGCAATTTTCTATCATTTCTAATGCCTTTTTTAAACTATTTTGTATTCTTTAAAAAATAAAATAAATATGCATATTAGCTGGGCTGGTGGCATACACCTATAATCCTAGCATTAGACAAGGTACGAAGACTGCTGTAAATTCAAGGATAGCCTAGGTAACACAGTAAGTTAAAGGCCAGCCTGAACTGCACAGTGAGACCCCATCTCAAAAAATCCCTTGAATGGGCTGGCCAGATAGCTCAGTGGATTAAAGATCCTGCAAGTAGGCACAGGGACCTGGGGTTTGATCCCCAGGCCTGCTGTGCCAGTCCCACCCCCAGGGCATGCTGAGACAGCAATTGAGAATGGGTGTGGTGGCACACGCCTATAATCCCAGCTCTTGGGAGGCTGTAAACAGGTGGATCACTACAAGTCTGATCTAGTAGTGAGACCCTGAATATCCTGTAGACCCTTCCCTAAAATAAAAAAAAATAAATCTCTAGAGCAAAGACAAAAACAAATATACATATGAGGTCTCAAAGATGAGCCATATTCTTGAAATATTATTGACACTATTTATCACTGTTTAGCTACTCAAAGGAGGCACCATCTTCATTCAACGGGTTCATCTATGACTACTATTACAGGGGATTCCTCAAGGTCAAAGGAAGGTGAGTGTGACTGAAAGTACCCATGGGAGCTCCTGGCTGGAACCTGAACAGCTTGGCCCCACAGAACCAGGTATGGTTATAGTACCTGTGCGCCAACCTTGAGGAAGCCAGCTTGCTGAGGGACTATGGGATCCAGGGAGCAGCCAAAAGCAGAGTTCATCAGGGTACCCAGCAGGTCCTTCATCTTTTTCCTGGCTGGTTCTAGTGTGGTTCCCACTGAATTTACCAGTGTGCTGCCTTCACATCCACCTGCCCAGGGAAGTTGGCTACCTGTCATGTCACCTGAGGACATTGTTTCTCCAGGGTGTCCAGGAAGACACAAGGTCCCCTTCCGCACATCCTCTCTAGCATGCCTGAGAAGAAATTCTCAAGAACAGAATTTAAAACTCTGCTGACTCACCAATGTCTTCCCAGATGTTTGTTGCAACAACTGGCCCAGGGGGCCAGGAAGGGTGTCCTGGAGGTCTGCTTCCTGACCTGGAGGTCTGCCTCCCAGGGATGCAGGGTGCCTTGAGCAAAGGCAGGGGCTACTGGTTCAGGAGTTCCATGTGTGGGCAGAGGGCAGGAGGAAAGGAAAGTCAAATCAGAGACAGACACACAGAAGGGGTGTGGGGGCAGCTGTGAGGGCATACTGTGGCAATGCTAGTAAGGAATTAGCCTAATGGGGACAATAGGGGGCTTTTATTACCATGTGGTAGTTACAGATTTGTAGTCCTAGAACAATAGCTAATATGAAGAACCAGAACAAGTGCTTTCCTTCTCCTCTGAGGACAGAGGCAGGGAATGCTTGGAGATGGATGAGTCAACAGGGTCTAGGGACAGGTCTGGAAGGAAAGAGAAGGAAGGGCCTGAGATCCACCTTCCTGCAGGCAAGAGGCAGGGTAGGTAGGTGGACAATAGGGTCTCCTGGGCAACTAAGGGCCTGCCCTTGGTGACATGGGCAGGGGAAGGAGGCTCTCGGGCAGGAGAAGACTGTCCTCAGAGATGCATAACTCGCCCTCTCACTGCTCCCTGAGCTGCGACCATGTCCTCTGTCCTCGAGAAACTGTATCCTGGCACTTGACAAGGTCCACCTGCTTCACCCAGCCCAGCCTCTTGAAGTCCTCCTCTCTTGCTTCAGAAATCTGTTTTCTTCTGGAAGCCCATCTCACTCTGTGCTAAAGAGCAAATCCATCCCCTCAAAGTGCAAATGACTTCAGAAGTGGGAGAGCTTGTGAAGGCCACTTTGCAAACCCAAAGTCATTCAGCCTCCACCACAGCATTTCAGCAGGGAGACATCCAGAGTGAAAGGGCTCACAGGATCCCATAATAAACCTCAGAGTTGACAGGGAACCCTCAGCTCAAGTGGTGGCTTCCTTCCACACATCAAGAACACTGTGAAGAAGAAATGAGAATGACTGGAGTCTCAGGGGAGGGGTGGATGGCATAGAGCCCCCCCCCCGTTCTTTCAGCCCCCTCATAATGAGGCAGGAGGTAGAGCAAAGGCAAATAAACAGGAGGAAACTGTGAGGTAAGAATCAAGAAACCAGAGCAAAGATAACAATGTTAAAATATCAGGAAACCAACCAAAAGTCACCCTGTCCACCCCAAAGAGTCCTGGGTATGCCCAAACAAAAGGTACATGACCGTGGCCTGTGTACAACCTCATGTATATTGTGTTGTTGTTAGTTTTGTTTTGTTTTTCAACCGGAAATGAAATTCAGGACCTTGCATTTGCCAGGCAGGTTCTTTTGCTGCTGAGCTAAATTCCTGGCTATATTATAGTTTCGATGCCTGGTAGTTTCTGATACCATGACACTTCCTCCTAAAACTTCATATTGTCAAAAATGTCCCCTCCTAACTAATGGGGGATGCTGAAGCAGGTGCCCTATCAGGCCATGACTCTTAACAATCCACACCTATAGATCCTCTCATAATCTCTGGACCTCAAGAGAACCAACCAGTGCCTGCCCCTCTTGGGGCATGAGCTCTTTTCACTGGGTTGCTCCCACCTTGCCTCATTCACTTGTGTATGTGTGTGTGTGTGTGTGTGTGTGTGTGTGTGTGTGTGTATGGTACTGGGGATCAAACTTGGGACCTTACACTTGCCAGGCAGGCACTTATGTCGCTGAACTATATCCCCATCTTCTCATTCACTTTTTTTTTTTCTTTCTTTCTTTCTTTTTTTTTTTTCCTGAACCAGGGATTGAACTCAGGCCCTTGCGCTCGCCAGGGAAGCACTTATTCCACTGAGCCATCTCCCTGGCCCCTTCTCATTCACTTTTAAAAATCTTATTCTTGTCACTTCTTTTGAGTGTGCTGCTCAATTCTTTGTTTTTGTTTTTTTAAATGTATTTAGTATAGGGTCTTCAGAGTCTCACTATGCAGATTAGACTAGTAGTGATTCTCCTGTTTTCAGCCTTCCAAGTGCTGCGATTACAAGCATGCACCACCACACCCAGTCTCAGTCGCCATCTCAGTGGGCTCCAGGGGCAGGGCCAGCATGGCATGCAGGGGATCAAACCCCAGCCAATGTGCTCTGCCTAAGTAGGTGCTTTAGTCCACTGAGCTATTTGGCTGGCCCTCAGTTCTTTGTTGAGGATACCAAGAACCTGGACACAACTCCCTTCTATCCCATAACAGTTAAATGCTGTTCTCTACCTGGCAGAGAGCACCAGCAGAAAGCTCATTCCAGGAGCACTAGCCCTGACTGTCTGCACCCAGGTGCTCTCTGGAATCTGGCAGCAAGGTCAAGTGGAAATGGAACCAGGAGAGGTATTTCTGTGCTTCTCTCAGGGGCCAATCCAGGCAGTCCCACACAGATGTCTCTTGACATTGAGAACAAGGTCAAGCTCAGGCTACCTGCAGTCACTTTCCTCAATGATTCCCCATGCTCAGTTAGAGCTCTTAGTTCCTTGAGCTTGACTCTACCCCCATCATGAACACACCTGGCCCTGCATCTCCACCAACTGCTGCTCCATGTTCTGCCAGCCAGAGATGCCCCCTGGTTTGCTGCTCCTCTTGTTCTTAGACCCACAGCCAAGCCCTATGACCACATGACATCACTGGGCGATCCAGCCTTTTGTCCAGAATCAGACCACTCCTGGCTATAATCATTTCATAACATTCCTGTGTGCTCAATGCTTTGTACTTCTGCCTTTGAAAGGACTTGAAGTCACTCACAAGAATGCACAAAATAAAGCTATGATTTGAAAATTATAACTCTATAAAAGTTGACAGTAGGGGGTTGGGGAGATAGCTCAGTAGAATAAGTGCTTGCCTGGCAAGCACAAGGACCTGAGTTCAATCCCCAGTTCCACAAAAAAAAAAAAAAAAAAAAAAGGTGACAGTATATACAAATGCTTTTCTAAGCTGATTTTGCAACCTCTGAGTTACAAATAAAGGAAACAGGATGCGTCACATAATTCTCCTGATGAGAAAAGGATGAAAAGTCACTTCCTAAGGAAACAGCCCTCCACTGACCTCCACAGGCCTCTCCACAAAGAGGACTGAACATCAGGATGGACAACTCCACCTGCTGGATTTTCAGAAAGAATCGTTCACTATATGGTCCAGTCTTTTTTTTTTTTTTTTTTTTGGTCCAGTCTTAATATTAGTATTTGATAAGACATTCAAATAGTAAAAGGAAGACAATGGTGTGGGCAGGAGTCTGTGGCTTCCTGCCAATCTTGTGATTCTCAGTAGAAAGCTATGCTGCCCTCACCAACCATGTAGGAAGGTGCAAGAGAGTAGGGTCAGTGGGGCAGGGGACACTGGAATGTGGGATGGGACTGTCATAACAAATGAGGACAGGACCAGGAAGGGGCTCAATGGCCTACATTAAATGCCATTATGAAAAGGCGTCCTTCCTAAAAGGCTAATATAGCATCCCTGTAGAAAAACCAGTAATTAGCACAACTTTCTAATGTCTCCTTAAATTCCAATTAAGCCTTCACAAGGAGTGACAGCAGCAACCACAAGAATGTCTGCTGGGAGACCTAAATGAAGAGGAAGCCAGGTTTCTGATGTGTCAGCCCTGCTGGTGGCAAAGTACATCTTGTCTCAGGAGGAGGAAGGAGCCTGGCAGGCACTGCTGGTTGGACGGAAAGCTGCACAAAGCTGAACACAGATCCATAGAGAACACAAAAAAGAGATCCTCTTCTTATTCCAATTTCTTTATAGGTTAAAATGAGGCACAACTGGATCACTAAAACTGCATCAACACATCATGGGAGAAACTGTTAGTCTATAGACTGGTTCTCAAAGTGTGGCCCCTGCTTAGCATCCCCTGAGAATTTGCCAGACATGCACATTTTTGGGCCCACTCCAGAGCTGCTGACTTGGTAACTTTGAAAGTGAGGCCTGCACCCTGTGTGCCAACAGGCTGTCCAGTAGACTCCGGTGCAGGCTGCAGTTTGAGAACCACTGGCCTTGAAAGTCTGGGGCTAAATACGGCAATCAGTGCTAGGAGATGGAAATGCTCCTTTTCCCTCTGGCGTTTACTTAGACTCTGAAAAGGAGGGAGAGGTTTCCACATATCTGTTGCAGGTAAATAATCAGAGATGCATGAATTGAAGAGGGAAAACATATTGTAAGGTTCCTTCCTCTGGTGCAAAAGAGGAACAGGTGAAAGCAAAGAAATCCTTTACTGCTCCATGTAGGAGGGTTGCCAGAGAGAAGCAGGAGGCCATCAGGGAGGAGGCAGAGATTGGAGCTTTTATCAGATTGGACTGGAGGTGGTGTTTACCTGGGCGATATGGTGTCATAACAGGCACTGATTGGGAGAAGCTTGGTGCTCATGGGAAAACAAAAGAAGTTCATGTTAACCCAAGGAAGAAGGAAGAAGTCAGTCTCCAAGCAGCTCCTTGGCGTTGGTTTTGAGACATCCCACCCCACCCCACCTCACCGAGCTGACTCGCCTGCATGATGACCCAGCACCGCTGCATGGGCACAGATCCATCATTTCCATCTTTTTATTATTAAAAGGAGCTATGACTCTCTAGCTACTTCCTGCTGACAGAAATGGGTACACAGGGTAAATATCAGGGATCAATACAGTCACAGGTTTGATTAACTACACTAAGGGTATTTTGTTTTAACTTTGAATAGCCAACACACTGATGTGGCTCAAAAGTGAAAAGACACAGAGGATACACAACTGCCCCTTTCCTAGCCACCTAGCACCAATGTCCTTTCTAGAATCAGCATGTCATGAGTCTTCTAAAGATATGGTATAAGAAGATTTACTTATATATTTATGTATATATGTATGAGTGGTACTAGGGATTAGACCTAAGGCCTTTTGATTGAGCTACATAGCCCTCATAATTATTTTTTTCTTAGTCTCACTAAATCACTAAGTTGCCCAGGCTAGGCTCAAACTTGTAGCTCTCCTGCCTCAGCCTTTGAAAGTGCTGTGATTACAGGCAGGTGCCACCATGCCTAACCAAAAGGTATTTTTATCCTGAGGTTTTTCTTAAATACAAATGATAGTTATAGTTTGTATCTAGATGTCTCCCAAAGCCTCATGGGCTTGGAGGTGGAGCTTTGGGGAGGTGAGTGGATCATGCATACATGATGCACTGATGTGTTCATAGCTAAAGGAGATTTGGGAGGTGAAACCTGATTGGAGGAGGTAGGTCCCTGGGGGCGTGGCCTGGAAGGGTATGTCCCCCCCAACCTTCTTTTGTTGCAGGCAGCCAAATTAGACAGAAATATTATAGGCAGTCAGACAGGGCCAGGCCCTCAAGGAGACAAGATGGAAGACAAGGTGGCTTTGCAACTTGGAAGAGACAGACACTCCCATATGGGCCATACCTCAAGACAAAAGAGGAAACAAACACAGCTGCATACTTTCCAGGGTGGGGCATCGGGGATTGATATTCTAAATAGGTGACTCCCTTCCCCATTTGGTCCTGGGCCTAATCAATTTTACCAGAGCAATGGTGCTTGTAATCTCATTGGTTGACTATAGTTTTGTCCCTCTCTCGGACAGGAGCTTTCTTTCCCTTAAATATATTCTGCTCATAACCTCTGTTTATTCCTAAAATTCATTCTTTGGTTTTAGAGAACATGAACTCGTGCAGGTCAGGTCAGAAGGTCATTTTTCCCAGTATCATTTGGGGGTCACCCAACAGAGACCAGTTTTTCTTCCTATATCACTTTGATATCTCTCTCTGCTTCCTATAACCATGCTATGAACTGTTTCTCCTCTACCATGCCACCCTGCCTTGAAACTAGACAACTATAGACTGGAACCTCTACAAACTGTGAGCCAAAACAAATCTTTCCTTCTGTAAGTGGTGCATGTTGGGTACTGTGTCTCAGCAATGAGAAAGTAACTAAGATAGCAGTGTATTACGCACTCTGTCCTACAGCTTGTGTTTTTCACTAAATATATTTTGAAGGTTACTTCATATCACCTAGAAGAGTTCTGAATGTTTAGAAACATGCAACTGCCCAGGGCATGGTTTCTTTGCAGAGAAAGAGGATCTGCTAGTCTACAACTTGATTCCTCTGGATTTCTTAGTGAGCCTCCAGTAGGGAAGCCATCCTCAGATATTCCACAGGCAGCTCTTGACAGGTCCTACTAGAATGCTGTGTTGGGGCCAAAGAGATAGCTTAGCAGACTAAGGGCCTGCTTAGGCAAGCACAGGGATTGAGGTTCAATACCTGGCACCACATGCTGCGCCAGCCCTGCCCCTGAGCCCACTAGCCAGCCACCAAGACCGGGTCACTACGAGTCCAAGCTGTATAGTAAGACCTATTCCAAATACATAAAACAAAACAAAACAAAAAAGTAGAATGTTGTGTTGTAACAGAAGAGGTGATAAGGAAACTCAGAAAAGTAACTATAAGCTAACACGCGTACTCAGTGACTCAAGCAGTGGAGGACACAGAGTAAAGAGCGGCTTTAACACACAACACAGTGGAGCGTTATTCAGCCAGAAGATAAGAATTTTGTCAGTTGTAGAAAAATGGATGGATCTGGGAATCACCATGTTGAGTAAAATATGCTATACTCAGATACATATCACATGTTCTCCCCAGTATGTAGAATCAGAAAAGAAAGTAGAAGACAGACTATTATTAGACAAGAGAAAGAGAAGAAGGGGAAAGGAGAAGAGACACAAATGCAGGTAACAGGGGCATAAGTATGATCAAAATACAGTACAGTATACCAATGAAATCTCCCAAAGCATGTTGGGGGGACAAGGAAGGAGAGGGAGGAATGGCCAGTATGTGTACATATCTAACAAAGTGAAACATTAATTTGTATAACCAGTATGCATTAATATAAAACCTTGGTTGTGGAATACCCCAAAAATGAGATGTCTTGGAACTTTTAACCTATAGGACTATAATCACATATTATCTATACAAATTAACAAAGTTCATGAAAGGATAAAGACATGAATTATAAAGAACACTTACTATATAGTAAAGCCAATCTCCAATGCTTATTAACAAATATGTAACATAGAATGAAGTTACATATGCATATATATTCTACCCTTCTACTAGCTTCCATTACAATAACATTTCCTTTAGAATTATTTTTGTTCCAACTGTCTTTCAGCACCATCAGTAAGGTGTCTTGTTCCTCCCTGATTTCACCTGTTTTTCTTTTATCAAGGTAGCATTCAACTGCTATATAT
>NW_004524723.1:4217995-4226423 GCF_000260255.1 Octodon degus | reverse complement strand
CCCATCTTCTACATATAACTGTATGGCTTGACTTATTCATGTTTTCTAGCTCTTCTCCTTTCCCTCTCTTGATTAGTTAGTCCTTGAGATCCTGCTTAAAGGAAATATTTTTTAAAAATTAGCCTATCATTACCTTCTCTCTCTGAAACACCCTATTCATTATTTTTCTTTTGTGGATACAGAATGCATTCATTCACTTATTCAGCATCTTTTTATTAAACATTTACATATAAGTTCTGTTCTAATCAAAAGGAACATCCTGGGGCTTCAGGATAGCTCAGCAGACTAAGTGCCTGCTAAGGCAAGTACAGGGACCAGGATTCTACTCTCAGCACCACATGCTGTGTTGCACCCCCACCCCCAACCCAGGTGTGCTGAGCCAGCCACTGAGAGTGAGTAATGGGATGCCTGCAATTCCAGAGCTGGAGAGGCTGAAAACAGAAGAATGACTATGAGTCTGGAGCTACCTAGTGAGACCCTGTACCAAATACATCAAAAATAATAAGAATAAAAGGAACATGCTAATGAGCAAAGCAAAATACACAAAGATTCCTCCTTCAAGAAATTTTCATTCTAATGTCACCTCTGTCACTAGACTGCAAACAACTCAAGGCAAAATCTTGACTAATGCAGATGTAGACTATTGGCTCTGGTAAGACAGAAAGCACCCACTCTGATATTGAGCAGAAGGCTTCATGTGGACTCAAGTGCATCCTTGGGATGCTGTAGAATGTGGTCATTAAGCAGGGATCTGGGGCCAGGAATGAAAGAATCTAGATACACCTTGCCAACCCACTAATGGTAATTCAATAGCTCAACTCTCAGCAACCCATGGGTCAAAGCAGACCAAAAATCTAAAAATCAGACTGTCAGAGCATAGAGGCAGAAGGCTAGATGAATATTAAAGTACTGGAAAGGGGCTGGGGAGATGGCTCAGTAGAATAAGCAGTTCCCTGGCAAGCACAAGGGCTTGAGTTCAATCCCTGGTTCTGCAAAAAAACAAAACAAAAAAAAACTGGAAGCAATAATGTCAGATCATAGGAAAAATCAGGTCTTTTATTGTGTCTTTGCAAACTGAACTGTAGTTTCAAGATGGTCAATCAACTAAGTGACAGATACAAGTAACCAAATTCCACAGGTTAGCCTGGCTGTGAGAGGTTCTTTTATCCTTCCTCTGTGAGGTAGTAAGGGCTATGCAGGCTTAATGACACATGGGCAAGAGAACAGGGTCAGGAGAGCACGTAGCGCTTACTGCAAACTGGTTCATGTTCAGACTAGAATGAGAGGAAGGTGGTTGGCTTTACAGACAGTAAGTTCCAGAATGGAAAGTTAACAGGATCCACAAGAAAGAAAATAGCCCATGAGAGAAGATGCCTCCAGTTTCTTTTCTTTTTTTTTTTTTTTTTTTTTTTTGGTGGTACCAGCAATCAAACTCAGGACCTTGTGCTTGCCAGGCAGGTGTTGAAGCTGCTGAGCTATATTCCCATACCACTTCCAGTTGCTGATAAAGCTTTAAATAGCGACTTGCCATTTCTGCAGAGAGATGTCCCTTTTCCAAAGGCCACATCAGTCCAGAAAGAAAAACCAAAACAAAGATCCCATAGCACAAGACAGGAAGGAAGAGAGCTACTTAAAGCCCTGGCCCCTCTTTCTGCAGCACACAATGGCTAGGACCTGCACAGAACAGTCCTGGCTCTAATGGACTCCCTCGGACCTGGTGTTTTCTCCTTTTCAGCCTCTGTTTGAGCACCATCACCATGGCAACAAGGGCACGATGTTCTGCTCTATATGAGAGGCTTATCCTTGCAAATATGCTTCTTGGGTTAGCAACAAAGAAGTTTGTTGAACCTCAACTAATCCTGTATTCTCCTCGGAGATCTCTTTCCAAAGGCACTTTTCCTTCTTGCCCTCTCCAACCTCCCAGGTTACACTCTGCTCCACCCACAGCCATGTTTAGACAGTCATCCCGGTTACTTTCACACACAGCATCTTCCCTGCATCTCAGGTGGTTACCGAAGCCTCTCCTGTTACACAGGGATGGTGTGCTACACAGGAGAGGTGACAATCTTTTGGAAAGTCCACCAGTTTCCAATCCTCAGACTCAATCAATCACAGATCAAAAATAGCCAAAGTAACTGTAGCTGGATACAGCGGCACACGCCTGTAACTGCAGCACTCTGGGAGGCTGAGGCAGGAGGGGTGCAAGTTTACATGCAGCCTAGGCATTTAATTGAAACAATGGATTAAAAAAAAAAAAACTTGGGGATGTGGCTCAGTGCAAAGACACAATACTGGAAAACCAGGAGGGAGTAATTTGTGAAATTAGGAGTCATTTCTAACTGGAGCCAGAGAAGCTTCCTCCCACACCAAAGTCAGTTGCTCCCTCAGGCAAATACGGCAGCCAAGGCATATAGACCCCATGCTGCATTAGCAACCACTAGCTTCCCTGAAGATTTGGACCCTTCTTCTCTTACACCTAAGAAATTCATTGAACAAGTCAACCAGAATGAGCTGGGTATGGTAGTATTTCCTGTAATCCCAGCTCCTTGGGAGGCTGAAGCAGGAGAATCTTGAGTTTGAGGCAGCCTGGGCAGCTTAGAAAGCCATATCAAAATAAGAAGCTAAGTAGAGCACAGACTTCAGCAAGAATCCAAGACTAGTAATATAATTGCTCCCCTTCACTCAACTGTAAAAATTCCAGGTAGAAAGAGTGGGGTGGGAAGTGGAAATAGTGTCTACTGTGATGTGTCACATCACAAAGCCACAAGTTTGCCTGTTCTTTCCAGAATAGAAGACAGCAAACTGAGGCTTAGGCAGCTGAGTCTCCAGAGCTTCTGTCCTTATGGAGTGAACCAAAGCCTGCAACTTAGTGTGGAACTAATAAATGGACAAGAGGTTGTTCCTAGCCTGTGAACATGGCGGGAGAAAGCTTGCTTTCAACTTGGATGTGGTCCTCTGTAACATATGGTACCAATATAACTTCTCATCTGTGCCTCCCCTGGGACCTCCTGGAACTGTCTCACAGGACACCAGGCAGAATAAGCCTGCCAACGTGAGTGCTAACCACCAGGTGCAAGGGTTATTCTGTATGTGTACTTGTTCTTGTTTCTGCTTTTGCCAAATCTACTCTGACACAGCCAGTTTTCCATTTGGTGACTCTACCTATTCAAATACTTACCAGCAATGTCTGACAATTACAGTTCTTATCTAATTTGACCTTCTATTATACTACAATGCATTTTACACATCCATTTAATCTTTTGTCACTCAAAGAAGGCCACATTTTTCAACAAAGTATTTTTCAACAGGGAAAACAGGCTCAGATAAGTACAATACTTTCTCAGAATCACACAGGCTGGTGCTTGAATTAAGCTGTTACTCCAAAATCCATGCTGTTTTCACAATTGCAATCTGAAGACATAAAGAAATTGTGCGTCATGGACTATGGGCCTGATTAAGCTTTCAACCATGGGCAAGTCCAGCCTAACCACCTGTGCTATTTCTTCTCCCTCCTACCTCACCTCTTTTATTTGTGCTTCTTGAGTCTAAGGCCCTATAGCACTCAACTACAGGTATAATGCAGACAGAGGGACCAAGGACTTTGGGTCCCACTGAGGTTGGCTCTGGGGCCTTTTGTGGCCCAGCAGCTTGGTAGTTTTTTGTACTGCTGTTGCTACAGAGGCGCTGAGTTGCTGTTTACTTGCCAAGAATAATTTTATCCCATGCAATAGTGCCCAGATCCTGTGGGATTGGCCTTGGTTGAAGATGGTGTAATAGGCAAGTACAACTGGGAAAACTGAGAGATCTCCACAGTTGAGGTCTCAGAGAACTAAGGAAAGGAAAACTAGGAATATGAGTAGATTAACCTTTCACCCACTGCTTTTGTCTCTTTGGTAATTGTCTGAACCACCAGAGATAGACGCAGGCCTGATTTCAGCAAAATGCTTCTCCTCGCCATTCCGGATCTGTCTTTACAGCCTAGCTGGTTTCAGATAGTCCTTTAATGCTTTTACACACAAGGATTCATTTCACCTTAGGGCACAAACTGGACAGTGGCATTATCCCCATTTTCATGACACTTAAGAGACTAAGTCCCTGGCTAATTAAAGCAGAGTCAGAACTAAGCGTCTGTCCCCTTGACTTGAACCTAGTACGCCTATTACTCAAACAAGGATGATGTTATTTATCAAGCTACCTCTACCCCGGTCCTTTTTTTTTTAAAAACTACTCTCTTTATTTATTTATTTAGTGTGTGGCCAGCTCAGCCCACCAGGGGGCGGGCGGGCTGGCATGTGGTGCTGGGGGATTGAACCGAGGTCCCTGTGCTTTGCTTGAGCTTAGCTTGTTCTAAGTAGGTGCTTTAGACCACTGAGCCATCTCACCAGCACCCCCTGGTCCTTTTTAACACTTAATGAATGTTTTGATTGGGGCCTCATTTTCCACTCGAATTATTCTAACAACTTAATTATTCCCCCTTCCTTCATCCTAGCCCATCATTCTCCACTTCAACCAAGGGACCTTCCCCAAAAGCTAAGAGGTTCTATCACTTCTCCATGTAAGATCTTTCCTAAGACCAAAATCTCCAGAACAGTGTGATGTGGCCCTTCACCCAACTAACTGGTCTCATCAAATGCCATATCCTTACCCACACCCTGTGATCCATACCTTCTCCCCTCTGCATCTGTTAGTCTACATGGAATAGCTTCATCCCACTGGATCTCCTGAAGCAAGCTTATTGGTGTGTGTGTGTGTGTGTGTGTGTGTGTGATCTGCTTCAAGTGAGGTCCTCCCAGAGTGCCCTCTACTTGCCTTGTCTATCCTCTTAGACAAGCTCTCCCATATGGCTCACCTATCTCTGAGTTCCTTGAAAGCTGTATGCTAATCATCTAAGTCCCCAGAATGTAAAATAAAATCAAAGCCATAAAATGATAGATTAATAAATGACATGTGGCTGAGATCTAGGCTCCTGTCTTACTTTTTTGTGTTCTTACTTTTCATGGTTTGCCTCTGCCGAAAACTTTTGGCATTTGTTATAGGTCTTCAGACAAAACCAACACAATCTCTAATTCACTCCTTCCTGCTAGACTTGCTAACACGATTACTGTATATTGGCTGGAGAGTCCAGAGTCAGAGTAATTCAGTACGCACTGGCCATCCCCTGTGAGCCCAGAACCCATCTATCTCCTCAGACTGAACACTTCAGGCATCCCTAAGGATGATGATGTGTGGAAAGATGAAAGGAATAACCCTCTCACCAGTCAGAACACAGTGCTGACAACTCAGTCCTTCCTAATACCTCTGTCCACACACAGATTTTATATCCGTGTTTCCTGGCCTTTACTATGAGATATTCCCATAGTGACTCAGAGTACAGCCTCTACATGAAACTGGCTGATTTCAAATCCTAGCTCTGCCATTTGCTAACTTTGTGCTCTGGGTAATGTAAATTACATATCTTTACAAACATTTGAAATAATGCATGTAAAGCACATAGTACACTCGACACACAGCTGTAGCCCCTAGAGTATAAGACTCCCTTTCATTTTTCTTTGTTTTTTTACTGATGAAATTGATGCGTATACTATAGATACACATTTCCACTTTAATATTCTCACATAAGTTTAAACAGTATTTTAAGTAATGTTCTAGAGCTGATTTGACAGTTATAAATTTTCAAAAATCAATACATATGTGTACATATTTACAGGGTACAATATTAGACTCACCCTTAAGCCAATAGTTTCCTTACAAAATACTGACTAATGTATACCACGCTGAATGCATAAAGATGGTAGGTCACGCTCCAGCCCTCTAACCCGACTGTGCATTTCTGCCCCCTGCAGGTGAGCTGTATACTTACCAAGCATTAGCTGGCTTATCCCCCAAACCACTTAAGTGAATTGTAAATATGTTTGCAATTGTAAACTAAATTTACACAGAATTTAAACATTATATAAAGTAAATAGGAATATAAATGATTTGTTTCTATGAAAAGTAAATGGGGGCCAGCCAAATAGCCCAGTGGACTAAAGTGCCTGCTTAGGCAGATGCAGCAGCTGGGGTTCGATCCCTGATCCCTGGCGTGCCATGCTGCCCCCCCCCCGGGGGCACACCAAGACTGTGATTGAGACTGGGTGTGGTGGCATGCTCCTGAAATCAACTGCTTGGGAGGCTGAACACAGGTGGATCACTATGAGTCCAATCCACATAGTGAGACCCTGTTGACCCCATAGACCTTGTACTAAAATACAAAAAAAAAAAAAAAAAAAAACAAGAAAAGAAAAGAAAATGGGCCGTTCTCTTTTTTTGGTACTGGGAATCAAACTCAGAACCTGTGCTTCACACCTACAATATTTAAATGGTAATGGAATCCCTATCTCTGACAAAGCTAAACAAAAAAAGTGACATAAATGAAGGACCATTTTGTATCTGTATACACAAAATAGTTAGGATAGATATACAGCTACTTTCTCTTAGTGCAATGAGAAGATTGTACTAATAGTGTTTAGACAAGATATCATGTCTGCATCTTGCACTGTGAATAACTACTATGAAGACAACAATATGCAATGTATTAATTATTATAACTGTCCCACTAACCTGTTTTGAAACTGTATTATTGCTATTTGTTTCTCAATAAAATTAATAAAAAAAGAGCCTGTGCTTGCCAGGCAGGTACTGAGACAATGAATTATATCTCATGCCCTGAAAATTAACAATAGATATTGTTAAAAATTTCTGTTGACTTTTCCGGTTTCCTCAGTGCAAGTAATCAGGAGCAGCAAGGTCTGCCACGACACCCTGTACGAGGCAGTGTGCCAGGTCCTGCACAGGACCCAGCGCAAGCAACGGAAGTTTTTAGAGACTGTGGAGGTGCAGATCAGCTTGAGGAACTATGACCCTCAGAAAGACGCGCGCTTCTTGGGCACCGTCAAGCTGACGTCCACGCCCCGCCCCAAGATCTCCATGCGCGTCCTGGGGGACCAGCAGCACTGCGACGAGGCCAAGGCCATGGACATGCCCCACTTGGACATCGAGGCACTGAAGAAGCTCAACAAGAATAAGAAGCTGGCTAAAAAACTGGCCAAGAAGTATGGTGCCTTTCTGGCCTCGGAGTCTCTGATCGAGCAGATCCCACGGATCCTGGGACCCGGCCTCAATAACGCTGGCAAGTTCCCTTCCCTGCTGACCCACAATGAAAACATGGCAGCCAAAGTTGATGAAATGAAGTCCTGGATCAAGTTCCAGATGAAGAATGTCCTGTGTCTGGCTGTGGCTGTTGGTCATGTGAAGATGATGGATGATGAGCTTGTGTACATCCATCTGGCCATCAGCTTCCTGGTGTCACTGCTCAAGAGTTGGCAGAACCTCTGGGCTCTATATATCAGAGCATCACAGGCCAGCCCCAGCGCCTATATTAGGGCGCATCCTAATAAACGCCAGTGCCACCAAAAAAAAAATAAAATAAAAATAAATAAATAATAAATTTTTTAAAATTAAAATTTCTGTTGAATTAGGTTTCAATAGGACAAAGTTTAAAAAGGGGAAAATTATTAAAACTGTTAAATTTATTAAAACTCACTATTTTGCCATAAAATTTTATTTTTTTCATAAAACAAAAAGTAAAAATAAAAATAGAATTTTACATTCAAATACCTCTTTAAGTGCCCATGTCCCATTCCACAGTAAGATGATTTAAACTGGAAAGTGCCTAACAGATCGAGTGCAGGCAAAGAAAGTAACCCAGACTTCTGTCCCTAGACTCACAGGCATGGAACAGATACTGCCTCACCCCGAAAGTTTGGAAGCTATATACTATTATTTAAGCTAAAATGATAAAGGTACACATACAAGAAGTTTTCATCAGCTTTCTTCACAAATCAAATCACTCACTCATTCTGATCATACTTCAAACACTGTCCATTCCTGATCACCAGACTCCCAGCCTGGAAAACATGGAAACCAGGAAACGTGGATATAAAATCCGTGTGTGGATAGGCTGATGTTCTTCCAAACAGAAGGTTTCTAAAACAATATTGCTAGAGTCAATTCAATCTACTTCAATCATTTCATATGTCATGAATTTCCAAAAATCAACCCTGTTTAAAAGGTGTCACAATAGAAGATTCTAAAAGGACCATCCATCACAATTGTGTGAAGAGCTTCTATAACTCAAAAAGAAAAAGACAAGTAGTTTAATAGAAAAAATGAGCCAGGGACAAGAACAGATGGTTTACAAATAGCTAAAAATAATGGAAACATACCCAATCTCATTAAAAGTACAAATTAACAATGAAATAGCACTTATTACCCATTCAACTGGAAAACATTTACATGATTGCTACTACCTGGTTTGGTTAAGGTGTGGGCATCGAACTGTTGCTACCAATTTCCTGTATATAGTATAAATAAGTATATATATATATAT
>NW_004524723.1:4216072-4217895 GCF_000260255.1 Octodon degus | reverse complement strand
CATGTACTATACAATTTTAAAAGAGTATAAATTGATGTACTTTTGGTAGAGCCATAAAGTCATGCAGCCATCTCCTCAGTGAACTTTAGAATGCCTTCATTACCTGGTAAAGAAATTCTGTGCTAATTCAGTCATTCCCAAAACCCCCAACTCTCACCCTGAGCAACCTCCAGTCTACTTGCCATCTTCATGGGTAACGGATGCCTCCAGGAAACTCACCAGCACACTCAGAACAATGAAGGAAGCGAAATCTTCAAGACAGGTCAATACAAATTATTTAAACTGACAAATGAAAGAGCAGGGAGGGAAGAAAAAGTTAAGAACTACGGGATAATAGCAAATAGTCTAACACACATGTAATTAGAATCTTAGAAAAAGAGGAAATAAAAAATGAGGCAGAGGACATATTTAAAGAAACAGTGGTCAGACATTTCCCAAGAGTAATGAAAGTCACCAAACTACAAACCCAAGAAGCTCAGAGAGTCAAAGCATATACATACAAAATAAGCAAAAACAATCAAACATATGTAGGCACATCATATTCAAACTATATACTGAAAATCAAACATAAAAACTCTTAAAAGCAACTAGGAAAAGACAAACATATTACATACAGGTAAATGAAGATGAAAATTAAAGTATATTACTATCTGAAATAGTACAGCATTAAAACAAAAAAGTGACATCTGAAAAGTACTGAAGGAAATAGAAACTGCCAATCCAGAATTCTCTACTACTAACAACATTCCTCAAATATAAAAAAGAAATAAAGACTTCCAAAAGAGAAGTGAAAACCTGAGAGAATTCACTGCCAACAGATTTGTACTATGATATGTTAAAAGAAGGTTTTTCAGGCAGGAGTATTCTAGACAGAACATGGATTTAAACTAATAAGCTTGGACCTCCAGAAATGGCTAAAATGAGTAAATATAAAAAGCACTTTAAAAATGTTTAATTGCTTTAAAAAGCAACTGAGTCAAGTAAAAAAATAGTAGTAATGTACTGTGGATTTACAGGATATATTAAAGACAATTTACAATGACAACAATAGTACAAAATTTGGGAAAGAAAAACTTGGGGTATAATATTGTAAAGTTTTTATACTACACAGAAAGTGGTATAAGTTTTTTTTTTTTTCCTCATTTTATGTATTTGGTACAGGGTCTTTGGTGTACAGCTCGGACTTGTAGTGATTCTCCTGTTTTCAGCCTCCCTAGCACTGGAATGACAGGTGTGCACCACCACGCCCAGACTTGGTCACTGGCTCAGTGTACCCTGGTGGTGGGGCTGGTGTAGCATGTGGTACTGGGGATCAAACCCTGGTCCTTGCACTTGCCAAAGCAGATGCTTAATCCACTGAGCTACCTCGCCAGCCCAAAGTGCTATAATGTTATCTGAAGTTAAATTTGAGGAATGCTGTATGTTTAAATACTATAGCAAACACTAGACCAAAAATACTTTTTTAAAAAAGAATCAATGTGGAGATAAAATGAAATAATAAAAATTAACACAAAGGCAGGCAGAAAAACAAAATAAAAGGAACAAAGAAAAACTTTAAAAATGTAGATGATAAAGTTTAATTCAATAATATCAATAATTGCATTAATTAAAAACAGTCTAGCAATATGAATTAAACATTATCATGGGATAAAAAAGCATGACCCTGACATGCCATTTACTGCTAAGATGTCTCTCGGGTAGATGGATGTTCAAGAAGGTGGTGGTGGTGCAGGAAAGCAAGAGACAGGAAAAGGAATATTGTGGGACTGTCCTGCTTCAAGGTTGTGTATGGTGAGATTTTTGGACTTATGTGCAAACATGAG
>NW_004524723.1:4212599-4214637 GCF_000260255.1 Octodon degus | reverse complement strand
TGAAATGGTTGTATTAGTACCAGACAAAGTAGTTCAGAACAGGAAATACTGCTGACAATACAGAGTAATCTTATAATGATGAAAGGGTCAATTCACTAAGAAAGAGCAACAGAACACACCTATACATATTTAACAAAGACCTCCAAAAAACAAAACAAAAAAAAAAAAAAACAACAAAAAAAACCAAAGACCTCCAGTACACATTATTTAAAACTTAGAAATGAAAGGACAGCTGGGTGTGGTGGTGCATGCCTATAATCCCAGCACTCAGAAGGCTAAGGCACAAAGATAGTCATGAGTTCGAGGCCAGCTTGGGCTACAAATGGAGTTTAAGGCCAGCCTGAATTGCATAGTGAAATCATGCCTCAAAAAGAAAGAAACAAACAAAAAAGAAATGAAGAAAAACTAAGAAAATCTATAATTTTAGTTAGAAGCTTCAACACTGAATAATTGATGAACAAAGTATGCAGAAAACACAGATACAGAAGGGCTGACATCACTCTGTATCAACTTGACCGACATGATACTCCATCCACAAATGCAGAACACATATGTGTTAGTGTTATTTGTACTCTATGAGATTTCATCATGCTACTTCAAACAGCATGCAATTTAAATCTTGTGTACTCTTTTTCTAGAGTTTAATATTTTTGGACCTATTATTGACCTCAGGCAATTGAAATCATGGAAAGCAAAAATCAGAGATACGGGGGGATTACTGATTATGAATGAGTTTATGCTCATAAATTTGACAGTTTAGATAAAAGACAAATGCCTTGAAAAACACAACTATCAAAATCCACACAAGAAGAAATATGTCATATGCATTAAAGAAATCTTATGAAGCTGTTATGGTGTATGTCTAGATTTCCCCCAAAGCCTCATGCAGTCATTCGGACAGGCTTCTAGAGTCTGTGATTAATTCATGATCCAAAGCTGGGATTATGGGTGTGAGGGATACACACACCTTGGGGCAGTACAAGGAAGGGAGAGAGACTTGCTAGCTGCCACAGCAGCTGCTCTTCCTTTTGCTCTTTGATGTTTTCTGCTGCCATGAACTGCTGCCCTCTCCATGTGCCACTCTTCCTTGGAGCCTGCTGAGTAGGGACTGAAACCTCCACTAACTGTGAGCTAAATAAACCTTTCCTTCCTCAATTTTGGATGCTGAGGATTTTGTCCTAACAACAAGAGACAAGTAACTGCGACAGAATTCAACCTTACTTGATGTGAAAATCAGACAAGGCATTATAATAAAAGAAAAACAGATCAATATTCTTCAAGAACATAAGATTAAACAATATACAAGTGCTCAAGAAAATATTAGCAAATCATATTTAGTACATGAAAAATAGGCTGAGACCTGGCATGGTGGTGCACACCTGTAATACCAGCACTGGGGAGGTTGAAAACAGGAGGATCATTACAAGTCTGAGCTATGCAGTAAGACCCTGTCCCAAATACATTAATAAAAAACAAATATGCTGAAGTAGACAGCCATGTAGCAGAGATACATGTTAAAAAAAATAGTAAAAGAACTGGTTACATGTAAGAGAGAACAGACTACAATTAGGCACATTTCTATTCAGTAAGATAGTTCCATATGATCAGACCTCTGGGTAAAGGCAAGTGAGCTGGCAGATTTTCAAATTGAAAATGTTCTACAGGTTTGAATAAACTATTTTCCAAGGATGTTGGAGGTTTTCTATCTTAGATTAATATGGACCTGAGGACATTAAAGTTTCTCCTCAGTACCAATAAATAGTAAGAAGAGAAAATAGATGGCTTAATGTTTACTAAGAGCTAAGTAGGGAAATATGAGATTAATCTCTATTTTAAAAGTGAAGATGCTTACCTTTATGCAGTTTACACAGATATTTTAGTAGTGATACATATTTCTACGGTACACCACATTAAAAAAATCTGTTTCTCTGTTACCTTCTCTCTCCTACTTTAAAGAGTAACTCTTTTTGGGAACAAAGGAAATATTTTTTTTCTCTTTTTTTGCCATAATTTTATTGATAAACAAATAGCAATGAGA
>NW_004524723.1:4180622-4200429 GCF_000260255.1 Octodon degus | reverse complement strand
TGTGTGTGTGTGTGTGTGTGTGTGTCTTTTTGAGACAGGACTTCACTATGCCCATGTTCTGGTTGACCTTGAGCTCACTTTGTAGCCCAGAATGGTCTCGAAGTCACAGCAATACTCCTGCCTCAGCCTCCCAAGTGCTGGGATAACAGGTGTGCGCTACCATACTTGGCTTCTTATATATAAATTTTTAAGTGATGGCATCTTTAATATTTTCAGACACAGCTTTAAAGAAAACTGTTCCCTAAAAAAGAAGGAACTTCACTAAGCTTTAAACATAATTTTGAAACCAGAAACACTGAAAAAGGTTTTTATTTTTTGAAACTAGAAGCGTTCTGAGTAACAGCAGTATTGCCAGAACAAAGGCATGCTCTTTGAAGACTCTGTAGGAAGGACATGAGCAGCTCTGACCCTCGTTCATGTCTGCAGGCAGCACTAGTATGGCAGGTGGTCCTCATGGCCTGCACGCCTGACACAGGGCTCTGGACCAGAGGCACAGGGATTCCACACTGTCAGCAGCCTGGACCTCGCTTTTTTCCTCAACTTTTGGTTCTTCCTGCACTCTCCTGTTACAGGTCTGAGTTGCACTGGTTGGCAGTGAGGGGGAAGATGGCCTCCTACGTTCTGTTCTTTGCTATTTCTCAGTTCTCATGATTGAAACAGACTTGCTGGTATTTGAGGCCTTATGACACCCAGAATGTACAATAAAACAAAGAACCAGCTTCCTGGGAGGATCCCCGGGCCAAGAACATAGTGTTCTATCTATACAATAAAATGCAGATTTCCCAATAAAAGACAAAATGCTTGACTTTAGGACATTAAATAAAATGGGAAAAATTTCTAGCTGGTTAAATTTATGGCACTGAAAAAAGCCCAGTCGGAGATTATTTCTTGTATGTGAGCCCAAGATGCTGTCACCTTGCCATGGACTGCTAGAATACTCACTCACACTGTACTCCCATCCTCAGAGCGGTGCCTGGAGACAACTGAAACTGATCAGTAAACATAGCAGCTCAGTCTTGCTGTCCCCTCTCCTGAAATTAAGACTACTTTAGCTGAAATGGGGCTAGGGCAAAAGATACTGGAGGCCATATTTAGTAAGAAACTATGATTGAAAGTTAAGATTATAAAAGAATCATCAATAAATCCTCCTTCCTATTCTATATTTGAAAAAGGAGCACCACAAAACACAAGTCAACCAGACTCTGAGGGCTACCAAGGTAGGCTCTGGAGTGAGACTTCTGGGTATGACCCAGCACCATCGCTTACCAGCTGTGTGCCTGCATCTTTGTTCCTCTAGTTAATTACCCATCTGAAATATAGGGGTGTCACACAGCTCTTCTCTGGTACTCAGCTCCTGTTACTATAACAAATACCTGAGATAATCAACTTATAAAGAGAAAAGGTTTGTCATGGCTCAGTTTTGGAAGTTTTACTCTGGCCCCACTGGCATAGGCCTCTGGCAGCACAGCATGGCAGGGACACATGGCAGAACTGTCCCCCTCAGGGGCTCTTGCCCAGTGACTGAAGACCTTCCAATGGATCCCAACCTAGAAGCTCCAAGTTGGGGACCGTTGGGGAACAAGAGAGTCAGACTCAGGCTAGAGAGGTAGCTCAGGGGTCTAAGCACTTGCTTGGCAGTGCAAGGACCCAAGTTTGATCCCTGGTACCACATGTCATGCTGGCACCAAAACCAAGCATGATGGCACATGCCTGTAATCCTAGCACTGGGGAGGCTGAGAGAGGAGGAGCACTATGAGTCCAAACTGCACAGCAAGACCCTATATCAAAAAAACAAAAAAAAAATATATAAAAAAGAGAGTCAAACTGTAGCTCACCTGATAGGGTCATCACAGGCAGCTGAGTTACTATACCTGAAGTGCTGCTCCCACAGTAAACATGCAGACATCAGTCATCACTATTAGAGGACAGAATGTGGCTGACAGATGCTAACACACCCAAGCACCTCCATTCACCTGACCACTTGTTTAGAAGGTATTCAGTCATATGCCCTGCCCAAGCTATTGTGGGTCATTTCATAACATATTTCCCTGAAAATATGACCAGGTCTTAAATTAATTTTTGTTTCAAAAGATTCAATAGGGCTTATTTTCCAGGAATGTCTTAGATTTTCATTTACAAAAATCTGCATTTGTTCAAATACAGTCTTCTCATCTTCTGAAACACTGTTGTAGTTCTCCAAGGCCTGAATTCTGGCCTGAATTTCTTGAAACTCCATTTTTATAGAACTATTGCCCCCAATCTCTCACGCTCAGCAATAGAGATCTCTTTAAATGAGCACATTTCTTGGGGCCAGCAAGATAGCTCAGTGGACTAAAGCACCTGCATAGGCAAGCTTAGGCAAGCACAGGGACCACAATTTGATCCCCAGCACCACATGCCGTGCCACCCCACCCCTAGGGCAGGCTGAGTCTGCCACAAAGTCTGGGCATAAAGGTGCATGCCTGTAATCCCAGCACTGGGGAAACTGAAAACAGGAGGATCACTATGAGTCTTACTTGCATAGTGAGACCCTGTGATAACCAAATGCATTAAAATAGATAAATAAATAAATAAGCACACCTTGCCCATGTAGCCTGCTCATAGTGCTTTGGCAACACAATTGTCAGTGACTTTGTTCTATGAATTCTTCACCCAAATCATGACTCTTTGCAGATGAGACTTTACAGAGTTTCCATTAAATGAAGTGTTAACTAAAGACTTGGGAGACAGGAGTGGCAACAAAAATGATGGCATCTAAAAATGATGATCCTCACAAAAACAAAAACAAAAAAATTTGCAGGCAGACAATTTCAGAAAATGTTTATTTCACACAAGTATATTAAGAATGTCTATTAAGGGCCGGCCAGCTAGCTCAGTGGATTAAAGTACCTGCTTAGGCAGACACAGGGATGGGGATTCCCAGTGTGCTGAGCCAGCTCTGCCCCCTGGGGTGAGCTGAGATGGAGATTGAGACTGGGCATGATAGCACATGCCTGTAATCCCAGCACTTGGAAGGCTGAAAACAGGAGGATCATTAGGAGTCCATTCTGTATAATGAAACCCTGTAGACCCTGTACTAAATACATAAAAAGAATGTCTATTAAAACACATGATGAGTTAAGATTCATATCAACACAACTACGTCCATTTGTTATCAAACGCATGCACTATTTATGGCTGTGTCTGTATTCCAACTGGTCATTCAGTAATAAGTTTTGAGCTAACATGTTACATAGGGCTTTACCTCTCATTCAAAGGCACTCACTTGAGTATCTACCTAATTATAATTTATATTATCATTTATTTTAACTATTAATGTCAACAATATCATTATAATTATATAGTAACATTATTTTATAATTCAATATATCATGTGTTGCAACAAATGTATAGTACTACATGTGTTCATCTCATTGACAATCATATTTTATTTTTTCATTTTTTTCAGTACCGGGGATCAAACTCAGGACCTTGTGCTTGCCAGGCAGGCACTTATGCTGCTGGGCATCTCCCTGACCCCTGGAGGACAATCTTAACTCGGGATTATTTTTAGGGTAGAGTTTATATTAGGAACAATCTGAAAAATCATGTTAGGGCTTATCTTCTAGTTAGGTCTTCTTTTTGGGGCAAGATGGACTGTTTGGCCATTTACATCTGGCACTTACCATGTTCCTCCATGAGGCCTCCTACAGATACCCACTGTGCTAACTGGCCCCGGGAACACTACTTCCTGTTCTTGTGTTCATTTACTTGCTTGCCCACATGCTAAGTATTCAGTATGTACCATATAATCTGTGAGGTTCTTTAAAACAGACCAACATGGCAGACCTTCAATAAGTGAAAGGTGAGGCAGAGGACAGTTATAAATTACCATGAGTGCTGGTTTGGAGGTGGCAGATTTCTCCTCAGGTTCACTCCAGACTGAGACTAGTGAAAATGCAGTAAGATTTCTAGGGCAGTTTGACAATGTGGCCTCAGAACCTTTTGATATTCCTCTCCTGGTGTGTGTGTGGGGGGAGGCTGTGTCCTTTCCCCTTTGAAAGAAACAGGCTTATAACTGATTTCACCTGTAGAATAGGACAGAAGTGACACCACGTGATGGTTTCCACCTGTCTCACAAGATGCCCCCACTCCAAATGCTCCTTTGGGGGACACTCCTTCTAGACATTCAGCTAACATGCTGTGAGGAAGCCCAGGCCATACCGAGAGGCACATGCAGCCACCTGGCCCTGTGTGTCTCAGATAAGCCCAGGCTTCACATCATCCCAGCCCAGGAGCCTGAAGATGATGAAGAGGCCTCCACCTATGGGAGCACACTGCTGCTTGCTTGAAATCCCAGCACTCTGGGAAGCTAAGGCAGGGGGATTTTAAGTTTAAGCCTAACTGGGAGGCTTGAACTTAATACTTTTTTTTGTTTTATACTGTGAGACAGTAACATGCTTTCTCAAAATAAAAAAGAAGGAAGAAAAAGAAGAGGAGGAAGAAGAAGAAGAGGAGGAAGAGGAAGAAGAAGAAAAGGCTAGGGATGCAGCTCAGCATGAAGGGTGGTACCAGGCCGGGGGCGGGGGGTGGTGGTGGTAAACACCTCCACATGTCTCTGGTCTCCAGCCATTTGGGCTACTCCAGCCATTCAGTCTTCGCAAGCATCCTTATCATGTCCTATTCTAATTTGATCACATAATCTCTGAATGTGATAAAATGATTCTGGTTTTATGCCACTTAGTTTGGAGTACTTTGTCACTAGCAATGAAATGATCCTTATAGAAACAAGAGCTACATCATGACAGCCAAGGGCGGTCTAGAGCAGGGGACTATGTTCAGCAAAAGTGAATCCCTCAAAGATTGTAGCTCGTAGATCCCTTTAAAACTCTGACCCCATTGGGGCTGGGGGATGGTTCAGTGGAATAAGTGCTCACCTGGCAAGCACAAGGTCCTGAGTTTGATCCCTGGTACCACCAAAAAAATAAACAACAACAACAAAAAACCCCTGTGGCCCCATTTATAATGTTTACAGCACCTTCATTTATTCAACAGCCAGCAAATAAAGGATCCAGTGAGTGCTAGTATGTGACAGCCACTATTCAGGGTTGGATAAAAATCTTTGTCCTCAAGTGTTTATCATTCAGAGGAGAAAATGGATACAATGTGAGAAAAATCAACCTTGTTGGATAGGGCCTGAGCAGCAGCAGAAGAAAATAAGACCGAGAAGAAGAAATTTAATATGAGAGGTGAGGCTAGACCTTTAGCAATGATAGCCACAAAAGGCCTTCTGGTCTGAATAAAGCCCTGCTCTGCAAAGGCCCAGGCTGCTACCCACCAGGCCCCACCTGGCTGTCACCTCCTCAGAACCATCCCTTGTGAGCTGCTCATATCCAGTTACCTAGAGAAGCCTCAGGACAACCTTAGGATCAAGGATTGTGGCCTCTCCCAGACATTGCGCGGGAGCCTGTTCAGTGAGAACGACCTCACTAAAGTGCTATTTGGCAACAGGGTACAAAAGCAAAAGGAACATCATACCTTTCAACCTAGTAATGCTTTTCTTGGAGTGAACAGAAATGATACAACACTGAAAATAAACCATTGAACAAAGACACAGTAATTACAGCAGTGTTGCTCATAATACTTAAATAAAAAATGCAACCTTAATTGTTAAACAATTAGAGAATGAAAATAATAACTAACACTGTATGAGCAATTATTATGTGCCAGGCAGTAGGCCAAGCACTTTGTTGGATTCTCTCACATCATCCTCACAAAAGCCATATGAATTAGCATTGTATTAGCCCTGTTTCTTGATTACATTTTTTTTGTTCAAGGTTATACCTAAGGAAGTAGCATGTTTTATCATCTTTTTAATTTTATTTTTTATTTTTTTTAGGGAAGGGTCTACAAGGTGTTCAGGGTCTCACTAGTAGATCGGACTCATAGTGATCTACCTGTTTACAGCCTCCCAAGAGCTGGGATTACAGGTGTGCGCCACCACGCCCAGTCTCAATTGCCATCTCAGTGTGCCCTAGGGGCAGGGCGGGCACCTTAATCCACTGAGCTATTTGTCCAGCCCCTGTTTTATCATCTTTACTTAGTTTGAGTCATGACTTTATTGTGGTCATCTAATTTTGGTTAAATTCCTTTCAACTTCTCTAAGCCTCACATCATCAAATATAACATGAGAACAAGAACAATATTATAGGATTGACAGAGATTAAGTGGAAATTTGTGAAAGTAATTAAGTGAACTGCAAAGCTGCCTCCAAATAAAAAATATTAAAAAAGAAAAAAACAAATGAAAAATATTTACAGCCACCCAAATGATAACCATATTGTATGTGGTGGGCCCCATTCTAGCCTATTTTACATGCATTTTTAATTTTACATAGTAGGAAATTAACATTGTTTTTAACCAGGGTATTACAAGATCTGTGTTTTAATGTTGTTTTAAAAGATTATCTCAGGGTTACAAAGTTGGAACTTCATCTAATTCTGGGTCCTCAAGTTTTATAAGCTCTCTCATTAAACCTTGATATGATTGATCCAGGGGACAGAGAGGCCTCAGGGAGGGGTGGCTTGGGCAACATCGAAGCAGCAGTGTCTGTAACCCACTGATTTGCTGCAGGAAAGGCAGGGTCCTCACCTCTAACAGCTGTGGTCAGCAGCATGGAACCTTGGCAAGAGAAACACAGAGATCTCAGAACACACAAAGAGACCAGGCATTCTGAAGGCAATCAGAGAGGACTTCTCCATCGCTCTGTTACTGAATGGCCATGAGGAGGATTACCATTGTTGCCTGAGAACCTAGAACCATCAAATCCCAGATAGTTTTGCAACTGGTTCCAAATAGGATCTGGTGCAGTGCCAGGTTCCAATCCCAGTGAACTCAGCTAAATAACAAGAGACAAAAGGCACAACAACCCAATCATCACCCAAATCTGACAGGAAGTCAGCCTTTCCTTGCTCCAGAGTAAAATAAGACTTAGCCCTTCAAGCACCCCCAATCCACCCTTCGGTCCAGAAAAATCCAAGGAAGAATAAAGTGACTACCACTACCTTTCCACATTCTAGTTATGTTAGTCACTTTCCTTCACCATAATAAACATGATAAAAGGAAAGGATTTCTTCTGAACGTCAGTTCTGGAGGTTTCTATTGCTGACTGGTTGTCCCTACTGCTCTGTGCTTATTGTAAGAGACTGCATCATGGCAAATAGTGAAGCCAAACTGCTCACCTCATATCCAGGAAGTAAAAGGAGGAAAAAGACATTGATTAACTTCAGGCTGCCTGCAGTTACTTAGAGATCTCTCACTAGGCCCCACCCCTTAAAGGTTCCACCATTTTCCAGTAGCACCAACCTGGGGACTAGACCTCTAGCACACTGGCCTTTGAGGAATAGTCAAGATCCAAATTATAGCACTAGTCTTACGGGTTTTCCCATAGGTTCTTCAGTTTATTTTGTACTTCTGCATACTGTCTCTTCTGCCATTCTTTTCTCCTTCCCTCAGCCCAGGGTAGAGGATAATGTAACTCTCATAATAATGCTTAGAGGTTGCAAGCACCTCCATTTCATAAGTGAGAACTAAAGTTCCCATAGTCGGTGCTCCGCTTCACCCACTGAATAAGCTGTCCCACTAGATTTTAACTTGTGTCTTAGCTCAAGATGTTTCCCATCAACCCACATGTGGTGTCTGAATCAATGAAGCAGACAAAGGAGTCCATGTGTACAAAGATGTTTGGTATACCATGTCACCATGGCTCTATCTGGCCCAGGCTCCAGACGTGAGGTTCTTTAGGAGCCAGTCAAACATGTCCTTCCTGTTCCACCACACCCCCCAACACACACATAGCACAGCCCTTGGAAAAAAGAGACCACAACAAGGAAAGGGGACCAACTGAGTCCTTTTAGAACACCCCACACGGATCAGGAGGAAGGCGAAACAAGCTTCTGGACCTGACAGCCATGGAGCTGACCACAACCTCAAGAAAATGAGAGAGTAATTAGAAGGCAGAGCCCACAGACAAAAATTAAATCAAGTTTCCAAAATTGTTTCCAAAATGAAAGATGGGTGTGGGACTGCAGTGACAGTGCTTGAGCCCAACTCCTCCACACACTGCCCGTTTCCTGCAGGCCACTGCAGGGATAGTGCTGGGAGCTGCACCAGAAGCAGAGTGATTTCCAGCCAGTCACAGGTGCTCCCCAGCCATCTACTGCATGCCTGATAGCAGATACAAGGTGGCACCAGGTGGCCCTGCCCCGAGAAGCTCATAGGTTAGAGACAATACAAGCTGAGAAGCAAACACAGGGCCACAGGTTAGCCTAACCCAGTGAAGTTTACCTCAAGAATGCAGTTTATCCAGCTCAATAGTTGGAAATTGATCAACTTGATTCAACATATTATTACCACAATAAAGCAAAGCTAGGCAAACTAAGACCCACAGGCAAAGTCCAGGCTGTTGCCTATTTTTAAAAATGAAGTTTTACTGAAACATACCTCTGCTCTTTCATTTACTTATTTTCAATGGCTCTTTCCAGGGTGCAGTGGCAGAGCTGATAAATGTGTCAAGAAGATGGTAGGGTTTGCAGAGGTGAAAATATCTACCATCCGTCTTTCTACAAAGGAGTCCACCTATGCCTACTCTAAATTATTAGGACACAGTCCTTCCAGATATTAAACCTCAGTAACTGCACCTCTCTTTGTCTTGCTCTACAAACCCTGCTGGGAGGCAGATGGGCAGCAGAATCATAGAGTATCGGGGCTGGAGGCCAGGGCTGGAGGCCAGGCCTCTTCCTTCTTTATGGAAAACAACCACATATGACTTTTCTTCCTTCCCACGGGTCATGCCTCCAGGTAGAAGCCTCAGGGCTCTATGAAAGAATATGGTGCAGGTTTTTTAGTAAAGCTGTCATTTTGAATACTTGAAGATGGAAACTAGTTCTACATCGCCCCCTTTCCATCCCCTCTCTAGAAAAGGAGAACCCCAAAGGTTACAGAAAAGAAAAAAAGACTTAAATCAACGATCTAAGTATTGCTTCAGCAGAACAGAAAAGGAAGAACTAAACCCAGAGCTGGAACTAAACAAAAAAAAGGGATATAGATGAATGTCCATTTTGTATGTGTGTATTCAAAATGGTTAGGATAGATATATAGCTACATTGTCTTATAAAAAGGAATAGAGGGGTTTGTTCTAATAGTGTTTGTAAATAGGATATCATTTCTGCATCTTGTACAACAGACAACCACTAGAAAGGCAGTATGCAATGTGTTAATCATCGGAACTGTCCTACCAATTTGATTTGAAACTGTCTCGTTGCTATTTATTTCTCAATAAATTATGGAAAAAATAATAAAATAAATAAAAATAAAAAATAAAACCAGAGCTAACAGAAGAGGTAATCAATAGAAGAATACCATAAAACAGAAAAATAAAAAATAGAGAAAAATCTAAGAGACCACAGCTGGTTCTTTGAAAAGATCAATAAAATTGCCAAACTCTAGCCAGACTGACCAAGAACAAAAGAGAAGATATCAACTGTTGAACATTAAAAGAAAATAGGTAAATATTGTTAACATTCATAAACATCTTTTACATGAAATAAACTACTCAAAGATACCAATTATAGAAAATCACTCAAGAAAAAAAAGGATAAGCTGAACATTTAATTTATTAGAGAACTTACTTGTTGGGAAAACTATTTCAGAAAAGGTAAAAACAACTTCAGGCAAATTCTAAAACCTGCATGGACAAATAATAACAGTTCCTCACAAACTCCTCCAGAAAATAGGAGAGAACAGTCCCCAACTCATACGGTAATGCTAACAATGCCCTGACACTAAAATCAGACAGATATTATTAAAAAAAAGAAAGCTAAATGGATATCCTATATGAACGAAGACACAAAACCCTCAACAAAATGTTAACCAGATGAAACTGAATCTAGCAATATGTAAAAAGATTAAGACTACATCATGACCAAATGGAGTTTATTCTGGGACTATAAGGCTGGTTAAACCCTGAAAAAGCAGTTAGTATAATTCAGCACATCAAGAAACTAAAAGCAGGGGTCAGCAAATTATGACTGGACAAACTGTGACCAAAAGGCCAAATTCAATCTGTGCGGTCTTTGTAAATGAAGGTTACTGGGCCACAGGCAACCCCATCCATTTTTGTATTGTCTAGGGCTGTTTTCATGCTACACTGGCAAAGCTGAATCACTGAGTGAAAGCAATCTAGGAAAACTGAGTAAAGAGCTGAACAGAGACCTGAGCCACAAAAGTTAAAGTATGAACAACGTGGTAAGTATGATTTGTTTTTCACTCCTAAAACACACGCAACATCAAATATGTAGGGTCACAACAGACAAGTCTCTAAGATTTCAGATGCCAACAGGGAGTCCCATTGCTCAATTCCAACATTTACTCACCTGATAGGAAGTTTGCAAGGGAACCACAAGTTAAGGGATCAGTCTCATAAGACCACCTCTTCCTAAATCCTGGCCTCCAATAATCCAGCAGGCTGATCACCTATAAATTGAAGATTTCTGAAACTCCTCCTCAGATCTAGATAATTTGCTACAACAGCTGAGGGAACTTGGACACACTCCTTACTAAACATGCAAGGTTCATCATAGAGAGCACAACTCGGGTGACCAGGTAGATGAGATGCATTAGTCAACATATGTGAAGAGGGGCACAGGGCTTTCCCACCCTTGCCTGGCACACGCCTGGCCATCATCTCAATACATTTCCCAACTCAGACACTTTCCAAACTCTTAATGTAGAAGTTTTTTATGGAAGTCTTATTACATCACATTGGAATGACTGACTGGCCAGGGATGATTAGCTCAATATTAATTGAATAAACTCCATTTGGTCATGATGTAGTATTAATCTATTTACATACTGCTAGATTCAGTTTCTTTCTTTCTTTTTTTTTTTCTGGAACCAGGGATTGAACTCAGACCCTTGTGCTCGCCAGGCAAGCGCTTATTCCACTGAGCCATCTCCTTGGCCCCTCAGTTTCATCTTGTTAACATTTTGTTGAGTATTTTGTGTCTTCTCTCCTTGGAAGTTGGGTAAGGGTTGAAAATTACAACTTTCTAATCACAAGGCTGACCAGTGGAGGTGGCACATGCCTGTAGTTCCAACATTCAGGAGACTAAGGCAGGAGGATCCTAGTGAGTTCAAGGACAGCCTGGGCTATATAGTGAGTTCAAGGCCATGCACCACATAGGAGGACTCTATCTCAAGTTGAATGAATGAATGAATAAATAAATAAATAATACTAATCACATAGCTGGTTCCTCCAACAACAGCCCCCATGCTGAAACTACATAGGGGCCTCCAAGCATCACTTCATCAGCAAAAGCTCCAGTACAGTTGAAAGAGGCTAATAATGAATAAGCCAGGACATTCTTTTCAACCCCATCACTTAGGAAATTTCCATCACTTTAGTTCTGTGCCAGGAACTTGAGATAAGGAACAAATAAATAATTCTTATATATCGCAATATCACACTGGCCTCATGAAAGTTTCCCAGCTCAGGCAAAAGAAAAATATAAACACAATCTTTTCAACAGAGTTTTCAAAAAAGGGTATTATCCTCTGTATGTGTGTGCATGCATGCATGTGTGCATGTGTGTGTGTGTGTGTATGTGTGTGTGCGCGTGTGTGTGCATGTGAGCATGTATCAGCAAACCAGGAATAGAAGTGAACTTCCTTATCCTGGATGTCTACAAAAAACCTACATCTCATGTCAGATATAATGACACAAGACTCAATGTCTGCCTCTTCAGACTGGAAATAAGGAAACAATAGCTATTTTCATCATTCCTCTTTACCATTATACTAGCAATTATAACCAGAACAAAACATAAGATAAATAAAAGTCAGACTGGCTTGGAAAAAATAAAATCTTATTTATTTAAGCTTGTGGGATTGAGGCTAGTGTCTTTGTATTAAACTATATCCTCAGCCTCCTTTATACTTTATTTTGAGGTGGGTCTTGGTAAGTTGCTGATTTGCTTAGGCCAGGAACAAACCTGAGACCCTCCTGCTGCAGTAGCCCAGAGTGCTAGGATTACAGTTATACACCACCATGCCCAGAAAAGCTCTCTTCATCTAGAGATAATAGAATTCCTATGAAAATCTCAGAGAATCTACAAAACATTACTGGAGTTCATAGGTTTTAGAAAAATCAAACTATAAAAGATTAATAAATTCAATTAAAAATAAAATAAAGGGCTGGACATTAGCTCAGTGATAAAGCACTTGCCTAGTATGTGCTAAGCCTCTGTTTTGATCCTTAGCATCAAGGAAGGAAGGAAGGAAGGAAGGAAGGAAGGAAGGAAGGAAGGAAGGAAAAAAAATGAAGAGCTCAACGAAATAGTTCAGAGGTAGACAAGGGCTGAAAATTGGTTCTATATCCCAGCCTCCTACATTGTTCAAGTTATAATTTTTTATTTATTGATTATAGTGAGTGCCTTAGTTACTCTTTTCTTGTTGCTGGGACAAATACCCAACACTCAAAATGAGGGAAGGAAAGAGTTTTTTTTAGCTCACAGTTACTGGAGGTTTCAAGGCACTGGAGGAGAGGGTGGGGTGCTGCTGTGTCCAAGATGACCCTCTCCATACCTCTGAGAAAGCACAGGCTAGCCAGTTTAATGGTTTGCACCTCTCTGGCCCTGCCCCTCAAGCCCCACTCTGGTCCTCTGGCCATGCCCCTTGAGCCACACACTGCCCCTCGAGGCAACTGCCCCATGATTTACATGAGCTTTGTGGGGACAATTAGATACAAACCATAACATTCCACCCATGGACCCCCAAAGTCTCATGTACATCCCTTTCTACAAAAGGAATTTTAGTCCATTTCTAAGAGTTGCCAAAGACTGCTGAAAAGTTCAACTCCCAAGTCTCCTCCAAGATCCAAGGCAAACTCTCAACTGCAAGCCCTTATATAAATGAAAAGTTAAATACATCCAACATTCAAAGGCACAAGATAAACGTTGCCATTCCAAAAGGTATACACAGAAGGAAACAAACCTTTGGGGCCAAAACAAGCCCAAAATCCAGCAGGGCAAACATTAAGTTCTGCAGGTCCTTGTGGAACATCCAAAGCAATCTGTGACAAACTGTGAACTCCATGTGGCTCCACACCCATGGCACTCTTGGTGCCAGCTCCCATGGCTTCTCTCACAGGCTGGCTTTGCTCCCTCTTTGTAGTTTCCCTTAGATGACCCATGTTCCTGGCTTTTCCAAAGTTCTGGGATTTCCATGGAATAGGCTTTTCACTCACAGCTTCACACACTGCCCTCTCAGGGGCACACTGCCTGGTCTTCCAGGCCTTCTTCTGAAATCAAGGTGGAAACCTTCTTAACCTCAGAACTCCTGCATTCTGCATGTACCTAAAACCAATGCCACGTGGATGATGCCAAAGTCTGCTGCCAACTGGAGCAGTAGCCAGGTTTTCCTCTCTCTTGGCTGCAGGGGTTGAGTGCCTGGATTGCTGAGCACTCTGACCCTGATTCCGAGGAACAAATCATCTATGCTGGCACCATTCTGTAATGTGGTGTGGCTGCCATCTCCATTCTGGAACCTGCTGTGGCTGCATCCTCCATTCTGGAAGATGGAGCTCTGCGGCTTTCTCCCCAAAGCAAAGTCCCTCACCCTTGCGATTCTGAGACTGCAAAGGGTGAGAACCTGCTACCTCCTGTGATACCCCCAGGACATCTTTTCTATTCTCTTGGTCCTCCTGGGCAATGGAGATCTCAGCTCTATCTTTGCAGTACACAGCCTTCCTGGCACTTTCTTTCTGTCCAAACTCACAAGATTTTTAAATCTTCTGCTGGGCTCTTTGCTCTTCATTCTCAACATATATTTGACTAAGAGCCCCCAACAATAACTATGCCGCTGCCTCAATATTTGACTGCTTTGAGATTTCCTTTGAAAGATTAATCAGGTAGGGACTTAAAGTTCAACATATCAATACTTGATGAAAAATACCTGTTCCTTATTATGCCTAAGATGTTTGAAATGCAGTGAGATAGTGAGGTTAAGATTGATAGCCCAAATCGTTTGATAATAACAATAAGCTTTTCTTCTGGATGGTTAACAACCTAAGTTTGCAGACCAAATTAGAGAAAAAGGAAGGATACAAGGAAAGCCAACATTTTGGCCCTAACCTTCTAAGGTCAATTAAGACTCAGGACATATGAGAACTTGTACTGTAACGTCATGTACCTCGGTAGTGTCCCAAATTTTCTGATCAAGAAGATTATGGGGCCAAAGAGGAAAGTGATCGATGACGTAGAGTGTGCCTAAGGAGAGTCACATGGGGAGAAGACACTCTCTCAGGCTTTCACAGAGAGCACATTGGCCAAGCAATGGCTGTGACTCATCCACATGGCTGCACTGATGAAGGTTCTACAATCTGAGGTACAGGATCTCAGGACAAATCCTGAGGGCATTTCACTGACCTTCTCAGACCAAAAAGCTACAACTCTTGTTGCATAGGTCCTGCTTTACCTTGGTCTTAACCATCCAGTAGAAAAGTATGAAGTCGAAATATAAGAAATAAAGCCATGCTGTTGGGTTGAGCTGTGGGGGACTCAGGTCAATAATTTCTGACATTGTCAGTTAAATATAAGACCCAATGCTATTATGGGCTACTGGACTCTTTTAGAATATTTTGCTGAGTTTATACACCTATAATATTCAATAACGGAACTTAGAAAAAATGGGGTATACCGATGAATGTCCATTTTGTATCTGTGTATTCAAAGAGGTTGGGATAGATATATAGTTGCATTCTCTTAATGAATAGAATGATTTGTTCTAATGGTGTTTGTAAATAGGATCACAAGTCTGCATCTTGTACAGCAATTAACCACTAAGAAGAATATATGCAGTGTATTATTTGTTGAAACTGTCCTTCCGATTTGATTTGAAACTGTCTCATTGCTATCTGTTTGTCAATAAAACTTTGAAAAAAAAAATAAAAAAATAAAATTAAATTTAAAAAAAAAAGAAAGATTAATCAGTCCTCCACATTTAATCTCAGCCTCAGGCAAAGTCTCTGGACATGGGCAAAATTCAGACAAACTTTCTGCCAAGCCAAAACACAAATGATCTGGAGTCTAACAACCAATGCAGTCCTTCTTCCCAGCAGAAACCTCCCTAGCCTGGTTTTACAGATCAGTTTTCTATCAGCCTTCTGGTCTGAGCTCTCACCAGAATCTCACCTACAGAACAGCCAAAGCTGTTCTGGCACTTCTCTTGTAGGCCACATCTCCAAACTTTTCCTATCTCTTCCCATTACCATTGCTGGTAATCCACATGGTCAAGTTTAGCCAGAGCAACAACCCCATTCCTCTGGTACCAAATTCTGTCTTATTTACTTTTTTCTCATTGCTGGGACAAATACCCAACACTCAAAATGAGGGAAGGAAAGGTTTTTTTAGCTCACAGTTACTGGAGGCTTCAAAATACTGGAGGAGAGGCTGGGGCGCTGCTGTGTCCAAGATGACCCATACCTCTGAGAAAGCACAGGCTAGCCAGTTCAATGGTTTGTGCCTCTCTGGCCCTGTCCCTCCAGCCCGACCCTGGTCCTTTGGCCCCGCCCCTTGAGCCATATGCTGCCCCTCAAGAGGCGACTGCCCCATGATTTACATGAGGCTATGTGGGGACAGCTAGATATAAACCATAACAATGAGATACTAATTACATTAGACTCTACATTAAATTCTGCAGGTATATATTTTGTTGTACTTTATTTAAACTTTTAAAAATTCCTTAGGATTATACACCAATTGAATTTATAAGTACTAGCAATGAACAAGCGGAAAACAGAATTTTACCAAAAGTATATTTCAAAGTGCACCGGAACATAAAATTCATAGCTATAAATTGAACAAGGGAGATTCAACAGGCATATGCTAAAAACTACAAAATATTGATGAAAGATCAAAGAAAAATAAATGCAGAGATATGACTAACTGATGTACTGAAAGACCAAAAATTAAGAAATCAGTTCTCCCCAATTTGATGTATAGGTTCAGTGTAGTATTAGTCAAATTTTCAACACAATTTTACACAGACATCAAGATAATCCTAAAATTTTCTTTCTTTCTTTCTTTCTTTTTTTTTTTTTTTTTTTTTTTTTTGCGGAACCAGGGATTGAACTCAGACCCTTGCGCTTGCCAGGGAAGCGCTTATTCCACTGAGCCATCTCCCCGGCCAGGATAATCCTAAAATTTTTATGGGAGGCAAAAGATCTAAAATAGATAAAACAATTTTTTTTTTTTTTTTAGCCAAAGCAATTTTGAAAAGGAGTTGAGGGATACAATTTAATTTCAAACCTTTTGATAAAGACACCGTGATATTACTGAAAGGATAAATACTTGAGTCAACAGAAAAAAATACTCAGAAATAGACTTCCACATGCACTCTTAATTGATATTCACATTTTGTAGTGAAAATAGGATATATATACAGCTACCTTCTCTTAATTCAATGAGAAGAAAGACTTGTACTAATAGTGTTTGGACAGGATATCATGTCTGCATCTTATACTATGAATAACTGCTACAAAGACAACAATATGCAATGTATTAACTATTGAAACTGTCCTACTAACCTGTTTTGAAACTGTTCATTGATATTTGTTTCTCAATAAAATTAATTTAAAAAATAATAGGGAGCCCAGGGAGATAGCTCAGTAGAATAAGCGCTTGCCTGGCAAGTGCAGGATCCTGAGTTCAATACCCAGTACTAAAAAAAAAAAAAAAAAAAAAAAAAATTGATATTCAACTGAGACACAAAAACAATTCAATAGGGGAAGAACAGTCTTTCACTATGTGAATAATGGACATTCTTATCAAAACAAAACAAAACAAACCTCTTCGCCTTGCCATGTAAAAAAATTAACTCAGAATGGATCAGACCTAGATGTAAACCCTAAAACTATAAAATATCTTGATGAGACAATTAGAGAAAAGCCTAATGACTTCACATTGTGTAAATTAGAGTTCTTAGATCAACATCAAAAGCACAATGCATTTTTAAAAACCGATACATTAGAGGCCATCAAAGTTCAACTCCTGCTCTGCAGTAACAATGTTAAGAGAATAAAAAGACAAACCACAGACAGAAAAGATATCTGCCAAACAAGTAACTGTTAAGATTCATGTTCAGAAACCTAAAAATTAATCTCAAATCTCAATACAGCTAGGGAGACAGCACAGTGCTGGGGAGATAGCTCTGTGGCATAAGCACCTGCCTGGACACACAAGATCCTGAGTTCAACTACATCTACTAAAATGTCTACATTTTAAAAATCTAACAATGCCAAGTGCTAACAGGATGTGGAAACTATAACCTCACACATTGCTTATGGGAATATAAAACAATACTGTCACTTGGGAAAACATTTTGCTATTTTTTAAAGGACACTTACTACACAACTCCTAGGTATCTTAGCAATCCACTCCAAGGTATTTATCCAAATATAATAAAGCCTAGGTCTAAGTAAAAGCATAAATATCCATAGTGAGCTGCTCATAATCACTCCAAACTGGAAGCACCTGCAGTGTCTTTCAGTTGGTGACACATTTATCCAGTGGAATAATACTCAACAATGAAAAGGAATGACTCACTGATACACCCATTATACAGATGAATCCCTAAAAAGTAGTCCAGGAAGACTGCATACTATCTGATTCATTACATACCATTGTAAAGATGGCAAAAATATAAGGTCAGGAAACACATCTGCGCAAAAGGCAATTGTGTGTGTGTGTGTGCACATGTGTGTGTGCATGTGTTGGTGAGAGTGTGGTAGAGTTGCTCTGTACATAAACTGTAATCCTTTTATGACTACATTTGTCAAGACTCAGAATTATGCACATTAAAATGGGTGGACTGTACTCATATCTATCTTATTTTTTAAAAAGTCTTCAAAAATTTCTGTTCTAGTGCAGCACTGACAAGTTATTGTGTTCCTAGAGGAATTCTTATCACTTGCCAAGCAATGGGAAGAGAAGGCAGTAAGAGCTGCTGAATTTATCAGAAGAGAGCACAGACTTGTTAGGAAAAGTCCATGGGACTGACTCATGTGCAGTAGATGACTTGCCTGGTACTGAATCTTCTATTTTTCCAAAGTTCCCGGTGAATTTTTAGAAGAGAATATTCAAATTTTCACAATATTATAATACAAAAAAAACAGAACCATAAGTGTAAATAAAAGAAATGTAGGTAAAACCCTTGCAGGCTTTATCCTTCACAACACTTCTGTCCATTCTCATGGTCCTAAAGATGCCAAAATTATGGATAAACACAAAACTGGTCAGGGAAAGTTTGATCTCACTTGGGATCATAGACACAGAAAGCCCACGGAACATATTAGGAAAAAAAACAAAGCCAGAAAGACCTTAAAAAAAAAAAAAAAAAAAACAAGACTATTTATCATGAGCAATTGTATCCTAGGCAGGCAAGTATGAGTCAACATTCAAAAATCAGGAGCATAGGTAAAAAACATTTTATCTTGAAAACATGTGCATCTCTGACACTCACAGTTCACAGTGTCTTTCTATTTGAATTGTGATCATGGTAAAGAAACCAGTATGCAGGCCACGGAGATAGCTCAGAGGTCTAAGCGCCTGCCTAGGCAAGTGCAAGGACTGGGGTTCAATCCCCAGTACCACATGCCACCAGATCCAGCATGGTGTGCACACCTGCAATTCCAGAGGTGGGGAGGCTGAACAGGAGGATCACTATGAGTCTAAGCTGCATAGTAAGACCCTGTACCACATACATCAAAAAAACAAAAAGAAAAGAAGCCAGTATCCAACATATGAATAAGGCCATCTTGTGATTTACAAAGATTTTTAAAATTCTGTATATTACCAGGAAGTGCTTGTTTCCTGAGAAGAGATGAGTGCTATAAATCTTACAGCTTGTGGTAATAAGAAATCAAGAAAATAGGGGTTTCATCCTACTATATAGTTATCTATTTTATTTTTTTCTCTTCCTGTTAAATTTAAAAATTATTCTTAATACACAAATTAAAAAAAATAATTACACGTGAAATATCATCCAAGATAGATTCTTAATTTTGTTGCCCTCGGAATCATCAGAGTTCTATAAAATCAGATTCCCTCACCTCACTGAGATAGTCCAGGCTAGGGACTAGAGAGCCAAGGATTATTTCCCAAAATTCCAAGGGATTTTGTTACTGGCCAGTTCTGGAACATCTGCTATGAGAAAAATCAAGGGATTTGGCATGATTCTCCCTTGAAGCTTTTTTGCTATTGTTATAGACATAAAATTTGGCATAAAAAATCAAAGTTAAAAACGTTCCCTAATAACACATGTCAGGTCACCTTAAAAGGAATGTTACAGGGACTAACTGCTACATAAGTTGAGGCCCAAGAGGTCAGCAGCAGCCTCCACCTGGAGGTAGGGCCTGGCAGGTATTAAAAATTCAACTCATTCCCTGAACAAATATTTCAGGATAGAAAAACTTGTCAGTCAAAGTCACAAGTGAGGGGGATTGTGGATTAGTTCAGTTGTTTAAAGTGCTTGCGAGGGCAAACTCAGTCAGGTGCAGGGAACAGCGGTTTGATCCCCAGCTCTGCCCTTAAGGCAGCCTGAGCTAGCCAAAAATATCCTTCTCCAAAGTCACAAGTGAAGAACATTTGGGCTGGCCAAATAGCTGAGGATTAAAGCACTGCAAGTAGGCACAGGGGCCAGGGGTTCGATCCCCCATGCCCCCCTGCCCTGTGTGCACGCTGAGATGGCAATTGAGACTGGGCATGGTGGCGCA
>NW_004524723.1:4167761-4180282 GCF_000260255.1 Octodon degus | reverse complement strand
AGGAGGAGGAGGAGGAGGAGTGAGATGTAAATTAGGTGAGGGGCTCAGTGGTCTGGGATGGAGATGGTTGTGAGTTTGTGACAGCTCGAAGATGGGGCTTGGAATCAGATTGTGGGGCTCCTTGAACTTTGACTTAAAGTTGTCCTGTGAGAAGCAAGGAGCCACACGAGGTTTCTGAAGTCTGACTATGATTTAATATTAATAAAAAGCAATCAAAGTATGCACTGTACCTGAACCACAGAGAGGCCTAACACTGCAAGCGTGAGCAAGTGGGGCCTGGTCCTGAGGAGCAGAAATGTGCAAGTAAAGCCAAGTTGTCTCTGCCTGAGAAAATCAGGATGCCCAGAGGGGAGGACTGAGCCCCTACACCACTGCAACAGGAAGCATAAGAACTCCCTAGAACACCTCAGATTGAAACAACAGTGGGTAAAGTCAGATATGATCATACTAACTGCATCAGATCTTCCACAAGGTGCCACTGAAAGGCAGAGCTTTAGCTTTTGGTAGTAGTGATGGGCAGGTTGCAAAGAAGGTCTGTGTGCCAGCAGGCATGCTCTACAGCAGCCTGCTGATCTCCTTAGGATGCTGGTTTCCACAAGGCTAACCACCACCATTCCGAAAATGATCACTCTGTTGTCAAGAATAGGAAGATACCAAATGGTAACTTAAATTTGGATAACGAGAAGGTTAGAACAGACCCGTTCTAGATATGTTCTGTGATTAGTCTCAGTACTTTACTGAGAAGATGCTTAAAACTCAGAGAAAAAAGAAAATTATTAAACCTAACACTAGAGAAGACATCTCTAAGGACGTCATTGAGTGGAAAAACTGCTTTCTCCTGGAGCAGTGGATAGCAAATCCCTTACATCTATCTATCTATCTGTCTTTCTTTCTTTCTTTCTTTCTTTCTTTCTTTCTTTCTTTCTTTCTTTCTTTCTTTCTTATACCAGAGAATGAACTAAAATCAACACATCCTCATCTATGAAGGCCTGAAATTGTTGGTGGTTGGTCTCTAAAAGATTATGAGAAATGCATCATAAGGTTCTGGATGAAGAAATCATATCTGAAACTCCAGAGACAGAAAGAAACATCAAGAAGCATATCTGAAAGAAAATAAAAGCTTCTCCTTCTTTTCCTTTTGTCCCTAAGGGATTTCCTGTCCCCAGAGAGCTGAGCACTCAAGACTCCAAGGAGGATAGAACAGAAGTACCAACTGTAGGGAATGGAATACCACTGGGAAATTCAAGAAGCTGGATCTACACAAAAATTCCCAGAGCTTCCTAGTGGGGTGCCTATCATAAGAATTCACTCTCAGACACCCAAGGACAGGGAACAGGAGGACAACGAAAAGAAGGTCAGTTGAATATGTGGAAGTCCAGCTTCCCTCAGTCCCCAAACTTCAAACATGGAACAATTTTTGCTGGCCCTGCTGTGCCCTAGGCTCAATGGGCTGGCTTCCTCAGTTAATTTCACAAGGGCTGCAGCCCTGGCATTCCAATTACGTGTATTAAGGCAGAAAGGATGTGCCTGCTGACCTGTGGTAACAAATGCCAAGGTCCAGTCACCTTGGTATGTTCTGAGAGCTATATTTGCTCAACCTGCTGGCTTCAAACTAACAGGAAAGTCTGCAGACAACATTAAAGAAGGAAAAACAGAAAAGCTGCCTGCAGAGCAGCAGAGAACTCCTACAGGTGGAGGGGTGTAGCTCACAGGGCAGGCTGCTGGCCAGCACTTCGTCTCTCCACATCTGTGGGACAAGAGGTGGGAGGAGAGAAGAAATGGTTTGGTGCTCATGGCTGTGACAATGCTTTATGCACACTCTGAATTACTGCTCACAGTCCCTTGATTCCCTGCCCTCATGACCATCCAGCAAAAACGTCCACATACAGGCTCATGTGCTCTGCAGGGACCCTCCATTGGCCAGAGGAGAATGACCCAACACTCAAGCTGAATGAGGACAATATCTTCTGCTGGAAAGGGTTACTGCTCTCTGAATTTTGCCACTTTTGCAGAAAGGATAAGACACAATCCCTTTAGGAGGGCACCATCTCCCAAACTGTGTATGTTGGTTTCATTTGGGTGAGGCAGCTGGCCTCCCAAATGGCCTTCATGAATATTTCCAGAATACCACAATCCTGGGATCCTAGGCCCAGGCTACTCATCTTACATTTTGAGGAACAAAAGTTAAAGGGTCATTTCAGTAGAAAGCAAGTCCATAGTGACACCAGTACATTTACACTCTAAGCCTCCAAGGCTGGAGACATCCTCATCCTCCCCAGGACATCTGCCCAACCTTGGGCCCTTCAAGGCCTCTGCCTCCTCTGCATTATCCAGGCCACTGGGCTTCTCTCAACTCCTCCCTGTCCACAGGGCAACCGGGGCTCCTGCTTGCAAAGACTGCACTATCTCCTGTGTTCTAGGCAGCAGGTGGGTCTCCCAGACCTCAGTGAGATCTGGGCCTAAGCTGCCCCATACCTGATCATTAAGACCTGGCTCCTAGAACAGTCTCCTGCCAAAGGGCTCAGCAAACCTTACACAAAGCAAACCTATTCCAAGGGCCCAGCTGCCCTAATTTTTATTTATTTATTTATTTATTTATTTATTTATTTATTTATATTTTTGGCAGAACCAGGGATTGAATTCAGGCCCTTGCGCTTGCCAGGCAAGTGCTTATTCTACTGAGCCATCTCCCCAGCCCCCAGCCCTTCTTCTCAGCCGGCCAGTTACCACTACCACACAAAAGAAACAGCAAATTCTTCACCTTTGGATGGTTCTCCAGGCTCATGACTAGTAGTGTACGAAAACCAGTGTCCTTTCACATCACCAGTGACAGAGGAGTCAGACCTGTCCATCCTAGTGAAAAGCTCCAGTGCATGTCTCCAAAGTACCCACTACTTGACTCAGCATTCAGCCTCCAACTATTTCCCACTCAGAATTGTTTGTTTAGGCTCCTACCTGCCCTGTCCCACCCTAGCACTGGAGAGAAAGAAACAAACCCGCCCTAGGCACAGGAGGATGAGCACATTCCACCATGGCCTGAAGCACTGTGGTGCAAGGACCACACCCTCCACAGTCCCTGCAATTCCAGAGACAGGGAGAGACTAAAGCAGTGGACCACAGAGGAGAGAGATGGAGGTCAAGAATTTATGACAAAAAAATAGCACAGCAGAAATAAAAGCGAGAGAAACGACAATGATTCTGTTGGAACCCAAAGTGCATTTTAGTATCCCCATAAAATTACCAGCACCATCCACACTTCCCCTGGAGACCTACACTGTGGACATTTGATGCTCTGAAGTGAGTGTACAAGTCCCCCTAAATGTCCTCTCAAGCCCCTATGTGGAAATAACTTAGGGACAAACTGTTCATTAGGACCAAAAGGATTACAGCAGGCCAGACAAGAACACAGCCCCACTGAGAAGGGAGAAGCAGCTCTAGAACTGGAAAGGGTAGGAGGGAAAGAGGGCAGGCAAAAACCATTACCCTGTGACCTGGCATCTACCAACTGTCCAGCAGGACTCCATCCCAGCGAGCTCTCTGAATCACAAAAGTCACTTCCACCCGTGTAGATATCAATGGAGCTGGGTCTTTCTTCCTCAGATCCATGATACAGAGAGCTCCCCGCCCCCGCGCCCTCCACATCCCAACTTTGAAAAAATGCCTGGAAACTCTTCCCGAGAGCACATCCTCGCATCTGCACCACTACTCTACAAACTCAGACCTTTGTGTCTTGAAGGGTTTAGATCCCTAAATGAGGGCGTATGTCTCTTTGGAATTAGTTCACCCAAAACTTTGCAAACGCAGTAGCCAGTGAACAGGGTCCTAGACAACGCACCCAGCTAAAGCAAAGGAGGCAGAGAGCCGCGCGAGCCAGAGCAAGGTGTACCGCGCCGCGCCAAGTGTCGAGGGTCGTGTTCCGCAACGGGATGACCTCCACTCAGCGTGGCGCCCGGAGTTCTCCTGCAGGGGGCGGAGGCTGGGAGCAGAGCCTGCGTCCCTTCTTCAGCGTTACCGCATCCCTCAGCCAAAGGCACCCGCCTCGGATGAGTCCCACAAGGGTTCCCGCGTCACAGAGCCCACGCTTCTCACTCTCCCGAGAAAATCCAGACTTCCCGCAATCCCGAGTTCGTCTCCCACAGGGCGCCCCGCCCCCCCAGGACCCTCAGTGGCCTGGAGGACAAAGCGTGGGGCGTGCTCACTCACCGCGCGGCAGCGCAGCGGCCCGCGGGCCAGGCAGCGGCCGGGACTAGGACTCTGCGCTCGAGGGCTCGGGCTGCGGACCAGCGGCGCCGGGAGCCGGAGGGCGGGCGGAGACGGGCGGGCAGGGAGGCCCCCGCGAGCCGGGCGAGCGCGAGCAGAGGCGCGAGTGGGAGCGAGGGAGAGCGCCGCGGTGTTAGGGGTCCGAACTCCAACTGCCGCTGCAAGCCGCACGCGCTGATTTGCATATCATTTGCATGGCGCTCCGGGAGTGGCCCCGCGCCCTACTGCCACGCCCTCCGCTCTGAGCAGGAAAGTTGCGAGCCGAGTATCCCGGCTCTGGGCAGTGCTAGTTCTCGCTCGCTCGCCGCCGGGCAACCAGCCACGTGGGTCTGAGATGCTGGGACTGCACCACCCCACCCCAACTCCGAGCGGTGCAGGACCGCACGCTGGGAAAAGTGCAGTGGAAACCTTAACAATAATTCTCTTTCTCTTGGATAACGCTTATCAAAAACAATAACGGGCGGAGTGAGTCTCCCCCAAACGGGTAAGGTTTTGGTTTTCTAAACAAAAGATCGTAAACGACTTGCTCACTTTCAAAGTTAGAAATGTTACATGCAGTTTTGTTCAGTAAATAAAAACAAACAAAACAAAACAAAGTTATATCAACAGGACAACACAGACCTTTAAAATGCAGGTTCTGGACAAGACATTTCCTCTGGCATCTTACCGTACCTGCACAATTTTGAATAAGGTATTCAACGTCTCTGGAGAGATATTTTTATCTCTAGGCTGAAAGGGCAGGTAATGCTCACAACAGTGCCTAACATTCAATTACCTTTTTCTTTTCCTTACTGGCAACTGAATCCAGGGGTGTTCTACCACTGAACCTCTGTTCGGGTTTGGGTTGTTTGTTTTGTTTTAGACAGAATTTCATTCAGTTAACCTAGCGTTATTCCAATTTTCGATCTTCCTGCCTCAGTCTCCGAAAGTACTAGGGTCATAGTCGAGGGCCACCACCCATGCTACCATTAAATCTTTTTTTTTTTTTTTCCGGAACCGGGGATTGAACTCAGATCCTTGCACTTGCCAGGGAAGCACTTATTCCACTGAGCCACCTCCCCGGCCCGCTACCATTAAATCTTGAAGAGCAAATGAGATCTAAATCTACATCACCGGGAGGGATCTATATCTGCGTGGGGGGAGGAGGGCAGTGCTGCAGAAATAGAAAAGACAGATTCTGGGACTTTTCATCCAACTCTTTGGCTAACCAGAGCCATTTCTCTTCAAGGAAGATTCCATTTTGAATCTATTCTTAGAAACATAATCTTGGTTAGGTTTTGAAATGGAAAAGATCAGTGGAATGCAATACCTGAGTTATAGATCCAGTTTCAAAAGCTACTTTTATGAATCTGTGAGACATTGGTTCTCTCTCTCTCTCTCTCTCTCTCTCTCTCTCTCTCTCTCTCTCTCCCTCCCTCCCTCTCTGCCTCCCTCCCTCCTCCTTCTCCTCTTTCTCCTCCTCTCCCTCTCTGTCCCCTTTCTGTCTCTTTACCCTTTCTCTCTCCCTCCCTCCCTCCCTCTCCCTGTCCCTCTGTCTCCCTCTCTTTCTCTTTCTCTCACCCTTTCTCTCTCCCTCTCCCCATCTGTCTCTCCTTCCCTCTCTCTCGCTCTCCCTCTCTGTCTGTCTCTCCCTCCTTCCCCTTCCCTTTCCCCCTCCTCCTCCCCTCTCCCTCTTTCTTTCTTCCTCTTTTCCCAGTTTTCTAATCTGCAAAATGAAGACACCAGCAGAACTATGGGGCAATAGTTTCAGAGCCTGAAGATTCACACTATGGAATTTTTTCTCAAGCATCTTCCAACTCTGCAGGTTCCTCTAACATCTGTTCTTTCTGTTGTGTTGAGAATCTCTCAGGGATGTGGAACATACCTACATTAAAACTAGCATAGGACAGCAAAGTTCATGCTCGGGTAACTAGTAGCACAGCAAAGCCCACACTTAAGGACAAAACGATCACATGTAAACCGTGGCTGAAAGATCTACCTGTTGTATAGCTCAAACAGGATATGTAACAAGTAAGATCTCTGATTTACACATATTCTGTAAACTCACGAGAACCCATAGCCTGCTGCTATCACCTTCAAGAAAACCTTTCTTTGCAAATAGGGAAGTGGAGGATATGGGTAAGTCATATATGCCTCCCTGGTGTTCCTTGTGTGGAAGGAGTATAGAATAGGGCTGAGATCTTCTAGATCAACCATTTGGTTTGTCCTGAAGCTTTGGTTTTTGGCTTGCCTTATATTTTGTTTCCTGCTTGCTCTGAACATCTTTGAAGGCTTCTAACCCCAGGAGTACATGGGGAAGACTGGGATGGGTAGAGTAGAGACCATGACCAGGACTCATGTTTCCTACCCCTTCCTCATTCAGAGTAGCTCTGCTTTTCTCTATTTCATGTGTTGGGCTGATGTGTAAGACTTTGTAGATGGGGGGCCAGGGAAATGGCTCAGTAGAATAAGCGCTTCCCTGGCAAGCGCAAGAGGCTGAGTTCCATCCCCAGTTCCACAAAAACAAAAAAGAAAGAAAGAAAAAGACTTTGTAGAACATCTAAGTCCACTATTTTAAATAGTTTGGGAAAACAACAATAATAGTTTAAATGAAAAACTAGGAATATAAGTGATTTCCTCCTGTATACTACTTCTAATCATCTGTAGATACTTCATGCCCTCTCAAACCCTTAGGCACCCCCTCCAAACAGACAGCCATACAATATTTATGCTTGTATGTTTATTTCACTAAATACAATCTGAAGTTACATCTATTCTGCTACGGTGACTCAAGTTCATCTTTCTCTTTGGCAGGCTAGTACTCTATTCTGGGTAAATAGCACATTCTCTTTATTCCTTCATTTGGTGATAGACACACAGGCCACTTCCAAGATTTGGCTATCCTGTATTGCTACTGTGAACATGGGTATAACTATAATATGATGTCTTTAACTCTTTGAGGAAGATTTTTGGGGAAAAATTGGGTCACGTAGAATTTCCAGTTTAGGTTTTTGAGGAATTCCCATATTGATATCCCTAGTGATTGTACCAATCTACACTCTCACCAACAGTGGAGAAGGGTTCCTTTTTTCCCCACAGACTCACCAGCACTTGTTAATAGTTGATTTTCTTGATGATAACCATTCTTTCTGGGGTGAGATGGAATCTCAGTGTTGTTTAAGTTTGCATTTCTCTAATAGCCAGTGATGTCAAACATTGGTTCATGTATTTATTCGCCATTTATACCTCTTCTGTATGTCTATTCATTTCTTTTGCCCATTTTTTTTAGCAATAGCAAAGTTTATATGAAATGATAAAAGTGAAAGAGAAACTGGTTCTGCAGAGTAAGCTTGGACTGAGTAAAAGGAGAAGATGCAGGGGCAGGGGAAATAGCTGAGTGGCACAGTGCCTACCTGGCAAATGCAAGGTCATGAGTTCAATTCCTCATATGAGAGAAAGAAAGAAAGAAAGAAAGAAAGAAAGAAAGAAAGAAAGAAAGAAAGAAAGAAAGAAAGAGAGAAGCAAGATAAAAAAAAAAAAAAAAACACCCTGGAGAAAGCAGGGCAAATTATCATGAGGAGAGCCATGATTACCTGTTTCATTTTTTGATTGGGTCTTTTTATTTCAAGGGGTTCTAATTTTTTTTTAGTTCTTTATATTTCCAGATATGTATCCTCTGTTTGAGGAATCACATGCAAAAATGGTTTTTAATTGTGTAGGTTTTCTTTTCAGTGCATATATGTTAATAATTGTTACCACTTCTTGTTGGATTGTTTCCTTAATCAATGTGCAGGGACTTTCTCTGCCTCTTTTAATCAGCTTTAGCTTAAAGTCCACTTTATCTGACTATAAGACAGGTATACTTGCTTTTTTGATTTCCTGTTTCATTTATTATTACTATTACTATTATTATTATTATTTCAATCTTTAATTAATTTATTTATTTGGTACAATGTCTCACTATACAGCTCAGACTCATACTGACCCTCCTGTTTTAGCCTCCCCAGCATTGGAATTACAGGCATGCACCACCACACCAGATTTCAGTGGCCAACTCAGCACACCCAGGGCAGGACCAGCAAGGCATGAAGTATGGGGGATCAACTCTAGTTCTTGCGCTTGCCAGGCAGGTGCTTATACCACTGAGCTATCTCCCCATCCCTGGAATGTTATTTTTTGTCCTTTGATTTTTAGTCTGTAAGTTTCTTTTGGGGTTAAAATTTTTTTCTCATATCTAGCACACTGCTGTATTTTGTTTCTTGATCCATTCTGCCAGTCTTTTGAGCAACTGAGACCATTCACATTGAGAGTTATTACTGATAGGATTGACTTATTCCTGTCATTGACTTACTTTCCTCTTATCTTTTCCGTCTGTTTAACTGCTCAGCCCACCTGTTGTATTCATTCTTATTAGATATTTTGTATTGTTAGCTTCATTGTCTCTTCTTAGGCTATCCTTGACAATTTTTTGAAGTGCTGGTTTGGTGGTCATGAATTTCTTTGGGTGCTATTTATCATGAAAGTATTTTATTTCTCCACCAATGTTTAAAGATAGTTTTGCAGGATATGTCAGCCTAAAGTTGAAAATGTTTCAGGGCTTCAAATACTTCACTCCAGCTTTCCTAGCCTTTAAAGTTTGTGTTGAAATGTCTGCAGTAATTCTAGTGGATTTTCCTAAGTGATTTGTTGCTCTTCTCTAACTGCTTTTGAAATTTAGTTCTTGTGTTGGACTTCCAGGATTTTGATTAGGATGTATCAAAATCCTGGAACAAGTTCTTTTTTGATACCTCTGTGAATTTTTTTTATCTTATTTGGAACATTTTAAGCTATGATTTCAATAAACAGGTTTCTTTTAAATGTCATTTATGCTAACTTGTGATTTTTCACTAATTCTAATTAATCTTAGATTAATAAAACTTTCCACTACAATAAACCCACAAATTTCAATATAAAACAATCAAACAAAAATAAAAACTAAGAAGACAAGCCATAAATCTGCCAAGTCCCTCAAAGCAGACATGGGGCAGTAAAGGGGAGGAAACTAAAAGCCTCATATCCTAATTATTCAAATGGTATCAGGGGAGAAAACATTTCATGAAGGCAGTTGGTATGTTCACAGAAGATGTAAATAATAAGATATTAGGTCAATGAAGCAAAATCATTAGTAAGTCTAAGAAACACTAATAAAAAGACAGAAGAGCTAAACAAAATGATGTAAAACATGCATAATTAACATAGAAAAAAATAGAATTTATAAAAGCACTCCAAGTGGAAATGGAGGAGAAAAAAGTCCTATTGAAAGTATAGGCAGTAGAAGTGACCAATGTGAGGAGTCTCAGAACTAGAAGATGGGGCTGCTGTCAGTTAATGAGAAACTCCTTAGAAACAAGAAGAGATCATGAAAAATGAATCCAACGGTTCCTAGTAACACAAAGAAGACTATTTGCAAGTCCCCTGGAAGCTGGGGTTCTAGATTGGGATTTAATTTCCCAATCAAATATACTAGTACAAGAGCCAGCCAAATAGCTCAGTGGATTAAAGTGCAAGCAGGTGCAGGGACCTGAAGTTTGATCCCCAGGCCTGCTGTGCTGGCCCTAACCCAGGGCGTGCTGAGACAGCAATTGAGACTGGGTATAGTGGCACCCGCCTGTAATCCCAGCTCTTGGGAGGCTGTAAACAGGTGGATCGCTACAAGGCTGATCTAGTACTGAGACCCTGCACACCCTGTAGACCCTTCCCTAAAATACAAAAAGAAAAACAAAAAGCCCAAATATACTAGTACAGGCTGGACAAATTCTGGTGTTGCTTCCTTATCGCCAAGTTACAGGTCAGGTTGTGCAATTCTGGAGCTAGCAGCTGAGACAGCACCTTGCAGGGTGACAGAGGTAGCAGGTTCCTTGGGAAGCAGCCTTCATAGGATTGTTGTGTTCATGATATCTGGAGGCTCAGCCCAGAACCTGTTATGTGGGCTCCTTTAACAGTTTTACAAGTCCTAACTTCCCTACATTCAATCCTTTACCACTAAACTACTTTCCATTGTTTATAGCTAAACAAAATGGTTAAGTAAAACTCTGCATCATAACTCCATGTCATGATATACTAGTCACTGAAGAGAATAAATTATTTTTTCCAGCCATGGTCTCAAACCCTACAGCTGCCATATTGTTGATGCCCGAGAAGTACTGGATTGCCATTTACAAACTCCCTTTGGAGGAAGGAGTAATGGTAGCCAAGAAGGACGGCTACATGCCCAACCACACAGAGCTGGCAGACAGGAATGCACCCAGCCTTCACATCATGAAGGCAAGCTACGTGGAGGAACACTTTGCCTGGAGACATACCTACTGGTACCCTGCCTGTGAGGGTATCTGGTATCTCTACGATTACTTCCACCTGCCTCTTGCAACTGTGCCTACCACCTTGAGCTGCAGCTGTCTTGAGACCTACAGACCTCGGCCCAAGGTCTGGAGTGTGAGAGACGTGCAAGACTAGCAAGAGGGAAAGCCCGCAGAGATACCTACAGATGGAGCACTTGGCCCCTGGTGCTAACAATGCCAAGGCTGCAGCCAGGTCAGCAACTAAATTCCAGTTGAGAGGCAGATTTAGCCACGGCTGTAGTCAACCATGTCAGTAAAGTTGGAGAACATTTCCTGTTGAATAAATTTATGGCCAGAAGAAGGAAAAGAATATTAGATCACTTTCTGTTTTACTTTTTCTATCTCCCTGCCCCCCTGGATCACTTTCTGGTCATCAAGACATTTCCATGTGGCACATCTAAGAAAATCAAAATATAGAACAGTAAGTATAATAATCCCATTTTTTGGCAGGAGAGGACCCGCCGCGGCACGTCCCCTCGGGTCCTTGAGGCTGAGTGGACGGCGCAGCCATGGCCTTGAGGCTCCTGACCCTGGCGCCGGCCTGCTTGTCTGTGGGCAGCCTCGTGGCCGGTGCCCAGAGCATGGGACAAATTCATACCAGCGTACAGACCAAGCTGCGATATGGGGCTTTGGCGAACCTTCTTGGTGACAAGGCGTCCAGAAAACTGACAAAAGGAAGCAAAGTGATAACTGTAGACGGCAACTTATGTACTGGGAAGGGCAGGGTCGCAAAAACAATAGCAGAGAGTTTAGGCCTGAAGCACTTTCCAGAAGCAGGGGTCCATTACATATCCAGCATCTCAGGAGATGGGAAACCCTTGGATGAGGAGCTCACTGGCAGTTGTAGTCTGGAGAAGTTTTATGATAACCCGCACAGCAATGATGGCAACAGCTACCGCTTGCAGTCTTGGCTGTACTGCAATCGCCTCGTGCAGTATGCAGATGCCCTGGAGCACCTGCTGAGCACGGGACAAGGTGTGGTCTTGGAGCGCTCCATCTACAGCGATTTTGTCTTCCTGGAGGCAATGTATAACCAGGGCTACATTCGGAAGCAGTGTGTGGACCACTATAATGAGGTGAAGAAACTCACTGCCCCGGAGTACCTGCCTCCCCATGTGGTGGTCTATATTGATATACCTGTGCCGGAGGTCCAGCAGCGAATCCAGGAGAAGGGCGACCCACATGAAATGAAGGTCACCTCTGCCTATCTCCAGGACATCGAGAATGCCTATAAGAAGACCTTTCTCCCTGAGATGAGTGAGAAATGTGAGGTTTTGATATACAGTGCAAGGGACATCTGAGATGCAGTAAAGGTGGTAGAGGACATTGAATACCTCAAATATGACAAAGGACCCTGGCTGAAGCAGGATGACCATAGCCTTCACAAACTGCGGATGCTGGTTCAAGATAAGTTGGAAGTGCTGAATTTCACTACTATCCCTGTGTATCTCCCAGAAATTACAGTTGGAGCTCACCAAACTGACCGGGTCTTCCACAAATTCAGAGAGCTGCCAGGACGCAGATATGCCCCAGGGTACAACGCCGAGGTGGGTGACAAGTGGATCTGGCTAAAGTGAATGGTGCCCTACACGTGCGCTGCATCACAGCAGTGAAGATGCGTCTGCTCTGTGGGCACTGTGCAGGGAGCAGATGGCTGCAAGTCACACCACAGAAGAGATGCCCTGGCAGAGGCGGTCTCCCCTTTACATAGTGAAGTGGCAGAAAGAGATGCCACTGAGAAGCTTTGGAGCCTCTCGCATTGCTGGAATGCTCTGCAGTTCCAGGGGAGACACCTGCGCAGCAGCCCTCTCCCAAAGCCTCACGTCTCCTTGTAGCCCTGGGTCATGCAGCTTTCATGCATTGTTCTTCAGCTCCTGAAATAAAGCCGTTTCCACGGGAAAAAAA
>NW_004524723.1:4144273-4147838 GCF_000260255.1 Octodon degus | reverse complement strand
AAAAATCCAGGTGCAGGAACTTCATGACTTCAACAAACCTCATGACCTCAATAGATGTACACATTATATGCCATAACATGAACTAAGATTAATAATATCAAGAATGAAAATCAGGATAGGGATAATTAAATTATCTCTAATTAAATAATTAGAGAGGAAGGAAGGGAAAGGGATTAAAAAAAGAAACTATACATGTACATATATCCACCCCCCAAAATGATTGTAAACTATATGTACTATAAACATTAACAATATAAAATTTTTAGAAAGTTAAAAAATTATATTTAAGGATCTCAAATTTAAGCATAGTAGATTCTGTTTGTGAACCGACAGCCACTCAATCATTTTTCAAATCTGTTAATTTCTAGATTTCTATTTGGAATTGCTTAAGCAAGAGAATCCTAAGACTGCAATACATGACAAAGCCTTATATCTTTTCTAGATATTTTAGCATACCACTGGTAGAGAACTGAGTGTAGTTTTATTTAAAGCATCCTGGTTTTGAGTGGCATTGTTGGGGAGCTGCCTACAGCTTATTTCCTGTACAGCTAGACATGAGCCAGCTCCTCAAAGGCTAAGGTTCTGATTAAATAAGTAGTCTGCTAGCAACCCCTAAGGGAAGAGCTCATGGCTTGCCACAAGCTTGAAGTGCTTAGACTTCTTGAAGTCCATGGCTCCAAGAGGCCATAAGAGTGGAAGCAGGAAAAATGGAATATGGAAACTGACTGACTCTGTGCCACATATCTAACACACTAAGCCAGGACTGTAATCCTCAGTCTGTTTCTTTAATGATGTTATCTCCTTGATGTCAGTTGAATGTTGTGATTCTAGCCTGTGGAGCCCCAAATCTGTCATGGTATTCCAGCTTCATGCCACTCTTTCTCTGTTAACACAGAATTCTCTCTGGGATTTGTTGTAAGGATGAAATAATGTGAAAATTCTTTATGATCTATAAACACTATACAGATTATAATGATTACTACTTTTATTTAGTCAGTCTTTGTGTATATCTGTGTGTGTAGTATGCTAGATACCTAAGGCTTTACTCGTGCTTTAGGAAAGTCATAATTTCTGTTCAGCATGTAGCATAAAAATAATATCCCTACCTGTCCATTGGCCAATTCCACCAAAACTTATTATTGGAATTTGTTTTTAGAATATATAGACAGAAGCTGAGGATATAGCTCAGCAGCACAAGTACCTGCCTGGCAAGTGTAAGGTCCTGAGTTTGATACCCAGTACCAAAAAAAAAAAAAAAAAGCTTAGCATGTATGGACAAATTATGTGTTTTTCTCCCACTGGCACTAGCATTCAAGGTGAGTTCTAACATTTCCTGGATCACAGTACTGTCCCTTGCTCCTTTTTCTATGGAGAACCCACAGACATGCAGAAGTGTCCCAGACTATCCAGGAGGAGCACTTGGTACCCTTTGGAACAGGAGATTCACACATTTGTTCAGATCTATTACAAGGAATGTTGTTGGCATCTCAGCAGGGAGCACACAGCCAAAGTATATAATTTTATCCTTTCCAGATTACTCTGCACTTGGCTGTGAGCTCTAGGCCAGAGTTGGGTAGGAGAACAGAATCAAATGTTCAATTGTAAAAGTCAGCTAGTTCAAGATAAGCAGAGCAGACCCTCTTGGAGGGTAGTAGTTTGAAGAGTAAAAGCCAATCTTTCAACCCAGAGCTTCATAGGATGGGGAGGAAATTAATATCTCTCTCTCTCTCTCTCTCTCTCTCTCTCTCTCTCTCTCTCTCTCTCACACACACACACACACACATACACACACACACTCTATCTCTGTGTTTGTCTCTGTCTCTCTATGTCTCTGTCTGTGTCTCTCTCTGTCTTCATGTCTCTCTGTCTCTCTCTTTCTGTCTCCTTCTCTCAGTGAGTCAATCTCTCTTTCTCTCTTTCTGTGTCTCTGTGCATCTCTCTGTCTCTGTCTCTCTGTCTATGTCTCTCTGTCTCTGTCTCTGTCTCTGTCTCTCTCTCTCTCTCTCTCTCTCTCTCTCTCTCTCTCTCTCTCTCTCCCTCCCTCCCCCCACCTCCTAACTGCATTCTACTATTGCATTTGCTATCTTGGGATAGGGAGATGAAGTAAAGGAAGATAAGACAGAAACTAGAACAAGTTGATGAGTACACATTTAGAAAAATAGTTCACTATTTAGAGCAATGAGCAATATTCTACCACTCCACCTTTTTCCAACTGCAAAGGTAATGATCATTTTGTCACCAGAAACTAAATCCACTGCTACCACCTCTTCCTACTTCAACAACTCTACAAGTCTGTCTGGTCAGGTGTTTGTGACAATGAACGACTAAACATGCAAAGCAACCGTTTGCAACCTCTACCATACCAAGAAAGGGTAGAAGAATTGAATTGCATTTTATATCTTTGGTCCAAGTCTGAGAAAGGACCATGGTATATTAAGCATTATACATAAAATATTTTTAAAATATTTAAAAGGCAATTATGTCAAGCCTGTGGGAAAGTTAATTTCAATAACACGATCTATTAAAAGGGCAACAGCAATGGCTCAGGAGCCAGGTGATGTGATGACTGTTTATGTGCTATGTGACCACTCCATTATAGTTCTGTGTGCTACACTGAGCACTTAAAGACAGACAAAAGTGTGCTTTGAGGCACCTTTGCACCCATCGCAGGAGGAGACATGATCCCACAGAGGCCTCTAGCTCCAAATGTTCAATTTCTAAGAAGTTTCCCATCACCAAAAGCCCCAGGTAAACAATCTTGGGCACAAACTAGAGTTGGTGTCATATAGAATTTTAGCTTTGGATTTCTTTCTTCCTTAATACTCATATCTTAGGTAACCTTTCTTTATATTTTTCTTTTGGCTGATGTTAATTTCCCAGTATCTTTGTCTAGTAACTTTCTGAGTGTTTGAATATTATTTTACCCTCACATTTGATGATAGTTCACAAGGGTTTCCATTAGGACCTTGGTCTGACTTTGCCCTTTCCCCCTTCATTTGTAGAAACCAAAAAGAGTACAAACTCTGTTTGCAGGAAACCCAACAGACTACTCTAAAACCAAGCCACATAATAGCTACAAGGACCACCAAAACCAGTAATTATCAATCAGGAATGCATATGAGAGGAAAATAGGGGATGCTGGACCCTAGTTAGCATAAAAATCTGACAGAGTACATGTTTCAAAATGAATGGTTTATGCAGAGGTGACAATTTTAAATACTCAGTTTGTAACAATGGTAAGAGGATTCATGGGCTTCACATTTGTGTGTGTGTGGGCACACGCACAGTGGGGGCAAGGTATGGAATGTAGGTACCTGCTGATTTGTGGAGAAGAAAAGACTAAAGAAATTGATGCTTAGAACTAAAATTTCAAGGACATTTTCAGTTTGTCTTATACACCAGATTTCTGTATATAGATGATCCAGGAAAATCTTCCTTATCTGTTCTCAAAAAAAAAAAAAAAAAAAAATGATCCATTAAGAAGATGAGCAGGAGATCCAAACCAGGGAAAAGCAGGAAAGAAGGAAGCAAGAAAAACTGCAAACTAGCCAGGCATAGGTGCTAC
>NW_004524723.1:4139949-4143938 GCF_000260255.1 Octodon degus | reverse complement strand
GGCCTGAGCCTGGGTAATTTAGCTAGACCATGTCTCAGTAAAACTGAGGATGTAGCTCAGGGGTAGAGCATTTGTTTAGCACATAAAATGCCCTGGGTTTAATTCCCAGTACTGCAAACAAAATAAACAAGGGGGAAAAAAAACCTGAAAACACTTACAAAAACATGCATAAAATAGATGGAAGTTGGGAATCAATAACTTGACTATCAGTCTTTATAATTGAGTGAAACAGCTACAGTATTTTATCCATTTTATTTTATTACTACATTTTTGCAATTCATTTGGCCTATAGTCATCTTAAGGAGTGATTACATGTATATATTACAGCCTTTTAAAAAAAATCCCTTCCCCCTTCCTTGCTCTTCCTCCTCCTCTTCCTCCACTGGCTCCTCAATCACCTTTTTCATACTTGTTTTTGTGCAACTTTTGGTTTATAAGGTTTACATTGACTTGGGCTATTAGGTTCATGTACTTGTTATATCCTTATTCCTCTCATTTGTCCTTTCCTTTCCCTTATCCCCTCTTTGCTCCCTATTGAAAGAGCTCTTTCCCTTATGCCTTTCTATCCATCTTTTACCATTTTCTTTGTTTGCACTTTGTCTCCTTCAAATGAAGGATTCCATACAGTGTTCAAATTTGCATGTCTGATTCATTTCACTCGACATTATATTTTCCAGATGCATCTATTTTCCTACAAATGCCTCAAACTTGTCATTCTTTATAGCCAAGTAGTATTCTATTATTTATAGACACCACATTTTTTTTTATCCAATCCTCTGTTTGTGGGTATACAGGCTGCTTCCAGGATTTAGCTACTACAAATTGTGCTGCTATAAACATTGACATGCATGTATCACTATTGTATATCTTAAATTGTTTGAGGAAGATACCTAGAGGGGGGATAGTTGTGTCATATGCAATTTCTAGTTTTAATTCTTTGTGAATCTCCTTACTGACTTCCACAATGGTTGTACTAGTTTGCATTTCCACCAACAATAAAGGAGTGTTCCTTTTTAATCAGAGCCATACCAGCATTTGTTATTGTTTGATTTCCTAATGATTGCCATTCTTTCCAGAGTATAGAATCTTAGTTATATTAGTTTTCATTTCTCTATTGGCCAGATTTGCCGAACATTTTTTCATATATTTGTTGGTCATTTGTGTTTCTTTGCTCTGTGAAGTGTCTATTCAATTCTCTAATTCATTTATTGACCAGGTTTTTAATTTTAGGTTGTTTCCTTTTTTGAGTTCTTTGTATATTGTGGATATTAGTCCTCTGCCTGAGGAGTAGCTGGAAATTTTTTTTCCCATTCTATAGGTTGTCTCTTTATTCATTGTTTTGCTCTACAAAAGTGCTTAGTTTGGTATAACCCTATTCGTTGATTCTTGTTGCTATTTCCTGTGTGATTGAAGTTTTGTTTATAAATTCCTTCCTGCCATCCTCCAAAATTTGTTGGCATTAGACATTCTAACAGCAGCACAAGGTTGCACTTGTACAATTAGAAAAGCTTCCAAGTTCTTTTAAAGTATCCCAAAGGCTTCGTTGAGTCATGTGGTCATTGTCATTAACTTTCAGACAATTTTTAATTTTTTATGTGACCATTGGTTGTTTAGAAGTATATTATTAATTTTTCAGTTTTTGCCTTTCAGAATTTTATGCTGCTGTTGATGTCTATTTTTACTGCACAGGTTGAATAGTATGTATGGGATGATTTCAATTCTTTCATATTTACTTAAAAAGTCTTTGTGGGCTAATATGTGATCTATTTTGGAAAAAGTATTACGTGCTGCTGAATAAAATGTATATTCTGTTGTAGACAGATGGAATACTCAATATATCTATTAAGTCGACATGTTTAAAGATGTGGTTTAGCTCTGAAATGTCTTTCTTTTCTTTTTTATTCTTTCAATACAGCATCTTGCTACGTATTTTGGACTCATAGTAATCCTCCTGTTTCAGCCTCCCCAGTGCTGGGATTATAGGCGTGTGCTACCACACCTGGTTTTGCCCTTGTCAGGGCAAACCAGATTCTATTTTACTCTGGAAAGAATGGCAGTGATTAGGAAATCAAACAAGATAGTTTAGCCCACCAAACTATCTCCTCAGCCCCTGAAATTTCTTTATTGGCTTTTTTTTTTAGTTGATCTGTCTCTTTTCAAAAGTGGGATGTTAAATTCCCCTACTATGATTATGTTAATGTTTGTTTTTAAGACTTTTTAACAGTCTTCATTTTATGAAAGTAAGTGCTCCAGTATTCAGTGCATATGTGTTTATCAGTGTTATTCTTCTTGTTCCTTTATCTGGTATGTAGTGACCTTTGTCTCTTTTAATCCATTTCAACTGGAATTTTACCATGTATGATATTACAGTTGCTATGGATGCTTGTTTTCTTTTTTTTTCATTATTGTTTATTTCATACTAGGTCTCATTATGCAGCTCACACTTGCAGTGATCCTCCTGTCTCAGCCTCCTCAGCACTGGGATAATAGACGTGCGCCACCACACCCGGACTCAGTGGCTGGCTCAGCACACCTAGGGGCAGGACTGGCGCTGCATGTGGTGCCAGGAATTAGATTCTGTTTTTTGGTCCAGTCTGCCAGTCTGTGTCTTTTGACTGGAGAGTTGATGTCACTAACATTAAAATATATTACTGAGACCAGTTGGTTATTTACTACCATTGTCTTTTCTATCTGTTGGCTTATCATTTTACTTTTTCTGATGTTTTTGTTTTTGTTTATCCACTGACCTTTCTAGTTTCTTCTGTGTTTTTAGGTGTGTCTAACCCTGTTTCTGTTGAAGATATTCTTGAGTATTTTTTGTAGCGCTGGTTTAGTACTCATGTATCTTCTGAGCTGGTATTTTCCGTGGAAATACTTTATTTCTCCACCTATTTTGAAGGTTAGCTTTGCTAAATTAATCTTGATTGGAAGTTATTTGCTCTTTGGACTAAAACCACTTTACTCCAAACTCTTCAGGCGTTCATGGTTTGTGTCTGCTGTGATTCAAATTGGTATCCTTTATATGTGATTGTTTTTCTTTGGCTGCCTTTAAAATTCTGTGTTTAAAAATTCTTTTCAAAGCAGGTTCATAGGACAGTTACAATAATTAATACATTGCATATTGTTGTTTTTGTAGTAGCTATTCAGAGTACAAGATGCAGACATGATATCTTGTCTAAACACTATTAGTACAAATCTTTCTTCTCATTGAACTAAGAGAAAGTAGCTATATATCTATCCTAACTACTTTGTATATATATTTCACTATAAAATGGTCCTTCATTTATACCCCCCTTTTCTGTTTTGTCTTGTCAGAGATGGGCGTTCCATTGCCATTCAAATATTGTAGGTGCATGCATTCAGCAAAATAACCCAATACAGTCCAATAGTCCATAATACTAATGGGTTATCAGCAGAACTGGCAATATCAGAAGTTGTTGACTTGGCTTTACTTTTTATACCTCATGGTTATACTTTTCTGCTAAGTGGTTAAGACCAAGATAAAGCAAGACCTATATAACAAAAAGTGTAACTTTTGTATCTGACAAAGTCAGTCAAATCCCCTCAGGATTTACCCTGAAACCACGTACAGCAGTTTGTAGATCTTTTGTCAGGGTCAGCCATCTGGATTAGTCACGGCCATTGCTTGACCAATTTGCTCTCTGTGAAAGCCTGTCCTATGAACCTATTTTGAAACTGTCTCATTGCTATTTCTTTCTCATCAAAGTTAATAAAAAAATAAAATAAAATACTTTTTTCTGGTTGTCTGTGAATTTAATGAGAATATGCCTTGGTGAATGTCTCCTTTCACTGTAATTGGTGTTTTATAAGTATCACTTACTTGTGTTTTAAAATTTTTTCTTATACTTAAGAAACTTTCTTCAATAATTTCTGGAAGCATGTTGGCGAATCCATCTGTGCAGTATAGTTGTCAAGCTTTTCTCTAACTCTGCCTAGCCTTAGATTAGTTTTGCTGTTGTTGACATCTA
>NW_004524723.1:4116993-4130801 GCF_000260255.1 Octodon degus | reverse complement strand
GGCGGGAGGGGTGGGGGAGGTACGTTGGAGTGGTGGGGGGCAGGCCGAGGGGGTGGGAGAGGTTCCGGCCTACGCTGCGCCTGGGCTGGGACTGGTCCCACCGGCGCAGGTTAGCAGGAAGTTCTCCACACACTCACTGGACCTGGGCTAGGACTGGGTCTCTGTTGTTTCTTTATTGTACTTATTTCCCCTTCTCCTCAGCCCTTGCCCAATGGTCTGTTGATAGGTATATAGGCTGCTTCCAGGATTTCGCTATTATAAATTATGCTGCTATAAACATTGGTCTGCCAGTATCACTGTAGCATGACGACTTAAGCTGTTTGGGGGAAGATGCCTATAAGAGGGCTAGCTGGGCCATATGCAATTTCTAGTTTTAATTCTTTGGGAAATCTCCATACTGACTTCCACAATGGTTGTACTAGATTACATTCTCACCAACAATGGCCGGTTCCTTTTCACCACAGCCATGCCAGCATGAGTTACTGATTTCCTAATAACTGGCATTATTTCTGGAGTAAGACAGAAACTTAGTGATATTTTAATTTGCATTTTGTTGAAAATGTTGAGTATTTGTTTCAAAATTTTGAACATTTTTTCATGTATTTGTTGACCATTTGTATTTCTTCCTCTGTGAAATATTGGTTAATTTCTCTTGTCCATTTCTTAACAGTCGTTAATGTTAGATGGTTTAACTTTGAATTTTTTGTATATTCTAAATATTAGTCCTCTGAAAAGTAGCTGGCAAAGTATTTTTCCTATTTGTTGGAGGCCATTAACCGGTATCCATTCTATTCCTCTGCTGAGTCAAGTTTATGGCCCTTCTCACCTTGCCCATTCCCTGGGAATCACATGCTATGCCCTAGGGGTTGCACCCTCCTTGTTGTCTAGATACCTGCTGACCCCAAGAGCTGAGACTTCCTCATTCCATCACCCCCTATATATACCCAGAACCTCCCCTAAATAAACGAGGCTTGATCAGAACCTTTGTCTTGCCTCTGTTTCTCGCATCTCCTGTCCTTTGTCCCCTCTTCAATTCCCCGCTCCTCCCCCAGGTGACCTTCGTTGACTGACCCGCTGGTTCGGGACACCTATTCTTTGTTTTTTTTTTTCTCTCTACTAAGTGATTTCTTTTGCTGTACAGATTTATAGTCTGATATCCCATTTGTTGATTCTTGCTGTTATTTCTTATGTAATTACAATTCTATTTACAAAATCTTTTCCTATGGCTGTCTTCAAGTGTATTACCTATTTTATCTGGCAGTGAGTATCTTCCTGTTCTTATGTTTAGATCTTTGATCCATGTTAATTTTACTAGATTCTAAGGGTCTAGTTTAAATCTTGTGTGAACAGATAATCAGTTTTCCCAGCATTACTTATTGAATAAGTTATCTTTCCTTCAACATATGCTTTTGGCTCATTTGTCAAAACTCACATAGCTGAATGTCTAGGAATGTTTCTGTATACTCTATTGTATTTGTCCACGTGTCTGTTTTTGTTCCAGTACCATGTTGTTTTCATCACTATTGCTCTGTAGTACATTTTAGCTTGAAGTCAGGTATTGCTATGCCTGCTTTGCTCTTGTTGCTCAAGATTACTTCTGCTATTCTGGATCTCTTCTGGTTCCATATGAATTTTAGGGTTGTTTTCTCTAGTTCTGTTGATATTTTGATTGGCACTGCATCGAATCTCTTTAACAGTTTTGGGAGTATGACCCTTTGACAATATTCGTTCTGCCAATCCATGGGTAGGAGACATCTTTTCCTTTTTGAAGGTTCTCTTTAATGTCCATTTTTAAATTACTGTAGATTTCTTCGTAGGGGTCTTTCACTTTCTTGGTTAATTCCTACATATTTTATTTCACTTGCAGCTGTGAATGGTACTATTTTCATAATTTGCAGTTCATCCTGTTCATTGTTGGTATTAGAAATGCTAATAATTTTTGTGTTGACCTTGTATCTTGCTACATTGGTAAAGTTTGTTATTAATTTCACAGGTCTTTTGGTGGTGTTCTCTGGGTCTTCTATGCAGAATATCATGTCATCTCCAAATAATGACGACTTGAGTTCTTCCTTTTCTATGTAACTTCAGTTTCTTTCTCTTGGCTAATTGCTCTAATGTTTCAAGAACTATGTTGAACAGCAGAAATGATAGTAGATATCCCTGTCTTGTTCCCAATTTTAGTTTTTTCCCATTTGTGTGATGCTGGTTTTTGGTTTAACAGCTTTTATCATATTGAAGTATGATCATTCTATACCTGTTTTCTTCAGGGTTTTTTTGTTTTGTTTTGTTTTGGTTTGTTTTTTTCAGAACCGGGAATTGAACTCAGGCCCCTGCACTTGCCAGGCAAGAGCTTATTCCACTGAGCCATCTCCCCGGCCCCTTCTTCAGGGTTTTTAATCATGAAAGCTTTTTATGCATCTATTGATACAATTTTATAATTTGACTTGATTCGGTTTATGTGATGTATTATTTGCTATAATTTTATTGGCTATAATTTTTTTTTTTTTTTGTCTTAAGATGCATTCAGGCTATATGCCCTAGGCTTAATACTCACACACATGATCCAAGCAGTACTAAGACCCATAATCCCTGTAGGTCATGAGTTAATCTCAAACTCTAGAAGTCTCCACCCCACGACTGCATAACATTCTGCCCCTGGACCCCCAAAGTTTCATGTACATCTCTTTGTGCAAAAGCCATTTTAATCCACCTCTAAAAGTTGGCAAAGTTCCAAAAATTTTAGCATTGCTGAAAAGTCCAAGTCCCAAGTCTCCTCCAAGATCTAAGGCAAACTCTTAGCTGTGAGGCCCTGTACGAAAAAAATTAAACACTTCCAATATTCAGTGGCACAAAACAAACATCATTATAGCAGGATACCAAGCGTTGGGACCAAAGCAAGTCCAAAATCCAGCAGGGCAAACATTAAATCCTGTAGATCCTTGTGGAACATCTGAAGCAATCTGTGGCAAATTGTGAGCTCCATGTGGCTCTGCCCCTAGGGCACTCTTGGTGGTAGCTCCCGTGGCTTCTCTCTCAGGCCTGCTTTGCTCCCTCCTTGCAGTTTCCCTTAAATGATCCATGTTCCTGGCTCTTTCCAACTTCTGGGATTTCCAATGAATAGGCTTCTTACTCAAAGCTTTATGCACTGCCCTTCCAGGGGCACACTGAATGGCCTCCCAGGCCTTCTTCTGAAATCTGGGTGGAAGCCTTAACCTCGGAACTCTTGCATGCTGCAAGTGCCTAAAACCAATGCCACGTGGATGATGCCATGATCTGCGGCCAATGGAGCAGTAGCCAGGCTTCCTTCTCTCTGGACTATAGTGGTTGAGTGCCTGGATCCCTGAGCACTCTGACTCTGATTCTGAGGAATAAATTCTCCACGTCATGTGTGAGCCATTCTGCAAATTGTTGTGGCCACTGCCTTCATTCTTGAACATGGGGCTCTGTGGCTTTCTCCTCAAAGTAAAGTCCCTTATGCTTGCAGATCTCAGGCTGCAAAGGTTGGAGATCTGCAGCCTCCTGTGATGCCCTCAGGCCATCATTTCCATTCTCTTATTCTTTCTTGGCAATGGAGATCCTCTATTGGCTGTAATTTTGAAAAGGGGACTCTTAACTTTAATAATTAATACTTAAGCCAGCTCTGTCATTCTTGCCCTGTTTTATTTTTCTTCACACTTACTACTCTGTATTCCTTTGCATACTACCATAATGTAAGATCTTTTTTTAAGAGAAAAAAATAATAAATCATTAGAAATGATACAGTATTTCAAAAATCAAGAATTCAACAGTGGTTGTTAAATTGCACATTGTCTTCAATATAGTTGTTCAGATTATGATATAAACATGTAAAATTGGTAAAAAAATTAAACATTTTTTCAATAAACCAGTAGAAATTAGTAGTAAAATTATCTTAGCTATCTTGTGTATATAGATATGTATTTTTCCCATCCTTTTTTCCTTTCCCTCATCCCAGTTGTTCTTTTGAGCAGTTTCTTTCCATTTCATAGTATCTATTGTACCTTTCAGATTTCATTTACTCTTTCAGTTTCTTACACTAACAATATGATGTTTACACATGTGAGCCTGATTTATTTCACTTATAAGTATGGTATCTAGTTGCATCCATTTACCTATAAAAGCCTCGGTTATCTTTCTTTACATGAGTAGTACTCCATTGTATAAAAGGCCTCATCTTTTTTTATCCATTCCTCAGCTGATGGGCATTTGCGTTGCTTCCAGTATTTAGCTACGACAAATTGTATTAGCTGCTATTAATATGGGTGCATATATATCACTGTGGTATGTTTTCAGTTCTGGAAAAAAACACCCAGAAGGGGAATACCTGGGTTGAATGGGACCCCTAATCCTACTTTTTGGAAGAATCTACACGTTGATTTCCACAGTGGTTGTACTAGTCTATACTCCCACCAACAGTGGAGAAGGGCTCCTTTTCCCCCACAGCTCCTCCAGTATTTGTTACTAGTTGACTTCTTGATGACAGCCATTCTGAGGTGAAATGGAATCTGTGTTGTTTTAAATTTGCATTTCTCGAATGACCAATGTTGAACTTTTTTATATACTTATTTCTCTTTTGTATTTCATCTGAGAAGAGTGTATTCATCTCAGATGCCCATTTTTGCATTAGGTCTTTGAATTGTGGGGGCCTGAGTTTTTAAAAATTCTTTATATGTTCTAAATGGAAGTCTTTTGTCTGAGGGACAATTGGCTAAAAATTTTTTCCCAATTTGTGGGATTTTTTTGTCCTTTATTTTTGATTTCTGGTATGATATCCCACTTATTCTTTGAAGTATTTCTTGTGCCTTTTGGTTATTATTCATGAACTGTCTGCCTACCCCTATGTCTTCAAGATTTCAACCTATTTCTCTTCCAGTCGATTTAGTGTTTCTGTTTTAGTTCAAATCTTTGATCCATTTTGACTTTAGTGCATGGTAAAAGACATCGGTCTAGTTTTATTGTAAGATCATTTGAGGAGAGAATGCTCACCTGATATTCAGAGCCTATACTAGTAACTAACACAAATGAAAAGTTTGCATTTCATTCATGGAATCAATGAGTCTGGTTGAAGGGATCATCTCAATGCAAGTGTTAGATTCATACTTGGTCAGCTGTGACTTAGCCGCAAGTCTTTATACCTAAGAAGTATTTACAACTCTTAGTCTCTATTTAATAGAAGCAGGACTATAAATTTTAAGGCCCTGGGCATAAATGTCATCATTGGTAGAAAGGGGAAAAAATCCTCTGTCACTGAAATAATGGAAAAATATTTATCAAGTACTTCATTTTTTTAGCACAGCACTGCTTTCTTCCTCAGCAAGCTATAGAAACCATAATCTTCCTTCCGCAAGTCACGTCACAGAAACTAAAAAAAAAAGATATAATCTTTTCCTACCCTTCTGTCTTGGAGCAGACCATTACAAAATTCTCTGTTACCTTGCCTAACAGATAAGACTCCATTTCAGTCTTATCTCATATCCAGGAGGAAGGAATGCTATACAGAGAGGTCCAAAAGAATCTGAACAGACAGGCTTTGCTGTTTTTCAACTCAGTTTATTGACCTTATATCATACTTTCTTTGTCCAATGAAATTTCTGCACAGTTGTCCATGCTTAATACAAGTCTCAGTAATTCTCAGCCCTAACAGTTTGGAGAATTTCTAGACAGCTGAACCCATGGAGCCTTACAACTCACTTATGTGCTTAGGATAGCACACCCTAACTACATGGACACAGAAGCTCCTATACTCAGAACCCCTCCAGACAGTGCCCATCGTAATCTTTTATCTAGATATTTATTTGTGTCCTCTAAAGTACCATTTATAATAAATTAGTAATGTATTTTCTTGAGTTCTGTGAAGTGCTTTGATGGTGTTTCATGGTTGCAGAGGGTGTCATGGGAAGGTCTGGAGGCTCAGACCTGTGACTGGCATCTGAAGGGTCAGTCTTATTGGACTGACTTCTCAACCTGTGGGTTCTGACTTTGTGTCCTGGTAGATAAGTGTCCGAATGGAAATGCAATATAGGATGCCCACCCAATGTCTACTGAAAAATTTCTTGCTTAATGATGGGAAGAAATCGCTACATATTGGGATCACAGACATGATCTGTGTTGTGTGCATAATAGTAAAGAAAAAACACTTTATTTCAACCTCAAAATTACCATATAATAATCTTAAGAGCTTATTTCTACACATGAATAACAGCTGATATTTGGTAACAGAAAGATGACATAATTTTGTTACATTATCTTGTTCCTGAAGTGAAATATTTAATAACAGTTGTGGCCTATTACCACCAAATAGGAAGTCAATAAATTAACTTGTGAATACTGAAATATTTAAAATGCTAACAAGCAATTCTGTGAACATAGTCCAGAATTCATACAGTACTTTCAGCCTCTAAAAAAAAGAAAAACAAAACCCAAAATTTCACCTGCAAAACCTGACCATGTCAAAGAGTTCAGCTGGGACTTGAAACACTAACAAGTAAACCCACCAGGAAGAACCCCTGGGACAAGCAGAACACACTTTAATGAGACAACTTGTCCAAGTACTAAACACAATCGCAGCAGACAGGTAAAGAGTTTATCACAGCACAAGACTCAACTTTCTAAGACTTAAGATGCATTGGAAAGAAGTGAAATTGAGAAGTTATGAAAGCTGGTACAGAAAAGCAGACACAGAGCAATATATTTCACGTAATTTATACAACAGAGAAGTTTCTCAACTAAGTGAAAAACGTTAGTCTAGAAAGGCAGAATGACGGCCAATACCAAGATTTTCAAACTCCATCATGTTCAAAGATAGTAAGGATAAAACTCCATGTATTATTTATTTTTAAAAACCAACCAAATTTTTAAAATAAAACTTAGCTGTTGTCTTACTTTTTACTCGTTGCTGGAACAAATACCTGACACTCAAAATGAAGGAAGGAAAGGATTATTTAGCTCAGTTTGTGGAGGTTTTAGTTTATACTTTGCTGGCTCCAAAGCAAACGATGGCAGTTCACGGCGGCAGAAAACAATGAAGAGCAGAGGAGCAGCAGCAGCTGTGGCATCCATCAAGCCTCTTTCTTCCTTCTACGCTGACTGTGAAGACGATGCTCCACAACGAAGATGGTAGCTCCTCCAAAGCAGCGTGGCTGAGATCAAGTTCCTCTGAAGACTGGGACTTCTCCATGGAAGCCGGGCAGGGGAGGGCTGCAGAAAGCCTTCATCAATTCTGTTATATACACTTTTTGTGCTGAGTCACTCTGGGGCAGCCCATGGCCCTAGGGTTGAACCAATTGCACCCCAGTGCTGGCCCAATAGCCCCCAGGTTGGGCCCTGCCCACCTGCAGGGCTGGACTCCCACAGGGAACTGTCAATTCAGCCAAGTTAAAACAATGTATCAACTACCACAGTGGTCATCATTTTATATCACTCTGGACACCCCCCCCCAACCAAGGTCTTGAAGCATGTATTCAGGATAAAAATACATAAAATGCGAAGGAATTAAGAAAACATGTGGGCTGGAGAGATAGCTCAGTAGTCTAAAGTACCTGCTTAGGCAACCTTAGGCAGGCGCAGGGGACCATGGTTCAATCCCTGGCACCACATGCCACATTAGCCCTACCCTCAGGGTGGGCTGAGCTGGTTAAAAAAAAAAAGAAAAAAGAAAACATGTTAACTGAGGATTGTTATCAGAGTTTTATTTTTTAGTGGTGATAATTCGTTCTTTTTTTCCATAAAAGAAATGTTTTTATATTTCAACAACAAAATCGGCCTATAACACAGAGCATCCCATATAAACATACAATGCCATTTAAAAATAAAGTTAAGTCAAAACTAAAAAGAAACTCTAGGTTTAAATTACAACTCTTTCCAGTGATCCCTTTCCATTCTCCTCTAACATGACCACAAAAATCCTTTCAATCTGTATCCTTAATCCAGGGGTTAAATATAATAAAAGAACCGTATTTGCTAAGTACTAAATGGAAAGGTTGCAATATTTTGTTAGTTATCTACAGTTTTATTTCTTAGCTATTGTTAATTTTTAAGGGTGACCTGTTTTTGTAAACTCAAAAGTATCAAAAATATTCCAATGGTAAGTTCATTTATTTATAATTTATTTTTCATACATAATTAATGTGAAAAATTCTCTAAAGAAACTTAAAATACCATTATATCTTCAATGTAGCCAAGTTCTAATCTAAATGAGAAAGAAGTCAGTTTTCCTCTCATCTCATTTCTCCAGAATGCCAGTCCTCAAGGACTTCTGGAGCCTTGCTATGTTGGCATCTAGTGCTGCCAACCCATTTCTGAAGTCTTGTTCATCATGAGAAGTGAATGTTGAAAAAGAAGAGATGCTCCAGTCTGACATCAGGTCAGAATTTAAAAAGCTGCCATCACAGACAGCACTCCCTTTCCCTGGGACACTGGTGGTGTGACAAGCTGATGGGCCATGATGGGCCTGATCTTCTGGCTCTCTGGTGGCAGCAGGGATCTTACCAATTGCTTCCTTTATTTTCTTGAGGAGTTGTTGGTCTTCTGCATCAGCTGTTCTGCACAGTTTTTCAGGTATATCTTGTGCTTCGTTATTCACACAAAGTACAGGTGCACACAGTTTACGTTCTGTTTCCGGGGTCACTGCACTATTGCTGACCAGCTGGGGTGTAGCAATACTTACCTGTGGCTGGGGAGATATTCTTTTAGAAAGTGGTGAATTCTTTCTAGAAGTACTTCTAGCAAAAGGAATATAAATTGTACTATTCATATCACACTCATCCTCTATTAAGGTCATGCTTTCACACTCCACATCAGAATCCTGTTTTGAAAGGGCAGGAAAAATTCCTGGAGTGGATACTGTCTCCATGACCCTAGTGTCCCCATGGGGAGGCAACACATTTTCATAGGATCTGACTGGCTTTATGATTTTCTCAGTGTTAACTGCAGAAAGTGGCTCTGAGTTAACTGCAAAAGGTGTAAAACTGTGATTTGCTTCTAACTTATGAAGGTAGCTCATTACAGAAGTGTGAGAAGGGGCTGGGTCCTGTTGAAGTTGTTTATCATAGATGTGCAGAAGTGATCTGGTAAGGTTATTCCCAGGCTTGCAGCGAGTAGTAGTATCCACACTAAGATCTGAGAGCAGCTTTGCCATACTGTTCTGTAACGTTCTATCAAGAATTTAAAAGAGTATTTATTAGGGTTTTTTTTTTTTTTGCCTATTTTTCATTATATATATGCATCATTTTTAAAAAAAAAGAATTTCAAGTATATATCTTACTCTTAACATGAAAATAAGCTACTAGGGGCCTGAGAGATGACTCAGTAGAATAAGCGCTTCCCTGGCAAGCGCAATGGTCTGAGTTCAATCCCCGGTTCTGCCAGAAAAAAAAAAAAAAAAGAAAGAAAACAAGCTACTATAAGCCAAAAATGATAGATTGTATTTAGACAGGAGTAAATTACAAATGAGAAAAGATCTTGATTTGTGTCAAACTTAATATTACATGTAAAAGTGAAGGCTCATAATTGTTTTCTCTTAAGATATGAAAATGTTTTACTTCCGAGCAATACTACAAAATGAACCTCTGAATAAAAAGCCATCCTAATATAGTAAGCTACATTATAAAAAACAGAAAATATAGTACTTATATGCTACAGGTTTTGTTAAAAATTATTTTCCTCCATTCAAAATGCATACACAAAGAATACTGGAATAATTCTGGAAAAATGAATGGCTAGATGTAATTAGCATAATAAGGTATAAGCAATAGCCAAGTATCAGAAAAGTGGGATGGAAAGAAAAACACACAGGGTTAGAAGTTAGAAAAAATGTCATCAACTTCTACTGCTATCATTAGCTGTGATTTTGGAAAAGTCATCTAACCTTTCTGAATCTCAATTTTGTCAATTGTAAAGTGAAGATACCTACTTCAGAATTATAACAAAGATTCAACAATATTAAATAATAAGATATAAGGGTAAAATACTTAGTACAGTTCCAGTCTATATGGATATTTACTTGATGGCAGCTTGTATTGGTAGTTTTATTAAAGCTGTTTCATACTCTGTTTGAATTGAACCATGATAAAGGTGTGTGTGAGAACTTCTTGCCATGTTCACTGGACTCCTCCAGCCCGAGCCCAGGCCCTGCGTGTGTGTGAGAACTTCTGTGCTGGACCCCTCCAGCCCAAGCCCAGGTCCAGTGTGTGTGAGACCTTCCTTATGCCCTCACCAGATCTCTTTCCAGCCAGAGCCCAGGCCTGGAAGAAGCTGAGCACAGCAGTCAGACCCAAGCCAGGCACATCTGGAGGAGTTCAAACTTGGTAGATCTGGATCTGGTAAGCTGAGACATTTAGCTAGACCCAGATATATGAGAGCATTCTCTTTCTTTTTCTCTTGATCTAGAGAGGGGACAACAGGTAACCAGGGTGAACTAGTCTGCCTAGAAGACCCCAGGTACACCAAGGGGAGGTGATCAGACAGAACTTAGGGGAATACAAATCCTCAGTTTAATATCGGCTTAGCGACACAGACATGTTTACTCTCACAGTCTAAAATACAAACCCATTACAGTTACAAAAGTTTGTCAACTGCTATATATCACTACCCATTATTAGTGTTCCTAGTTGTAGTTCTGTAAATACAGAACTGTAACTGCCTTAACCACATAATCTCTCTTGGGTAAGAATTTTAGTAGGTGCTAAGGTTCTAACTGCACCAAAGCTCTACAACAAAGGTTAAAGGACAGTGCTACACAAATCAATGATAAACATACCAATTTGGAAAAAAGATACAGAACACATCAACATTTAATTAACAAAGCAAAAAAATAAGCAGGTCTTAAAGTCCAATTTTTAAACATTTTTTGTTTTGCACCAGTGCTAAAAATATTTTCTTTCTTTTTCACTTATCAAATATAGTAAAATAAGAATTAACTACTGCTAGGGGCACAGTGCTCTGCTTCAGGTTTCTCTAGGCCAGCAGACAAGTACAGATCCCAGTATATCTCCCTCTGTCCAACACAAGCTAATAGAGGTGATCCTGTCCAACATCACAAGTCTGCCCTAGACTTTCCAAGACCAAAGGCAACATATGTCCGTACTGGCTGAGGAGGATACCTAGCCCTACTCAACCCCAGTGGCTCAGTCATAATCCCACACCTGCCATGGTACTCCAGTTAAGGCTTCCCCAAGCCAGGAAGCAGATTTGAGTGGTGACGAGGTGATCATGCTGATCTTCTACATTACCACATGTACAACAAGATTCTCAAGAATGTTCCTGCCAGCAGAGGTGCTCAGTCTATAGTTCTGCCTAGCCTGGCAGGAGACAAGCCTCTGATGGTACACATCAGTGGCCAATAGCCTCTGGCCATATGACTGACTGAACAATATCTTAACTTAGTGACCACTCTCAGCCTCAGAGTCCAGTCTGCAGCCCACACCAGTATAGATTCCAAACAGCAGTGACCCCAGCTAGGGAACACAGCTGCCACTTTGCCCAATCAGAGAAAATGGCAGTACTTATAACTGTCTCACTGGATTGTGGAACACAGCCAGTAGTCCTACTTGACCTTAGCGCATAGGCAAAAGCCTGCCTAACTAGAAAACCTAAAAGCAAGGTCTACATATCTATGTTCACGAGGCAACCTTCTTAGAATCCAAAGGCAGACTAAAGGTCTATCCTTACCAAAAAATATCTAACAAAGGTGGGAAGAAGTGGCTGCTTCCTCAAATGAGCAGCACCAACACAAAAACACAAGGAATAAAAAGAAGCAGAAAAATATGACACCACTGAGAGAAACTAGTAAAACTCTGTTAATGTATTTTAAAGAAATAGAAAGGTAGGAAATGACTGAAAGAATAATCCCCTTAACAAATTACAGGAAACTAATGAAAATATGGACAGAAAATTACATGATAGTTGGAAAATAATTCATGACTAAAACAGGAAGCTTGACAAAGAGAAACAAGAGATAATATAATAACTGAACTCAGAATTCAATATAAAGCTTCAATAGCAGGCTTGATCAAGCCGAACAAAGAATCAATGGGGCCGAAGAACAGAAAACTGAAAATTGTCCAGTCAAAGGAGCAAAAGGAATGAAAAAGAATAAAGAATGAAGGAAAAACTCAGGGACAGAAAGCTCAGAGATGTGCAAACCAAGCCAATCTACATGAGTTCACTAAGACAAACCATGATCAAGCTAACAAAAATCAAAGACATAAAAAGAACTCTGAAGGGCCGGGCAAATAGTTCAGCGGATTAAAGCACCTGCAAGCAGACACAGGGGCCAGGGGTTCCATCCCTGGGCCTGCTGCGAGCCCCGACCCTAGGGCACTGAGACAGGGATTGAGACTTGCCGTGGTGGACCGCACCTGTAATCCCAACTCTTGGGAGGCTGTAAACAGGCAGATCACTACAAGTCCGATCTAGTAGTGAGACCCTGAACACCCTGTAGACCCTTCCCTAAAAATACAAAACAAACAAAAAAGCCCCCCAAAACTCTGAAATCATCAAAAGATAATGCATCTGGGCTGGCCAGATAGCTCAGCTGACTAAAGCTCCTGCACAGGCAGGGCACAGTGGCTAGGGTTGGATTCTCCATGCCCTCTGCTGGCCCTGCCCCCAGTGCGCGCTGAGATGGTGATTGAGACTGGGCATGGTGGCACATCCCTGTAATCTCAGTGCGTGGGAGGATGAAAACAGGAGAGTCACTATGAGTCGGATCTATGTAGTGAGACCCTGTAGACACTGTACTAAATACATTTAAAAAAAAGAAAAAAGATAACCCATCAGACACAAAGGAGCCCTAATGTTGCCCTACTTTCTTAGCAAGATCATATCTATCTATATATCTATATATATGACATATGTATCATAAAAAGCCTCATATAAATTTAAGAGGAATGAATCATTAAACATCTTTCCTCATCACAATAAAACTAGAAATCAGTAACAGTAGAGCTCTTAAAAAATTCAGATGTGAAAACAAAACAACATGCTTCTTAACAACCAATGATGCAAAGAAAATATCAAAAATGAAATAAAAAAATACTTTTGAGATATATGGAAACACATTATACCAAAACTTGTAGTATACAGTAAAAGCAATTTAAAGAGGGAAATTTATAGCAATAAATGCCTGTATCAGAAAAGAAGCTCACAAATAAACAATCTAATATTATATCTCAAGAAACTAAAGTTTCCAAGCCTAAAGTTACAAGAAAGAAAATGATAAAAGAATAAAAAAAAAAAAAATCAATGAGATTTAAGAGTTTGCTTTTTGTAAAGATAAAATTAACAAACTCTTAAAAAAACTCAAAGTCTGAAATGAAAGAAGGCATTAACAATTCATACCACTGAAATATAAAAGATTATTTAAAAAATCATTATGAAGTTGCATACCACAAATTTGATAATCTAGAGAAAATTAACAAATTCCAAAGCACATATAACCTACCAAGACTGACGTATGAACAAAGAAAAAATATAAACAGATCAGTAACAAGAAGACTGAATCAATAATAAAGTCTCCCACTAAAGAAAAGTGTAGGACCAGATAGTTTCATAGTTGAATTCTACCAAATATCTAAAGAAATAATACTGATCTTCAAATTCTTCCAAAAAATTAAAGTGGAGAAAACTTTTCCAAACTCATTTTACAAGGTCAGAATTAACTTATCCCAAAAGCAGACAAGGACACTACAAAAAAACATACATAGGAATGATTTCTCTAGCTCTGTGAGGTACGTTAGAGAAATCATTCCTAAAATTTATTTGGACCCAGAAAAGACCTAGAATAGCAAAGG
>NW_004524723.1:4114642-4116893 GCF_000260255.1 Octodon degus | reverse complement strand
AACATTAAAGCAGAAACACTAAATCTCCTGGAAGAGAAAGTAGGAGGAACTCTTGAAGACATAGGGGTAGGCAAAGAGTTCATGAACAAAAATCAAATTGCACGGGTAATGCTTGAAAAAGATAACGATTGGCACCACCTCTTATTGAGAAGTTTTTGCATGTCAAAAGAAATTACCAACAAAATGAAAAAACAACCCACAAATTTGGAAAAAATCTTGACTAATAAGTACTGAGACAAAGGTCTGCTCTCTAGAATTTATAAAGAACTAAAAAACATTATGGCCCCAAAATTGAAAGCTCCAGTTCAGAAATGGCATCCGAGATGAATACACAGAGGATGAAATTAAAGAAACGAATAAATATATGAAAAAATGCTCCACATCACTAGCCATCTGTGAAATGCAAATTAAAACAACACGGAGATACCATCTCACCCCACAAAGAATGGCTATCATAAAGAAATCACACAACAACAAATGTTGGAGAGGCTGTGGGAAAAAAGGAACCCTTTTCCACTGCTGGTGGGAATGTACTGGTGCAACCATTATGGAAATCAGTGTGGAGACTCCTTAAAAAACTAGGACTGGAAACCCAATTCAAACCAGTTATCCCCCTATTGGGAATTTTCCCAGAGGAACTGAAAACATATCATAGTGATATATGTGTACCTATGTTTATAGTAGCACAATTTGTGATAGCCAAACCTGGGAAATAACAAAGATGCCCATCACCTGAGGAATGGATGAAAAAGATCTGGTACTTTTATATAATGGAGTACTATTCAGCTATAAAGAATGATAAACTTGAAGCCTTTATATATAAGCGGTTGCCACTTGAAGATATACTCATAAGTGAAGTAAACAAGTCCCACATATGTAAATATTATATAGTCTCCCCAGTATAAGAACTCAAAGGAAGAAATAAAAATAGAAAGGCATAACACAAATAAAAGGAAAGCAAAAACTTGAGGATTAGACAATAAAGAGAGTGCAAGAAGAAAAGCTAGAAAACATGACATGGGCAAAGTCATACATTTGAATGCACAAGATGGGAAATCAATGCTCCTGGGAATTCTCAGCATGTTTCTGAAACTAGCAGTTAACTGGTAGAATTCTCAACCTGACTAACTATATATATTGATACCTGTGAACTAAGCAACTTCACTGAAGAAAACAATATGTAATGGCAGGGTCATGCTTGGAATGCCTGTAATTCTGGTCTTCTAATTACATACTGCTTGTCATGACATACCAATTACTGCCATACTGTCTCTCAAGTAAATGTTTGTTTTTTTAAAAAAGGGTAATAAATGAAAATAAGAAACAAACAAAAAAAAAAAAGTCACAGGACTGTCCTGATACAAGGCTGTACATTGTTAGATTTCTAAATTTCTGTGTAAAAGTATGCAAATACTTATTCTTATTTTAAAAAAAAAAAATTATCTTTTTAATCTTTTTTTTGTTCATACTCTGGAGGGACTCAAGTTTAACATATCAATGCTTGATGGAAAATACTTGTTCCATGTTATGTCTAAGATGTTTGATATTCAGACAGGTAGTGAGGTTAAGCTCAACTGCCTATGTTGTAGGGTAATAATAATAAAACTCTCTTCTGGAAGGTTAACAACCTAAGTTTTCAGACCAAAAATTAGAGAGAAAGAAGGACTGCAAGACAGCCAACATTTTGGCCCTAGCCTTTAAAGGTCAGTGAAGACTCAGAACATAGAAGAACCTGTAGTGTAACATCATGTAACTCAGTTGTGTCCCAAATTTTCTGATCAAGGAGATTATAGGGCCATAGAGGAAAGTGATCAATGATGTAGAGTGTGTCTAAGAAGAGTCACATGGAGAGAAAACATTCTCTCAGGCTTTCACAGAGAATAAATTGGTCAAGCAATGGCTGTGACTCATCCACATGGCTGACACTGACAAAGGATCTACAAACTGCGGTACAGGGTTTCATGATAAATCCTGAGGGGATCTGACTGACCTTTTCAGATACAAAAGCTACATTTCTTGTTATATAGGTCTTGCTTCATGTCTGTCTTAACTATCCAGCAGAAAAGTATAAAAAACAAATATAAAAAGTAAAGCCATATTAATATGCTGAACTGTAAAAGGCTCAAGTCAACAACTTCTGACATTGCCAGTCTTACGGAAAACCCACTACTATTATGGACTACTGGACTATATTGGAATATTTTGCTGAAGCAAATGACAATGGAATACCCTTCTCTCTGACAAAACTAAA
>NW_004524723.1:4112170-4114542 GCF_000260255.1 Octodon degus | reverse complement strand
GCTGGGCCTGCGCTTTGGGTCTATTCAGGATCCACGGGCCCTGGATCATCTCACTCACTCGCTGGGCCTGCGCTCCTGGTCTATTCAGGATCCCCGTGGGCCCTGGGTCGCCAGATCCGCAGCCCCGGGTAGTCTCACTCACTCGCAGGGCCTGGGCTCTGGGTCTATTCAGGATCCCGCGGGCCCCCTTCAGGATCCCGCAGGCCCCCTGTTCTGTTCTTTCTTTTATCTCTTCCTTTTCTGTTTCCCTCCAGTCTTCTGTACCAGTTTCCCAAACTTAGTGATCCTCCTCAGTCCTCCAGCCTTACTTCTAATCTCTTTCTCTTCTTCTGTTTCTCTATTTTCCTAACTCACTTTAAATTTTAACACCTGAGGGTAAGACAGTCATATTAAGGACTTACACACTGCATATAATTTTCTGGTATGTCTCAGATTTTGTTATATAACTGCAAATCTAGTTCACATGGCTAAGGCGACAAATTAATGGTTACCTCCTGCTTATAATTTTCTAAACTATGTCTGACATTATTGTTATTGCTGATGGTGCCAAAAGTAACATAACTATTCTAAGCAGCTGTTCCTCCTAGTATTTAAAGACTAAGACTAATTAAAGTTCACAGAAAAGCTGTGGCCAAGCACCAGGGACTGGGCTAAGCAGGCAGAAACTTCTGATTCCCAACAAATTTAAGAGGTAGGATCTAGCAACAGACTCAAAACCCAAAACTCAGCTATCTGGAAGACACTTTGGAGAAGTAGTCATTTCCTAAGGGTTTTAAGTACTAGCAATAAAACAACTCACCATAGATAATTTACCAACATCACTCAGGAATTAAACTAAGAAAGAAAGAAAGAAAGAAAGAAAGAAAGAAAGAAAGAAAGAAAGAGAAGAGAAGAAAAAGAGTTTAAATAAGATGCAACCTCAAATATCACCAAAGACAAATGCAGTGGGCAATGAGATGGAATAATCTGAGAACCAACTACCTGGCCTTTCTGAAGTACTAACAACAAAGCAATTGAATGAGGCTCAAAAAAAAAAAAAAAAATCCGAAATAATTTCTCAGATAACTGCAGAGATGGGTGGCCACAATGAAAACCATGCTTAGTAACTCTAGAGCAGATACAGACAAGAAAATAGAGCTTAAGAAAATTGTGGAAGTCATGAAAGTTCAGCATATGAAAGAAACGGAATCATTAGGGAGACTCAAGCAGATATCCAAGAGAATAAAAATTCCACTGAATGTATTTGCAGCAGATTAAGCCAATGTGAGGACATGATCTTAGACATAGAAGACAGGCTTGCAGCTACTGATCACTAAAAAATTTCTTAAAGTTTCAAGAGACAATGAGAAATCAACACACCAGCTGCTAGATGATACAAAAAAAGAGAATAACTTAAAATTGATTAGAGACAATGAAAAAGCAGGAGATAGCACAAATGATATAAAAAACTGTTCAGAGATGCCATGGCAGAAAACTTCCCGGGTAGAGAAAAAGAATTTAACATACAGACAAATGAGGCATCTAGAGCACTGCCATGATTCAAAATAATCTACTGCCAGGCATATCACAGTCAAGATTCTAGTAATTCACAAGAATAAAGTATTTAAAGCTGTTAGGGAAAAGAAATAAACTATCTACAAAGAAAGCCCATCAGAATCACAGCATATTTCTCAGAATAAATCCTCACGTCAAGGAGACTTGGAGTAATGTACTTTAAAGGAAAATAACCTTCAACCCAGATTGAAGTACCCTGACACTATCTTTTAAAACTGATAGAGAAATAAGATATTTCTATGACAAAAAACAACAGAGGATATTTATGATCACCAAATCAGCACTCCAAAATGTTTGAAAGGACACTATAAAGAGAAAACAAGGACTAAAACCCCATAAACCCCAACAGAAGGAAAACAACAGGCAAGGCAAACAAATGGAGTAAAAAAATGGTGGGGTGAGGAACAACAGGCAAGTAACATGACAAGAATAAGTCAATATTTACATCAATTGTAACCATCAATGTCAATGGCCTCAATTCACCAATCAAAGACACAAACCACAGAATGGATCAAGGAGCATGATCCAACAATATGATGCACATAGAAACACATTTAATTCAAAAATTTATATAATGAAAGTCAAAGGAAGAAAAATAATACTCTATGGGAGAAAATCAGGGGTTGCTATTCCATGTGCAAACAAAAAGAATTTCAAGCAAAAACTGATTAAGAGAGATAAAGAATGTGACTTCATCCTTGTAAAGAGAACAATCAAAGAGGAAGAGATAACAATCATAAATATACATGCAGCAAATATCAATGCACCCAACTATATGAAACAAATATTGATAGGCATCAATTCCCAGTACCCCCCCC
>NW_004524723.1:4106360-4112070 GCF_000260255.1 Octodon degus | reverse complement strand
GAAAGCCAACATTTTGGCCCTAGCCTTCCAAGGTCAATTAAGACTCAGGACATACGAGAACTTGCACTGTAATGTCATGTAAGTTGGTAGTGTTCCAAATTTTCTGGTCAAGGAGATTATGGGGCCAAAGAGGAAAGTGATCGATGATGTACAGTGTGCCTAAGGAGAGTCACTTGGCGAGAAAACATTCTCTCAGGCTTTCACGGCGACAACATTGGCCAAGCAATGGCCATGACTCATCCACATGGCTAACACTGACAAAGGATCTACAATCTGAGGTACAAGGATCTCAGGATAAATCCTGAGGGGATTTCACTGACCTTATCAGATCCAAAAGTTACAACTCTTGTTGCATAGGTCTTGCTTTATCTTGGTCTTAACCATCCAGCAGGATAGTATAAAAATGAAGGATAAGAACTATAGCCATGGTGTTATACTGAGCTGTAGGGGATTCAGGTCAACAATTTCTGACACTGCCAGTCAAGCAGAGGACCTAGTACTATTATGGATTACTGGACTTTTTAAGAATATTTTTGATGAGTTAATACACCTGTAATATTCAAATGAAGGAACCAAACAAAAAAGAGGATATATAAATGAATGTCCCTTTTGTATCTGTGTATTCAAAATGGTTAGGATAGATATATAGTTGTATTCTCTTAATGAATAGAGGGATTTGTTCTAATAGTGTTTGTAAATAGGATATCATGTCTGCATCTTGTATAGCAAATAACCATTAGGAAGACAGTATGCAATGTGTTAATTATTGGAACTGTCTTACCAATTTGATTTGAAACTGTCTCAATGCTATTTGTCAATAAAATTATGGAAAAATAAAATTTAAAAAAACATAAATACAGGCCAATATCCCTGGTGAACACAGATGTAAAAATCCTCAACAAAATACTAGCAGTGAAGCCTTTATAGGTTAATGGATGCAACTAGAGGCTATACTCGTAAGCAAAAGAAATCAGACCCATATGTATAAATATCCTATTGTCTCCCTAGTGTAAAAACCTGAACGAATAAATGAAATCTGAAATGTATAATATATATGTAATATATATATATAGCTAATTTGTTATTTTTGTTTTGAAAATCTGTAACATATCTATTGTATGTTACCCTGTTTCTGTCTTTATATCTCCTATTTGTTTTTGCTTTTGTTTTTACTCCTTAAAATAAATAAAGAAAGAATGTTACAAATACAAGTAAACCCTTCTTTGACTTTAATAAACACTGGGAAAGACTATTTTTTAAAAAAATGTATTTGGTATAGGGTCTGAAAAGATATCAAAATATTTTACAAATAAATGACTGTTAGCTTTTGATTTCATATACCTAAAAAAGCTAGATGCAACAATATGAACAACCAAAAGACTAACAGAGAAAAAGAAAACTACTAAGGAGCTAAATTACAGAAAGCCTTTCTAGACCTCATCATGGTCCAGAAAAATCCGTATCTGTAATCCCACGGAAAAGTTACTGGAATTCTAAGGGCCGGGGAGTTGGCTCAGTGGAATAAGTGCTTCCCTAGAATTCTAATAAATTAATTCCAATCTACCTTTTCCAATGTAATGCATGGCAAGAATAAGCACACTAAGGCCTGCGTATAGCTGTGTGGAGCCAAAGAGGTCCGAAATCCAGCTAGAACAATGGCTAACCAGAACAAAGACCTCAACCCAAGGCTGAACCCAACCTTTATTAGAAAAAATAATTTATAAAAAAAATCAATTTTACCTGGTTAATTCTCTCAGGCGAGCCACCTCAGCATCACGCTGACGTAGTGTTATCCCCAATATTTGATTTTCCTTTTCAGCAGTTTCTAACTTAAACTGCGTGTCTTTCACATTGACCAAGGCTTCCTCCAATTCTAAAACAACAAAAAGCCTCAGTTTTTCATTTCTTTTTTAAAAAAATATGACTGTAATGATAGTCCAAATACATACCAAGTTTTACTCTTGTTATCTCAATGTCAAACTGCTGTTTACTTTCAAGAAGAGTTTGATCTTTGTCTTTAAATATATTAGTAAATTTTTTGTTTTCATCTTTTTGATTTTCAATGACTTTTAACAGTTCTTCATTTTTATTCTGTAGTAATTCCTGGCTCTTCAGTGACTCTTGCAATTGATTTTGCAGGGACATATTCAATGACTGAAGGGAGAACACTGCAAGACAAAAAGATAAAACAGTTGTTTTCCAATTTAAAAAAAAATCTATTTGTAGAGAAGAAAGGTCTAAAATTTTTTAACCCTGCCTAATAATTATATGCATGAACTGATTCGCAGAACTCATGCTTTTCTTCTCTCGTTGACAACTGGGCATTAAGTTATTTTATTTTTTGTTTGTTGGTGGAAGCAGGAATTGAACTCAGGCCCTTGCTCTTGCCAGGGAAGCACTTATTCTACTGAGCCATCTCCCTGGCCCAAGTTATTTTTAACTTTTTAGAATAGAAGAATAAATATACAAGTAAAACATTCAAGTACCAATTAAAAATACAAATTATCAGTGATACCAAATGATTTTTTTTTAAATGTATTTAGGACAGGGTCTACAGGGTCTCATTACACAGATCTGACTTGTGACTCTGCTGTTTTTCAGCCTCCCAAGTGCTGGGCTTACAGGCGTGAACCACCACCTTCATCTGCACGCCCCGAGGGCAGGGCCAGCACAGCAGGCCAAGGGATCTAGCTCCTGGCCTCTGCATCTGCCTAATCTGGCCAACCCTGTAGTCACAGCTTCTAACTTTTTCTTTTCCCACAAGACTATTGTGTATCAGCACAGATTTATCAATTCTTTTACATGGCTATAAAAGTACATAGCACAATTTCATTTAGCAAATACAGCCTTAAAAAGACTGCTTACTTTGTTTAAGGGATACTACTAGAATCTGGGTATATCAGTGAACAACATAGACATGGTTGTTGTTCTCATGGAACTGGTAACAAACAAGTAATTATAAATAGTAATAAATCCTCTTTAAAAAGGGAAATAGGTAAAGAATAAAAGAGAGAAGCTACTTAAGAGTGGCAGCCACTGGTCTCCCTATTTCCCTTGACTTTCTTTTGTCATCCTCATATAACTCCTATCTTTTGTTTATAATAGAACCAGAGTGATGAAGCTAAGCACTTTCATAAAAGGCTTTTTTCTTATTGCTCTGTGAAAGATACTTATGTATTACAAAATTAAGCCTCTGTTACGTCATATATTGCAAACTTCTTCCACTTTCTTTGTGTTTTTTGAATGTATATTACAGTTCACAAGTTGGAAAAAAAAATTCTGGAGAAACATTTTATAAAGCTGTTTTTTTTTTTGGGGGGGGGGCAGGACCAGGGATTGAACTCAGGCCCTCGCGCTTGCCAGGCAAGTGCTTATTCTACTGAGCCATCTCCGCAACCTCCTATAAAGCTGTTTCTTTGTGACATGTGTGTTTACATTTGATTCAGAAAAATCTCCCAAGAATATTAAAGGAAAGGTCCTCATTTGTTATGGGCTGGATCACAAATATGCCCCCAAGGTCTCGTGCTCACAGGCAGAGCCATGGAAAGGTGACTAAACTCTGGGGGGGCTACATGGCTGCCTTGTTGTGGGATGGGGTCTGTCTGGATGAGTCAGTCCCTAGGCACAGGAGCTGGAGGGTGCATCACCTTCTCTGGCTTGTCCCTTCACATTCTGCTTCCTGGCTGCCATAATGTGACCAGCCTTCTGTATGTCACTTCTGCCTTGGATAACCGTGGATCTAATAAACCCCATCTCCTTTAAAGTGTGAGGCTTGGCTATTGTGCTTACTGACAAGAAAGTGAGTAGGACATCTCTTCTAATAACCATTTTTTTCCTTTGTTAAGCTCTGTGACCCATGAGGAAAATCTGGAGGCTCAGGTCTATAGTTCCAGTTGTGGAGAAGCCAAAGCCTGTGTGACTCCAGGAGTTAAGAGGTGAGGCTGGATAATACAGGGTCAAAACAAAACAAACATAAGGACCTTCAAAATTGCAACTGCATATACTTTTTGCTTCATCAATTCTACTGCTAAAATCTACTCTGCAAAAATGCTTACAAACATTCACAAAGACATTTACACAAGGATTTTTCCCTGTGTCACTATATGTGCTGGGAGAAAACACAGATATCTTAAATATTTTATAGTAGAATCACATAAACTGAATACTCAAGTAGTTATTAAAGTGAAAAAAGCATATTTATGTATTTTGATAGAGAAAAATGTCCACTATACTTTAGAGCTTTGGAAGAATATACACAATGTAATCACACTCAAAAAAAAACAAAGACATATATAGTTCTATTGTGGCTGGTTCAATATATTTTATTTATTTATTTTGTATTTTAGGGAAGGGTCTACAGGGTGTTCAGGGACGCACTACTAGATCAGACTCATAGTGATTCTCCTGTTTACAGCCTCACAGTCTCCCAAGTGCTGGTATTACAGGCATGTGCCACCACACCCAGTCTCAATTGCTGTCTCAGCATGCCCTGGGGGCAGAGCCTGCACAGCAGACTTGGGGATTGAATACCCACCTCCCCCACCCCGGCCACTGCGCCTGCTTGCAGGTGTTTTAATCTGCTGAGCTATTTGGCCATCCCAAGCTGGCCCAATATAAACCTTTAATAAAGGTGTATTTTTGGTAAGTTATATCACTGAGCTATTTTTCTACATTATTTTAAATTTTAATAAGAAGTATTACTCCTATTTTTTTTTAAAGTGTATTTAAGAAATAAAGAAAACTGGCCTAGTACTGTAGCTCAGTGATGGAGTGCTGGCCTAACATTTGCCAACTCACTGGGTCCAAAAGAAAAAAAAAAAGAAGACAGAAGGAAAAATTTACTTAGACAAAATAATTACGAAGCTCAATTCTTTCCCAAGACCTCCAGGGCCAAAGCAGTTTGATATTAATCCTTTAAGTTCTTTTACCTACATTCAGGGTTGCATTCCATATTACCATATGCCTCTGGAGTTTTTTCTTGTTCTCTGAGTTTCTGTTTCAAAATTCTCAATTGCCTAAAGGAAGTAATGAAGAATGATGAATGCTAGAATCCCAAGTCCATTTAACAGTGTACATCTGACAGCCTATCAAAAAAGACAAAATGTAACAATGCAACACAAATACATAAAGCATAAAAAAAAATCCTAAATGAACAAAATAACAACCACACTAGGGATAGAGGCCTGAGATAAATTTTTAAAGATTAGTTTGAACAACTTAAAACCTACCTTCACTAAAAAATGGTTAAGTTTTTTCTTTTCAGTGACTTTTCTGATTCTTTACCTTCTTACTCCACTTTTCTATTTTCTTCTGTTTTCTTTCTATGTATGTTACATATATAATCATCTACTTTTTAAAAGATCTGTCATTATATAAGAATTAGGATAACTACAGACACTACTTGCCATCAGACATCTTTCTGCTTGATGTTTGTCACATACTGATAAAATGGAAATACAAATCTGTGCCTGTAATAATATCCTTATTAGATAGAAAATTTAACAGCTATTTAATGAGAATGTGCATAAATAACAACACTGCCCTAAACTGAACTTCATAATATGTAGCTGCTTCACAAGTAGAAACACATAAAAATGTTTTCTTAATTTCTATGAAGGTATTACCTATTTTTTAAAAAAGGTTATCCACCAGCACAGTGCCTGCCTGGCAAGTGCAAGGTCCTAAGTTTGATTCCCAGTACAAAGGGGGG
>NW_004524723.1:4094917-4098810 GCF_000260255.1 Octodon degus | reverse complement strand
AAAAAAAGGGGGGGGGCGGGATGATGGCTTGGTGGAATAAGCGCTTCCCTGACAAGCGCAAGGGCCTGCGTTCAATCCCGGTTCCACCAAAAAAATAAAATAAAATAAAAAATTTAAAAATCAGACAGTTTCCACAATTAAATGACAATGACAATACCATATACTCGAATTTATGGGACACAATGAAAGCAGTCCTAAAAGGAAAATTTATAGCAGTGAATACCCATAGCAAGACAATAGAGCAAGCACAAACAACTTAGTGCTGAATCTCAAACTTCTACAAAAAGAGCAGACTAAGCCAAAAGCTTATGCAAGAAAAGAAATTATTAAAAATCACAGCAGAAATTAATATTTTGATGACTAAAAGAAAAAATACAACAGGCACACCACGCCAGCTTTGAAACTGGGCATGTTGGCACACTCCTGTAGTCCCAGCACTGGGGAGGTTGTGACAAGAAGATCAACTGTGAGTCACAGTTGCATAGCAAGACTCTACCAAATGAATAAATATTTTTTTAATGTGTGTGTCTGTGTGTGTGTGTGTGGCCAGCTCAGCACACCAGGGGGTGGGGCTGGCTGGCATGTGGTGCTGGAGGATTGAACCGTGGACCCTGTGCTTTGCCAAGCTTGTTCCAAGTAGGTGCATTAGACCACCAAGCCATCTCACCAGCCCCAATAATTTTTTTAAAAATTTAAAAAATACAACGAATCAGTTGGTTGTTTGAAAGATTCAATGAAATCAAAACGCTTAGCCAATCTCATAAAAAAAAAGGCTTAAATCCATGCAATTAGGAATGAAAAGGGTGAAGTCACAACAGACCATGCAAAAATCCAGAAGATTATCTATTCCACTTCAAAAACATGTATTCTAGTAAGATAGAAAATGTAGAAGAGATGGACAGATTCATAGATACATATAAATTACCAAAGCTGAATTGAGAGGATATAAAAATCCTAAATAAACCAGTATCAATCAAAATCAAAGCTCTAATTAAAACCCTACCAACAAAGAAAAGTCCAGACCCTGACAGAATCACTGCTGAATTCAATAGAAAATTGAGAGAAGACTTTATATCAGTACTGCTCAAACTAGAAGCAATACTCGCAAATTCATTCTTGGAAGCAAGCATTACCCTGAAACCAAAACCAGAGAAAGACTTAACCAAAAAAGGGAACTACTTGCCAATATTTCTTTTTCATCTTTTTTTTCCCCAAAACCAAGGATTGAACTCAGGCCCTTGTGCTTGCCAGGCAAGCGCTTACTCTACTGAGCTATCTCTCTGGCCCCAATGCCAATATTTCTAATGAAAATAGATGCAAAAATCCTCAATAAGATACTGGCAAACAGAATTTAGCAAATCATTGAGATTATATACCATGACCAAGCTGGATTCATGCCAGGGATGGAGGACGGTTCAACACATGCAAATCAATAAATGTAATGCACAACATTAACAGAGCCTAGGACAAAAGCCATATGATCATCTTGATAGATGTGACAGATGCAGAAGAAGCTTTCGACAAAGTCCAGCACCCATTCATGATAAAAACATTACAAAAAATTGGAATAGTTGGTCCTTATCTCAATCTGATAAAAGCCATCTATGACAAACAAACAGTCAACATCTTACTGAATAGACAAACACTGAAAGCTTTCACTTTAAGATCAGGAACAAGACAAGGATGTCCACTGTCTTCCACTCTTATTTAACAGTTCTGGAAACTTTAGCCAGAGCAATTAGAAAAGGAAGGAAGTTAAATGATTGGAAAGAAAAAAGTTAAATCATCATTATTTGCAGATGACATGATATTCTACATAGAAGATCCCAAAAAGCTCTCCTAAAAGCCTTCTAGATTTAATAAGCAAATTCAGTAGTGTAGCCAAATACTAAGTCAACACTCAAAAATTAATAGTCTTCTTATATGTGAACTAAAAACTCACAGAAAGAGAAATCAGGGAAACAATACTTTTCATAATGCATTAAAAAAATTAAATACCTAGGAATCAATCCAACAAAGGATGTAAAAGACCTCTACATTGAAAACTATAGCAGCCAGGAAGACAGCTCAGTAGAATAAGCACTTGCCTGGCAAGTGCAGGGTCCTGAGTTCAATCCCTGGTACCGCAAAAAAGAAAAAAGAAAAAAAGAAAGAAAGAAAGAAAACTATAGTACTCTGAAAAAGGAGATTGAAGAGATATGAAAAAATGGAAAGATATCCCTTGCTCTTCAGTAGGAAGAACCAATATAGTGAAAATGGCCACACTTTCAAAGCTTAAACAGATTTAATGCAATTCTGATCAAAATTCCAATAGCATATCTCACAGAATTAGAGAAAACAATCCTAAAATTAATTTGGAACCAGAAGAGGCCTGGAATAGTAGAAGCACTTCTGGGCAACAGGAACAATGCATCACAATTCCCAACTTGAAATTACACTATAAAGCTACTCTGATAAAAACACTAAGTTATTGACAAAAAACAGACCCAAAGATCCATGAAACTGATTAGAGACACAGAAACTACCCCAGACATATTTAGTCACCTTATCTTTGACAAAGGTAGCAAACACATTCACTGTAAGGAAGTTAGTGTCTTTAATAAATGGTGCTGAAAAACTGGCTCTGTACATTCCAAAGATTAAAATTGGATCTATGTCTTTTATTATATACTACACTAAGTTCAAAGTACATCAAATATCTAAGTATTAACACAGAAACATTAAATCAGTAGAAGATAGAATAGGTAAAACTCTTGAAGACACTGGTATAAAGATTTTATGAATAAAACCTTGATTGCACAGGAACTGTCACATAGAATCAACAACTGGGATCTTATCTTGTTAAAAAAACGTTTGCACAGCAAGAGAAACCACCAACAAAAAGAAGAGACAACCCACAATATGGGAAAAAATGTTTGCTGGCTGCTTCTCACACTAAGCATTACTATTCAGAACGTATATAGAACTCAAAAAAAATCAGACCTCCAAAATTTAAAAACCCTTCCCACCCAGGCCTGCCACATGAGTGAGAACTTCCTCCATGTTTCCAGGACATCTCCACCTCTCCAGATCCAGCCCAGGCCTGCTGCCTGAGTGACACTTTCTGCTGCACTCTCAGGGTCCCCACACCACTCCGGAGCCAGCCCTAGCCCAGGCATGGGGAGTGTGTGGGAGAGCTTCCCCACTCCCCTGCACCCGCTGGTACCCTCCAGACCCTGCCCAGGCCTGCCATACAGCCTGGGGTGAAATTCTGCAGCTGAAATCCCTGCAGAGAGAGGAGGGACCAGAACCAATCAGCTAATCCAGGAGCAGAACATCTTGCCAGAGGGGCACAACAGGTTCACTCCCAAGGGCTACAGCACAAAGGAGCTGAGCACAGTAGCCAGACCCAAGCCAGGCACAACTGGATGAATTCAAAATTGGTAGATCTGCACCCAAATATCAGTAGGTGCTAAGATTATAACTGCATCAACGCTCTACACCAAAGGTCAGAGGACAGTGCTATACAAAATGAAAATGAGAAGGAGCAAATTGCAATCTCAGAATCCAAGCCCACCCAGCACAAGTGCAGAGGACACTAGCACAGAAGAAACTGGGAATTACAAAGCTGAAATGTCTGAATCAATAGTGTCTGAAGTAAAGAAACAACAGCAGAAAGGCATAGAGAAACTGAGATCAGAAATAACCTGAGGGGCCGGGGAGATGGCTCAGCAGAATAAATGCTTGCCTGGCAAACACAAGTGTCTGAGTTCAATCCTTGCTTTTGCAAAAAAAAAAAAAAAATTAAAAAATAAAAATAAACTTTCAGCTCCACCCTGTCTTATTCTATACCCATTCTGCCACTGAATCCACCTATCAAACCCACCAATCATTCCTGGCTTTGCACACTGCCC
>NW_004524723.1:4083061-4088497 GCF_000260255.1 Octodon degus | reverse complement strand
AAAAAAAAAAATCAACCAACAACAAACACTGGAGGGGTTGGAGGGGCAGTGGGGAAAAAGGAATCCTTCTCCACTATTGGTGGGAGTATAGACTGGTGCAACAACTGTGGAAATCAGTGTGGAGTTTCCTCAAAAAACTAAAATTACAGGTCCCATTCAACCCAGTTATTGCCCTTCTGGGTATCTTCCCAGAAGACTTAAAACATTCACAACACAGCAATATATATGCACCCATGTTTATAGCAGCACCATTTGTAATAGCTAGGCCTTGGAAGAAAATGCCCATCAAATGAGGAACAGATTAAAAAAAAGATGTGGTCGTTTTATACAAAGTGGTACTACTCAGCCATAAAGAACAATAAACTGGAGGCTTTTATAGGTGAATTAATGCAACTGGGGACCATACTCATAAGTGAAATGAATCAGACTTACATTTGTAAACATCATATTGTCTCCCTAGTATGATAGGTTCAAAGAATACAATAAAAAATGTACAATAGATATTATGAAATGGAATCAAACTATTCAAAAGGAAAGAGAAATTGAGATGGGAAAGAAGAAAAGAAAGAAGGGAAAAGATACAGATATATATGGCTATATGGCTTCTTTATGGATATATATATACATATACATATACATATATCCATATGTATATATCCATATATATATATATATATATATTAGTTAAGATAGACTAATAATTCCTCTTCATTGAAAAGTGCATGTTAATATTGTTTAGACAATTAAATTTCTTCATCTTGTATTCTGAGTAACTAATTTAAAGATTTAAGATGTATTAATCATGGTTAATCACCTATTATCTTGTTTTGAATTTTGGGGCTTTATTCCTTATTAAAATAGAATTTTTTAAAAAAAGAATCAACAAATGGGATCACATGAAGTTGAAAAGATTCTACACAGCCAAAAGAGCAATTAACAAAGTGAAGAGACAACCTACAGAATGGAGAAAAGTATTTGCCAGCTATTACTTGGAAATAGGACTAATATTTAGAATACATAAAGAAGTAAACAAAATTGAGGCCCCCCAAATAAAAGACCCAATCAAAAATTGAGCTAATGAAATAGACACATCTGAGAAGAATTAAAATGACCAATAAATACATTAAAAATGTTCAACATCTCCGGCCATTACAAAAATGCACTGAGGCTCTATATTTCTCCAGAAACAGTGGATATAAACAAGAAATCGAAAAACAAATGTTCATGAGATGGTGAGGGAAAAAGAACCTTCTGTATTGTTGGTGGGAAAGTGAACTAGTGCAACTGCTATGGAGATCATATGGAAATTCCTCAGAAAATTAAATTAAAGATTCCATTTTTGACCCAGCTATCCCCCTTCTAGGTATCTTCCCTAAAGTGAAAGACATCATATTGCAGTGACACATGCATCTCTATGTTTACAGCAGCACAATGCATAATAGCTAACTTTTAGAAGGGACACATATGTCCATCAACAAATGGATAAATAGAACATTGTATTTATGCAGAATGGAGTTTTATTCTGCCATAAAGAAAGGAAACTAAAGGGCCGGCCAAATATTTAGGGCTGGCCAAATAGTTCAGTGGATTAAAGCACCTGCAAGCAGGCGCAGGGGCTGGGGGTTTGATCCTCGGGCCTGCCGTGCCAGCTCTGCCCCCGGGGCACGCTGATATGGCAAATGAGACTGGGCATGGTGGCACGCACCTGTAATCCCAGCTCTTGGGAGGCTGTAAACAGGCAGATCACTATGAGTCTCATCTAGTAGTGAGACCCTGAACACCTAGTGTAGACCCTTCCCTAAAATACAAAAAAAAAAGAAACAAAACTGGATGCATCTTGACACCCTAATGTTTAGAGAAATAAATCAGACACACAAATATAAATACTGCATGGTTTGTCTTATATGAGAAATCTAAGATATAAATAAAAGAGCAAAATGACCGGTAATAGATAACAGTGAGATAGATCATTTACAAAAGGGAAGGGGACCAAGAGATGAAGGAAATGAGGGAGGAACAGGGAATGAAGATGTGTTATATACACATACCAACTTCACAGGAAGAATATCATCATGTATTACAAACATGTACCAATAAAACTGAGGCTGTGTGTTGTGCCATACTTCTGTAATCCCAGCATTTGAGAGGCAGAGGCAGGAGGATCACCATGAGTTCCAGGCCAGCCTAGGCTACATAGTAAATTCAAAGATGTTATGGTTTGTGTATAGGTGGCCCCCCAAAGCCTCATGCAGTCTTGGGGTAGCTTCTGGAGTTTGTGATTGGAAGGTAATTTGCATTTCAATGTAAGGAGGAAAGAGAAGCTAGCTGCTTGCACTGCTGCTCCCTTCCCTTGTGCTCTTGCTCTTTGCCACCACCATGAAAGGTTGCCCTCTGCCATGTGCCGCTCTGCCTTGGAGCCAGCTGAATGTGGACTGAAACCTCCAGTAATTGTGAGCTAAATAAGCCTTTCCTTCCTTCATTTTGGGTGTCAGGTATTTGTCCCAGCAATGAGAGAATAACTAAGACAAAGGACATAGTTCTTAAACTGCAGAGCAAGACATCTCAAAAAAAAAAAAAAAAAAAAAATTTGAAATATGAAGATATTCTATCAAATACATTTTGCCACAGCAAAAGTACTTTTCTTAAAAAGTATTTGGGGAGAAAAAGATGCTAAGGTTGGTAGAAGACACTGATATGTAAATTCAGTAGCAATTAAAACAAAGACTTGGGAGAAAAAAAGTATCTTGTTGCTTGAGTACTACTGGACTTTATGTTTATTATTTTTAGTGTATCTCAATAGGGCTTCTATTTTTATAATTTTTGTATTTTTCAAAGCTTTTTTTCTCGCTTATTGTTTCCTTTTTAAGCACCCCTCTGTCTCAATCTCTTTCCCTCTAAGAGAAACCCTATTATCTTTAGCTTCCTTGAGTCCATGGAACACTCCTTTGAGTTTTCCTGGATTTTCTTGGGTGATTGGTCTTATGACGTTTATTCTTGACCTAGCTTTGCCCTTGTTGTCACTCTGTTTATTTTCCGTGTTATGCACAGATCTCTCCTAAAACTTTTTCTTCCTTTGGCTTTTTTGTTATCAGTCTCTAAAGGATTTTACTCCTTTCCTTGTTCCTTTATGGCTTTCTTCCAGAGGCTCCTTTTCCTCTCTTCTTTCCTTATAAAGCAATTATTCCCCAGCAATGCACCCTCACTGTATTCATATTCTACACTTTCTTGGTGAATTTACCACCTATATGGTCATAACAAATTATTTTCTTTTAATCACTAGTGCCTGTAATGGTGCTAGATCCATTGTAAAAGCTCAAAAAGAAGCGCTCAAGTCTATATTTTTATAGTTGTTCATCTTGTTCCTGTGCTCCAGATGTGTGTATGTGTATCTCCAGATGGTCTAAATGACACATTCAGTATGTCTAAATTTTAACTCACTGGTTTTCTCATTACCTCTAACTAAAAAAAAAAAAAAAAAAAAAAGTGAAATTATTAAAATAACAATAATAATAAAATAAAACATCTCTTTTCTTCTTCACTACCTCCCATATCTGGAGAAACTTGTTACCTCGCTGTTAAGTTGTGGAGACAAAAAACAATACCATCCTTAACTCTCCCATTTATTCCCATTTCAACTGTCTTTATTCTACAAGAATATCTACTGGTCTTATATTTATGAGTATACAATCAAATGTGGTTATGAGTTAAGGTACTCTTTAGCTCAGTGGTTCTTAATAAGAGGTAGCATACCACCTTCCAACTCTATCCAAGAAATAGGGAGATGTGCCAGGGTTTTGGAGGTCAAAATGAACAGGGAACACCTTGTGGGTGGGCAGCAGGATGGCAAAACATTGGATAATTATATTGTAAGTCTCATAAAAACTGTTCAGTTCAAAATACCAAAACTGCCAAGGTGCCACAAAAATAATCCTCCTTTGTAGCTGTCTCTTTCTAAGCCACAAGATGGCAATAAACTTCAAAAACATCCTGAAAAAAATCACTTCTCTAGCTGAAAGAAACATGTAGTTTCCAAATATATAAAGAGAAAAAAAAAGGAACCACATTTATTTTCTTTTTTTTTTTTTTTTTTTTTTTTTTGGTGGAACCGGGGATTGAACTCAGGCGCTTGCGCTTGCCAGGCAAGTGCTATGCCACTGAGCCATCTCCCCGGCCCCCCACATTTATTTTCACTGAAAATGATGAAAACCACTTCTGAGTGAGCCTATGCATTCTAGTTTTTACTTATAATGATCACAAATGATTCTTTTCAAATAAAGGTTATAAAGTAGCACAAAAACCCTACACTTTTGCTGTAAACTTCATTCTGCTAAACAAAGTGAATCTCATAAGTTCTTCATTTTTCAGTAATTTTATCTTTCAAATGGTCAAGTAAACAATGGCAAGAATATGCTATCCAGTATAGTTTTTGTCCCATAAGGGCTGCCAGAAACCTCTAATGCCAAGTCTAAAGAACTAGGTTAGACATCAATTAAGTTAATACCCTTTAAAAAATGAAAAATAATTGGTGAGCAATAAAACATTGGGTCTCTTTCTTAAGTGGCTTATAAATTAGCTCCGTAGCAATTCTAAAATGTTCTAAGGAATGTTAATAAATAACTACTGATATTTCCATGGTAAAAATATTAAAATAAATAATATTCTGAATTAAAGTATGCTTAAGAAACCAATTATTTGATTATCATTCCTTTAAATAATGTTTATTTGATTGGCTTATAGATTCATTTGTTTCACAAATACACCTAAATATTGATGTATAAATAAGTTAGCCTCCACTTCCTACTTGACAGTGTAGACAACTATAAATTAGAATGCTTGCCATCTAAAATCAAATTGCCTTGGGTCTCAGTGTTGACTGTGCCACTTCTTACAAATGCAGCCTTCAGTAAATTACATATGCTCTCTCTGTTTTGCTTTCATCATCTATAAATGAGAGTAACAAAAAGTCTACTCCATAGAGCTATTGTGAGGATTACAAAGGATGGTATATACAGAGGACAAAAGCCTGGCATATAACAAGTGTTTGATAAAAGTAGCAGCTGTTTTATTACCACTATTTTTATTTATTCTTGGTTTTGAAAACTTAATACTGTTACTGGGATTTCCTAGGTTAGAACTAAAGGCAGTATCATTAGACTTTAAAGGCATCAATTCTATCATTTGTGTATGTGTGTGTTTACAGCAAGAGACTAATTATCTGTATTATATCTCAGTATCTTTAGATATTATGGCTTGTGTCTAGATGCCCTCAGAAGCCTCATGTGGTCACAGGAGGGGCTTTTCAGAGGAGGCTGGATCAAGTATGTGAATCTGGGGTTAAGTGTGATTCTGGTACTTGCGTGTATGATTATTAAATGAGTCCACTGGGCTGGGGAGATGGCTCAGTGGAATAAGCGCTTCCCTGGCAAGTGCAAGGGC
>NW_004524723.1:4081362-4082961 GCF_000260255.1 Octodon degus | reverse complement strand
TGAAAATAGTCTGCATTAAAATATTTTGTTACTGAATCCTAAAATAGGATATTTTAGCACTCACATGTATACATGTATCAATTCTGGATGGATTAAAGAGTTAAATATAAAACATACCCAAAATATAACAAAACAACTATATAAGTTTGAGGGGAAAATACAAATAATCTTTAAGTGAGAAAGGCATTCCCAAGCCAATAAGAATCTCTAATGTTTTCAACACAGTTTACTGCTATTCTTGGGCTAGAAGTGTAGCTCACTAATAAGAATACTCACCGAATGAGTACAAGACTTTGGGTTCAATCCCTAGCAACACACACATATGCATTCACATACATACATATACTCCCCCAAGCACATGCAGCTGCCTGATCTTCATTGAAGGCACTAAAACCTATATCCTGGAAGAAAAATAGTTTATTTAACAAATTGTACTGGGAAAACTAGCCATACATAGTCAGAAGATTGAATCTAGACCCATGTCTCTCTTTTATCTTCTATTAAAGTGAAAATCGATCAAAGATCTAAATATTAAAACAGAAACAATCTCTTGGAAGATAAAATAAGTAAAACTTTTTAAGATAACAATATAGGCAGGACTTTCTAAACACAACCCCAGCTGCACAAGAAACAGACCAAGAATCAACAGATGGAGAGGAGCACCAAGATGGCAAAGTGGTGAGCAGCAGAAAAAGAGCCTGAGTGTTGTCATCCAGATGCCTGAATACAGTCGGTCCCTTGGGGACCCAGAAAGGATTTGAAGCATGAATTGAAGCCCATGAAGAGAGGGAAGACAGAAAGGTCAAAGAAGGAAGCAGCAGTCCCCAGAGCCTTTTCCCTGACTTAGGGACTCACTGCATAAGAGTAGTTCAAACCTGCACATACAGTGACAGTTGGCAACCCTAGAAGCCTTCATGGAGAGACACAGTAATGGAGGGGAGCAGTGGACATGAAGAACTGAAGTAAGCTAGGGATGAGTGCTGATGGTTCATGTGTCCTGTGAGAGATAACAATTGGCTGGAAGTCATGTTGGAGAGGGGCAGCTGCTGGCTCTTCTAGTGGCTCCCAGCTGGGTTCAGGCCCATCAAGGAAGGTGGCCAGACTACTGCAGGCTGAATGTTTGTGGTCTTGACCTCTATGGCCAGAATACAGATTGAACTTCAGAGGAAATAAAAGGCGCAGACTTGCAGAGATTATCCATTACCCTGCCATAAAGCTACTTCTGGCTTGCTGACATAAATCAACACAGATCTGGACTTTATCATCGTATGTTGTCTACCAGTGATAGCAGAGAAAAACCTTGAAGTGGATTTTTGTTTGTTTGTTTTTGTTTCCATTTGTTTTGTTTTTCTACTTAATTTTTTGAACTTGTTTTTATATGAATGTGATTACTAGCCTCTTTGCATTTACTGTTTTGTTCTGTTCTTTATTTTTATTTTTTAATAGATTACAAATTGAAAATCAATTATTTACAAACATAAAGGAATATAACAATAAAAACTGTCCAAAATAAAAATGAAGAAAGAATTTACAGATCAGTCATAATAGCTCACTGTGTCAAAATCAAGAAACTTATATTCATATAATTAGAATTCTCAA
>NW_004524723.1:4073636-4076312 GCF_000260255.1 Octodon degus | reverse complement strand
AAAAAAAAAAGAAAGAAAGAACTTCTGAAATAAACAAAGAAATATCTGAATTAATAGCTTCTGAGGCAAAGAATCAAATGCAGAAACCTATGGAGGAAATCAGATCAGAATAATTTCTACATAGTAAAAGAATTAATAACTGCTTCTAAAGAAGACATATAAAAATAGAGGACATTAGAAAAATGATGGATTCCTTGAATGAGCAACACAGGAAAGAAACTGACTGTATGAAGCAGAGTCAAAGAGATATAAAGGAACTTAAAATCTCAATCACAAGCTTGCAAAACTGTTTAAGTGGTGAAGATAGAGTTTCAGATCTTGAAGATGCCATTGCACCTAGTGAAAAGGTAAGAAAAGATCTCTGAAAAACAAGTAGGATGCAGGAAAAATAATTCATTACCTGCAAGACAATGCAAAGATGAAAAATATGAGACTAACAGGCATCAATAAGAAAGAAGGAGTCAATACAAAGGATATGGGCAGAATGGCAGAAAACTTCCCAAATATGACGAAACAATCTGACAACCAGTTAACCCAAACATACAGAACTCCAAATAACTTCAACCCAATTGAAAACACACCGAGACATATAATAGTCAAGATCCCAGAAATCTAGCATAAGAACAATATACTGAAAGCTGCTAGAGAAAAGCAGCACATCACATTCAAAGGAAAACACATCAGAATTACAGACGACTTCTCTTCACAAACCATGAAGGCCAGAAGAGCATGGAACAGAGTACTTCAAGTCCTCCATAAAAACAAATTCAAGCCCAGACTACTATACCCTGTAAAACTCTTTCAAGTTTGAGGGAGAACTGAAATACTTCCATGACAAAGAACAACTAGACTTTCATGATGACAAAGCCAACCCTGCACAGGCTACTGAAAGATGTTCTAGAGAGAGACCAAAATGATCAGAACTCTACGAATGAGATCAGAAGCAACCAATTAAATAGGGCAAGCAATTAAACATAGGAGAAAAAGGAGTAAATGACAACAGGTAAATAACATGTCAATCATAAGTCAATACATCTCAATTATAACCATCAATGTAAATGGACTCAATTCACCAATTAAAAGAAATAGACTGGCACAGTGGATTAGAAAACAAAATCCAACAATATGCTGTACACAAGAAACAAACTTAATTCATAAAGAAATTCATAGGCTGAAGGTTAAAGGATGGAAAACAATATTACATGCCCAAGCACCTCAGAAAAAAGCAGGGGTAGCAATCCTGTTCTCAAGACACTCTCAATTTCAAACCAAGAATGATCAAATGAAATAAAGAAGGACACTATATACTGGTTATGGGAAAAGTGCAAGAGGAAGAGGTAACAGTCATAAGTATGTATACATCAAACATGGGAGCACCCAACTATATAAGACAAATCTTAATGGACATGAAAAGTCTAATATCCAATACCACAATCTTAACAGGAGACCTTAACACCCCTTATCCCAAAAAGATAGGTCAACCAGACAAAAAATTAGCAAAGAAGTAGCAGAACTGAACCAGACCTTGGAACAAATGGACTTAGTGGTCATATACAGAGTTTTCCACCCAACCACAGCTGAATACACATTTTTTTCAGCTGCACATGGGTCATTTTCTAAAATAGACCACATACGGGTTCATAGATCATGCTTAAGTTTATGCAAGAAAACAGAAATTGTTGCATGCATATTATCTGACCACAGTGCAATGAAACTGGAAATAAATGACAAAAGAAACCAGAAAAACCCCATTAATACATGGAAATTAAATAACACCCTACTCAGAAACCAATGGGTCACAGATTAAACAAGAAATTGAACAATATCTACAATTAAATGAAAAATCAAGCACAATTTATTAGAATTTATGGGATGTGATGAAAGCAGTTCTCGAAAATTTATACCTAATGCTGCACCTCCAATATGTAGAAAAGGAAGAGCAAACCAAACCCAAAGCCCAAAGATGGGGAGAAATCATAAAGATTAGAGCAGAAATTAATTCAATCAAGATGAAGAAAACAGTTCAAAGAATTAATGAAGCTAACAGCTGGTTCTTTGAAAGATTAAATAAAATTGATAAGCCCCTAGCTAACCTCATCAAAAAGAGGAAAGAAAAATATTCAAATACAAGCAAGAAGGAATGAAAAGGGTGTAGCTACCAGAGACCCAGTGGAAATTCAGAAGATTATCAATAGCTACTTTGAGAATTTTTACTCTCTCAGAATAGAAGACACAGACAAAATGGACAGATTCCTAGAAAGGTACAAAATACCAAAACTGAATTGACAAGATAGAACAACTTTCAATAACCCAAGAACAGCCAATGAAATACGAGATGTAATAAAAAAAAAATCTACCGACAAAGAAAAGTCCAGGTCCTGATGGATTCACAGCTGAATTTTACAAGACATGTACAGAAGATGTGATCCCTATACTCCTCAGACTCTTCAATGAAATGGAAAAAGAAGCAATCCTCCCAAAATCATTCCTGGAGGCAAGTATTATACTGATACCAAAACCAAGGAAAGATGCAACTAAAAAAGAGAACTAGAGGCGAATCTCCCTCATGAACATAGATGCAAAAATGCTCAATAAAATCCTTGGAAATAGAATACAGCAAATCATCAAGAAGATCATACACCATGACCAGGTAGGATTCATCCCAGGGATGCAAGG
>NW_004524723.1:4043442-4061037 GCF_000260255.1 Octodon degus | reverse complement strand
AAACTCAAAAAAAAAATACAAAAAAAAAATAAATAAATAAAAAATAAATGAGTCCACTGGCTGATTTGGCATAGTTAGGGATGTGGATAACGGGAAGGCCTAGCCTGGGTGTGAGTGCTACCCTCCCTAGAACATGTAGCTTGGATAGACTATAAGGGACATAAAGAGGGCTTCTGTCATTTCTGATCACTTGCTGCCTTCATGCAGCTTTGCTGCTTTCTTGCCTTCTGCCTGCCATGAACTATTTCTCCTCTGCAATGCCTCTCTGCCATGTCATCTTGCCTTGGAGCGAGCCAACTATAAACTGAAACCTCTACAAAATGTAAATCAAAATAAATCATTTCACAAATACCTCAGCAGATTAAAGCGCCTGCAAGCAGGAGCAGGGGCCAGAGGTTCGATCTCCTGGTCTGCCATGCCAGCCCCATCCCCCGGGCACGCTGAGACAGCAGACTGGGCATGGTGATGCGTGCCTGTAATCCCAGCTCTTGGGAGGCTGTAAACAGGTGGATCACTATGAGTCCGATCTAGTAGTGAGACCCTGAACACCCTATAGACCCTTCCCTAAAAATACAAATAAATAAATAAATAAAAATAAATCATTCCTTCTTATAATTCAAGTATGGGGTATTTTGTCTCAGCAGCAGAAAGTAACTAAGACATTAGGCTAATTATTATTAAGGAAATAATCCTAATCAAATAAATTTCTTTTGGTGTCATGTCTACATGAACTCTAGAGAAACCAATAGTGGCAAACCTATTGCACAGGTGCTATTTGCTTTCCTTTGAAGAATGTAAGAGTTACTTTTTGTAAACTAAAATCTCAGTATTCAAGTTTAATTTCAATGTTGGCACTTGTGATAAGTATGTAAGTTTTGGGTTGCAGTTTGGGCATTAGTCTCTAAAATGTTCACCATAACTACTCTAGACTATAAATTTAAGCTACAATTAGGATCCTACTTTATGGTTTTCTAGTTTCTTAAAAATTATGTGCAGGTGCCTACAAGTCCCATGTCATACAATGTCTGTAGCTTGCACAATATTTCTATAGTGTCAAATGCAACACCACCTCAGGCAAACTCCACCACTATGCTGTAAAAGCACTTGAAATGTACTTCAATTCTCTGCAAAGCAAATTAATAAACAGATACTGGAGTACTGGCCTTGATAGTCATAACTCAAACATTCAAAGCTAAGATATTAGTGATAATATGTGGGTAATTCTTTCTATAGTTCAAGAATAGAGCCCCAGTTTATATCTTTAAGCAAACTATAAAATATAATTTCTAAGCCAAGCATGGTAGCACACAGCTATAATCCTAGATACCTGGGAGGCTAGAGCAAGAGAACTGTTATGTTTGAGGCCAGCTGGGAAATTAAGCAAGATGCCACCTCAAAATAAAATTTAAGGGTCCAGGGAGATGGCTCAGTAGAATAAGTGCTTGCTTGGCAAGCGCAAAGACCTAAGTTAAAGCCCCGGTTCTGCCAAAAAAATAAAAAAAAAATAAACAAATAAAATAAAATTTAAAAGAGCTAGAGAGATAGCTCAGTGGTAGAGTGCTTCCTTGAGGCCCTGAGTTCAATCCTCAAAATAAATAAAGAAAAAATATACTTTTGAGAAGAAAAAAAAAACTATGAATTTAAGTGAGTTTTTTCCTAAATCTAAGTGTAATGGAGCTAATAAAGATTACCTACATCGGAGATACCTCAGTGGTAGAGTGCTTCCTTGAGGCCTTGAGTTCAATCCTCAAAATAAAAAAAGAAAAAATATACTTTTGGCAAGAAAAAAAAAAAAAAAAACCACGAATTTAAGTGAGTTTTTTCCTAAATCTAAGTGTGGTGGAGCTAGTAAAGATTACCTACATCAGGTTCTCCATTCTTTTCTAGGTATGTGGAAGTATGAGAAAATTATATGTCCTAGAACTTTACAATTAGGGAGGATCATGTGACTTGGTTTAGCCTACAAAATATTAAGTGGTGGCCAGTCACATATGTCTATTGCTTTATTAAGCTTTGTAGTATCTATAGCCTTATTTATTAATTTGCTTTGCAGAGAACTGAAACACTTTTCAAGTGCTTCTGTAATACTGCAATGGAGTTTGTCCTGAGAGAATATTACATTTGACATTTCATAGACATTGTATAAGATGGATTTGCATGGTGTTAAATCCAACATGCAAAAATGTTCCTAGTGGTAGACAAATGCTGTTTTTCCTGAAAAACACAACCTGAGATAGTGGCTTCATGAAATGAAAAGAGGCTGAATCATGAATCATGGGATAAAAAATAGCTTCCAGTAACCCAAGTTGATCTTTGGGTTAAGGGGAAATATATTTTTGCTGTATTTTGCCAGTGAGATTTAGAAGTTTGTTTCTATATCAAAGCATAGACTAACACAATAAATAAACTCAGGCACTTCATCTTTCTGTCTACACACTATGGACCAGTGACAACAAAGGTGAAAGAGGCAGGAAAAAATATGTACTGGTTGCAAAGTGCAATGTAAGAGTTAGAGAATGCTAGAAATCTCTGGAAAATGGAAAAGATAGTAAGACAGTAAATCTATTTTCTTTATAAAGGCTCAGATATAACATGTGGCATCTTTGTTTTCTGTGAGACATCTTTGTCTACTGACAAAAATATTTAAAGAGCAATTCTCACCTTCTTAGCTGAGCATTTTCACTTCTCAGTGGTTGCATGGCCAGTGCTATTTCAACTTGAATATCTGTGTTTCCACTTGCTGCTAAAAGTCCAGTTATACATGCTTCCACTTCAATTACCAACCTCTGAATTTCTGAATCTTCTATGAAAGGCAGAAGAAATGAGTAAAATCAGTATTGTCAATTGGTTTTGTACCAAGCTATTGGAACATACTACTAAACAAGAAAGTCTACAGATATTATATACTTGCTACAAATACATTCCATTTATTTGTAATTTTATTATATAAATCATATTTTTTTTCTTTCCTGCTACATGTATTTGCTTACTCAGAACATACAGTAAACTAATCGCTTCTCGGCCTTTTGGCTAAGAGCAAGTGTACTACATATAGTAAACTAAATATTAATTTTAAATCAAAGGATTACTATGTTAGTGTTTGCTTTTTGGTTGTGTCAGGTAGGTTCACACATTTCTCCTAGTTCATACTTACCAAAAGAATACTATAATGGACCAAATTGCTATAGGATTTCCTATCATTTGTTACAGTACTAACAGTTATAACACAGCTTCTGATCATGGCATAAAAGGTTTACTTCAGATGATTCATTTGGCAAAACACTGTGAGTAAGGGTCTGCTCAAATAGGGTTTCTTATTTGATTTTACAAAGTAGATTTAATACCATTTTGTTAATTGTGGAGAGTGGATATTTTTGGAGGAGGCAAACAGATACAGACAAAAGATAAGTAGAATTTCTGCCCTTTTATTTTTGTCTCTTCATGCCCATTTATATTTTCTGTAGACTGAAAATATTTAAAATTACATATTACTTGATATGAGATCAAAAGTATATGAAAATTTAAAATGTATTAAATTATACAAATATTTTAACACCCTAATGAAAAACATGTTCACATAGTGAGCAACTATATGCAACCACTGAGCAGTCTTCTGTCAATATTCTAGCTTTCTGTCCATCTTTGTCAGTCATGGGCTTTTGATAAGGAGATAAGATAACCAGGATACATCACTTTCTAGAGCTATAATGTTAGTCAAACCATCTGGTTCTTTTTGTATATAAATTAATCTTTAAAAAATTAAAGCATTTCCTTCAAAAACTCATATACTTAGCAAATATACATATACTTTGGAGCTGGAGCTGATTAACATGAGTATTACCTCACATGCTTATTTTTCAGAGAATGATGAAAAGTCTACCCTCTTAGAAAGTTTATTCGGTGAGATAGCTCAGTGGTGTAAAGTGTCTGCTTAGGCAAGCTTAGGCAAACACGCAGGGACCACGGTTTGATCCCCAGTACCACAAGCCATGCCAGGCCTGCCTCCAGGATGGGCTGAGTAGGCCACAAAAAAAAAGTCTGTAGACTGCAACCCATTATTAATTATTGCCATTATATTGTACAATAGAGCTCTTGAACTTCTTCCTTTGATCTGAAATTTTGAGCCTTCTGACTAGCATCAAAATTATTTAACTCTTGAAGTCTGCATTTCTTGATGGTTAAATGAAGATAATATTCTTAGCTCATTAAGCTACTGAGACTAAATGAGACCCCCTTTTTTTTTTTTTTTTTTCAGAACTAGGGAATGAACTTAGGCCGTTGCGCTTGCCAGAGAAGCGCTTATTCTACTGAGCCATCTCCCCGGCCCTAATGAGATACTTCTTTCCAAGCCTAAATTTCCTCATCTCTAAAATGAAAGCATCAAATAGTACCTCATATGATTGCTGTTAGGATTAAACAATTCATAGAAAATACAGTGGGTACATGGTAAGTATTCAAGAAGTGATGGCTACTATTGCTGCTGCTACTACTACTACTTTTTTACTGATATCTTCCCTACTACTATTATTGTCTTCATTAAATCTTTGGGAAGGAGAACAGTCATAATCCAAAGGTTTGAAGACACAGTGACTTTAATATACTAAACATGTAGTTTAATGGCACTGTATTCTTATAGCATTTTAGGATTTTTCTTGGTATGTGTTTATAAATGTATTTCATTAGTGCTTTCACAATCAATTACTGTTTTTCAAATTGGTAAATTTTTAACTCATTCCAAGTAAAAGTTATTATTTCAGAATATATACAATGAAGTAATATAACATTATTCACAGACATTTTCCTTGATTTAAGAGAAAAATCCTAAAAACCAACCAAAAATGGCACTAAACGGTTTGGGTTACTTCTCAAAATGAGATCTGTTAAACAGTAAGAGTAGATAGATACCTATTTTGTTTTATGGTGCTGGGGATAGAATCTAGGACCTTGTGAATATTAGGCAAGTGCTCTGCCATTGAGCCACACTCCCAGCCACACTTCTTCATGTGTGTGTTACTGGGAAATGAACCTAGGGTCTTTATACTGAGTTATATCCTTAGCCCTTTTTGAGATAGGGCCAGGTTAAGTGTCTGAGGCTGGGCTTCAACACGTGAGCTCTGTCTCAGCCTCTATGCAGCTTTATTCTAGTTTATTTTTTAAAAAGAGTATAATAATAATTGATAAGACAACAGAAACAGTACACATTTAGATGAACAAGATGAGAGGTATTCAACCATGGCTTTTGTATTGCACATTGCTGTCTGCTATGTAGTTGCTCAGATTACAGTTATTAGCATATAGAGTTCTACAACTTTTTTAAATAGGAAAAATAATCAGTCTCTTTTAAGGGGTCTTCTAACAATTCTAGTTATATCACTACAGATTCTCCGGACTGCATCTTCCCAGGACTGGTTAGACCAAGTAGACTGAATGCACACTTGCAATCAAAGACTGAATGCTTGGTGTTCCTCAATATATTCCACATTCAATGGAGGAAAGGAACCAAACCTAAAACGAAGAATACAACCAGCAGGCCTCATTACATCATCAGCTCAAAACACAGATCCACTGTAAACACCACCACCACCATCGCAGTTATTCTAAATGTGAATGACAGACAATACAACACTGCCACTTAGCATAACACCATGCTATGGGAAATTATAAAGAAAGTATTCATCTACCTTGTTCTACTACTAGGGCCTTGAGCTCTCTCAGCAAATATTTTATAGTTCTAACTTTTTCAGCAGCCTGGTTCACATTTTTTGCTTTCTGTACATCCTGGACTATTTCCGCATCTTGCACATGCACATTTAAACAGTTTCCTTCGTTTATGACCTCTGCAATTTGTTCTCTGGCACATCTTTCTTCACCAGAGGCCAAGAAAGCTGGCTGTAGCTGGGTTGGGCTCCTGTGTATTTTACTGTCTAGGAGAGTTTCTTTTTCAAGAGATTGAAACAAAGTCATACGTGTTTGAAGACACTTTAGTAAGTCTGCTTCCTTACAGACTCCTTGTTGTGGCAGAATCCAATTAGCAAGACTCAGCTCCTGAAATGTGGGAACAGCTGCTTTGTCAGTTTGGGGCAGGCCACATGAAACTCCAGGACTGGCACCGAATGAGCTCCTCGGAACATTAAGATCGTTCACAGACATTGCTTTACCTTGAGATGCAAACTGGTTACCACCATCGGTTTGAACTTCCTAAAGCAAGGGGAAAAAATAAACTAAATGCATAAGCACTCACTTGTAGGCATTAATTATAATAAACCGGAACCACAAATATTATAAAATAACTTTCTAATATTAGAAACTGACTGATATTTTCAGCCTCAAAGTAAGCAGAATTTCTCCTCTGTATAATAAAGATGGTAGTTTTTTAAAAACATAATTAGATCACTCTGCAAATGGCAACACTGCCTAAAATAGATTATTTACAAATACCACACATACTTTAAAGGCATCAAAAATAAGTCCACTCTGAACTGAAATATTTCCACTTTGAGAAACTGTACTATAAGAAAATCAGCTTAAGCATACAAAAAGCTTTTGCAAATACATACTTAAATGCTAATGAGTAAAAGCTGTTATTTAAATATCTAACCATAAAAGAGTACTTACACAGACTATGGTATACCCACAAAATATAGCATTAACTATTTCATCATAAAAGATATTATGATAAATATGCGTACAACATTTCAAGCACAAAAGCAGCATATAAAACTGTATAAAGGGCCAGGGAGATGACTCAGTAGAATAAATGCTGCCCTGGCAAGCGCAAGGGTCTGAGTTCAATCCCCAGTTCTGCAAACAAACAAACAAACAAAAAACCTTTATAAAATCTAATTGTAAGCTGGGTGTGGTGGCTCATGCCTATAAGCCCAGCATTCGGGAGGCAGAGGTGGGAGAATCTTAGTGAGTTCAAGACCAGCCTGGGCTACAAAGTAAGTTCAAGGTCAGCCTAAACAAGAGAGCAAAACCATGTCTCAAACACACACACACACACACACACACACACTAATTATACTTTTAAAAGAAAGCAAGCCTGGGGGAGATAGCTTTGGCAGTCTAAGCACCTGCCTGGCAAACACAAGGACCCAGGTTCAATCCCCAGTACTGCATGCCATGTCAGCCACTGAAACCTAGCATGGTGGTGCACACACCTGTAATCCCAACACTAGAGTCTGAGACAGGAGGATCACTATGAGTCAGAGCTACATAGTGAGACTCTTTTTTTTTTTTTAATGAGCAGAATATATTTATTGAGAGAAAGAAAGCTCCTGTCCCAAGAGAGGGACAGGAGGGGAGGCCTGAGTGGGTAGTTCCCCCGAGACTCTTTAACAGATAAATAAAAGACTTTTTTTAATTAAAAAAAAGAGGGCTGGGGAGATAGCTCAGTAGAATAAGTGCTTGCCTGGCAAGCGCAAGGGCCTGAGTTCAACCCCTAGTTCCACCAAAAAAAAAAAAAAAAAAAAAAAAAAAAAATTTAAAAAATGAGAGCAAACTTAACAAACAAAATGAAATCTAGACGCATAATTAAGTGACTGAAAACATGCTATATTAGTGCTTGGGAAGTGGGTATAAATGATTTTTTTTTATTGTATTGCTCGCTTCTTTTTCCCTATTGGTTAAAAAAATAGATTAAAAAAAAACCTTTTGGGGCCAGGGAGATGGCACAGTAGAATAAGCGCTTCCCTGGCAAGTGCAAGGGTCTGCGTTCAATCCCGGTTCCACCAAAAAATAAATAAATAAAATAAAAAAACCTTTTCTAATAAAAAGAAAAACTTAAAAAAAAATTGGTCTTATCTCCAAGTATACTGCTTCAATGAGTAAATTCAATATTTTCTCCAAAAATGACAATTTCTGTAAGTAAACTTGCATAACATACAAACTTTACCCACAGAATGAACCACTGGAGGGCAGGGTGGCCGCTGAGGTGACCAGACTGGGGTGGAGGTAGAGCCGGCATAATTCGAGTGTGGCGTAGTCTGAGATTCTAAAGGTAAGAGGGAGAAAAAAATCTTTCACATTTCATATTGCTTAGATAACAGCAAAGCACTTTAATTACAGCTTATATTCAAACTTTTAAAAATATCACTTATACTAACCAGAATCAGATACAGTATGGCAAGGTACAGAAGGAATCCCATTGGGGCCTTTCTTGGACGAAAAGTTATTCATCAATGACATCTGAGTCTGCACATGCTCACAGAGGGCTTGGTATATTATTGGTGAATACATTCTATAATGATCTTGTAATGACCAATTTTGTGCTGTGTCTGATGTGTCTCTTTCACTTCCAGCAGAAACTTCACTAGGTATTTGTTTCTTATTATCCAAAAATACTAATGTGGAAGAAGGAAAACAAGTTCTTGAAATACGATTCTTAAAAAAACTTTCAGCATAAGAGCTTAGAGGAAAAACTCTCAGAAATATAGTTTAATCATATACTTCATAGAAGGGCCTTATTGCTCTTACTCTCTAAATAAAATCACTCCAAATTCTTAAATGTAGTTAATGAGGTAAGTTTCCCCAGGCAAAATGCTATTTGTAAAAATCTCTTCTTCAATTATAACACCTGTCTTGGGATACTGTATTCTCCTTTGGGGTATTTATGTTCAATGAAGTCTTACCTGGCCCCTTGTCCACTTCATTCTCTCAGGGAAAAACAGAACAGGAAAGATAGACTATAAGTATTATGATGTTCTGACAGTTAAAAATAAAAGAGCTTTAAGATCAACCAGTAAAAAAACTTAATCTATAACTAGGGCTTTAAAACAGAAGTATCTGAACCTGGCATTTAAGTCAGTCTACTCTTCCAACTATCTTCTCCTCATCTTCAACACAAAATATTCATTCCAGCTGGCCAGTTTAGAAACCCAATAAGCCTTTCTCCCCTTCTTGTACCATGGCTTGTGCGTGATGAACCATTCCCATCTACTCCACCCTACCTATTTCCCAATGCTCATCTGAGCATTTCCCTCACTCATGAGCCTTTTCCATCCCAAACTGGTGCACTCTTCATCATCCTAGAGCACTTATTGTCTATTTAAATCATATGCCACTGATCTACTGCCTATGTGGTTCTATCTTTCATCCTCTTTTCTACCTGACTAAATTATAAGCTTCTCCAGGCAGACTGTATCCTATTTCTCTCACAAGTGTATGTATGAAGTAGAAACTAGTATTAGTAAATGAAAATACAAGTTTTTAAAACAGAACTACCCAGTAGATTTAAAAATCTAAATTCTATGTCCCCATCTAATAACATTCGCTCTCCAAATATTTGCTAAACATTATTAATAAAAATGAAAGCAGGGCCGCCCAAATAGCTCAGCAGATTAAAGCACCTGCAAGCAGATGCAGAGGTTGGGGGTTCGATCCCTGGGCCTGCCGTGCCAGCCCCGCACCCAGGGCGGGCTAAGACAGCAATTGAGACTGGGTGTGGTGGCGTGCACATGTAATCCCAACTCTTGGGAGGTTATCAACAGGCGGATCACTACACGTCTGATCTAGTAGTGAGACCCTGAGCATCCTGTACACCCTTGCCTAAAAAAAAAAAAAAAAAAAAACCAAACCCCCCCCCCCCAAAAAAAAACAGAAAGAAAGCATTCTGTTAAATCATAGGTTATCAGGGTACAAAACAAATTTAGAAAAATATATAGCAAGTAGTAATACTTACCTAAGCCAAACATACACCCACACATATTCTAGGGCACAATTCTACTCCCATGTATACACCTAACAAATGAGTGTTTATGCCTATTAAAAAATATATACAACAATAGTCACTAGTTGAGTAAACCTAAGTTTTCTTGACTTCCTCTAATTAGAAAATTTTTTTAAAATACTACATAAGATTATTGCAAGAAGTATACACATTTGTAAAGTTCTTAGATCAATGTATGGAACACAATAAAAATTCAGTAACACACTAAAATACTTGCAAACTCTTAAAGACAGACAAATATTTCATATTCTTAAGCCTTACTCTCTGATAATATCCCTCTGACTATGTTCTCTCAAAGGTGATTAAAGCCAAGAGCAATAATAGTTACCTTCACTACCTGAATGGATGAGCTGACAACAAAACTGGTTACAGTATTTCTGTAAGGCAAAATTCCCTATCGGACACACAATTTCATAACGCACACAGAAAAAACCTCTAAAATATTTCAACTCCAAAATCTAAAATAATGGAGAGCATAACCCATGGCTTCTGGTACACTGGACATCCTTTACTCCTGACTGTGCACTCTGCTGTCCTTGCGTTTCCTTTGGTCCATTGAGATAAGAACTATCTAGTCTCAGAAATTCTCAGGCCTCACTCTCAAAGGTCCCAGCCTTTGGCTTTTATCCACCTTCTTCACAAGGCAGTTTTAGTCTCCCATCAAGCTGAGCCACATACAATATTAGGCCTCTACCAGCAGATGTCCTCATCTGACACCAATTAATAACCTCCAAACATTTCTTGAAAGTCAAATCCTCTGACTGAAAACAACTTATTTTACTAACTTTTAAACTCAATTTGTATGAGACTCTGCTGACAATGCTGAAGATTTATACTAAAGGTAATCTTATAAAGCAAATAATCCAAGACAAATTGACAAACCATAAGTGAATATAAAAGAAAAAATTGCACTTATATTGCTATTACATAATTTAAAAAACTGACCAAAAAAAATTGGCCTGTTACTACACAAACATAAATGAAGTATATGCTGTTGCTCTTATTAATGACACCAAGGCACCCTCCATGAAAGTTTAACTGAAAGATCAAGATGACAATATGGTGTCAGGTGTGGTTAGAATTTATTAAAGGGATCATTTGTTTATTCAATCCATGGCAACCTTTCAATCCATAAATCCTACCTGCTATATGTAAGCACTGGCTGTTCTTTGCATGTATGGGCATGACAGGTAAGTCCTGCTACCCAAATACTGAATAAACATCTAGTGTAGGTAAGAGCCACTAACCCCTGTTATAATTTAAAATAGATAAGACCATCTGGTCTTGATAGGGACAATCAACGCTCAAAGAATTCTGCCTGTTGTGGTTTATTTCCCAAGGTGAGAGTAGCCATACATGTACATGGATTGCCTTCAACTCACCACGGCTTGATTTACTATTTTCTTAAAGCAGGGTCTCATTATGTTGCTCCAGCTGGTCTCAAAGTCTGGGATTCAATCAACCCTCCTGCATCGTCCTCCTGAGTGCTGGGATTACAGGTACCTGGCACTAAATCTGGATCAACTGAGTTTTTGACTTTACAGTGGTATAAAGCAGTAAGCCTTCACAGTTTGAATTTTTCTTTCCTGGACTACTGATTAAGCTGTATCACATTCTCTCATGATGCAGCTCCCAGGCAAGCCACACAACCATGAGGATAAACAGATCGTGTTGCTACTATAATGTTTGGTAGGTTACATATATTTTTTTAACTTTTGATGTTTTCCATTTCTGGTGGATTTGGGGGATCATTATACCCAGCATAAGTTGAAGATCATTCTTATGTTACTAAATCAAAATTAGGTAAACAATTAACAGTTATCAAATCTAAAAGCTGTACTTTTCAAAGGGGCACTGAGATTAATCTCAGGTCTTATGAATACTAAATAAAAACTGCGTATTGGTGCTGGCCTATAGCCCTTGGCTTAGGAGGCTGAGGCAGGAAGATCTTGAGTTCAAGGTCAGCCTGGACTACACAGACTCTCAGAAAATAAAACAAAACACTTAAGGTCATGAAAGACACCATTGCAGCTAGTGAAAAAGTAAGAAAAGATCTCTTTAAAACAACTAGGATGCAGGAAAAAATAATTCAGTACCTCCAAGACGATGCAAAGATGAACAATGTGAGACTAATAGGTATCAATGAGAAGGAAGGAGTCAATACAAATGATATAAAAAGAATATGGGCAGAAGTAATAGCAGAAAACTTCCCAAATATGGTGCAACAATCTGACATTCCTGTAACCGAAGCATATAGAACTCCAAATAATATCAATCCAATGAAAACCACACCCAGACATATAATAATCAAGATTCCAGAAATTCAGCATAGGAACAGTATACTAAAAGCCGCTAAAGAAAAGAAACAGATCACATTTAAAGGAAAACCCATCAGAATAACGGCAGATTTCTCTTCACAAACCATCAAGTCAAGAAGAGCATGGAGCAAAGTACTTCAAGTCTTGCAAGAAAACAAATTCCAACCCAGACTGATCTATCCTGCAAAACTATCTTTCAAATATAATGGAGAAGTGAAATATTTCCATGACAAAGAGCAACTAAAGAATTTCATGATGACAAAGCCAAGCCTACACAGACTACTAAATGATGTTCTAGAGAGGGGGCAAATTGATCACAGCCCCATGAATGAGAATGGAACGAACCCACCAAATAGGGCAAACAAACAGAGGAGATTAAGAGGTATACAGTAGTAGTCTTTCAGTTATTCTTTTGCATTCAGCAGCAGAATATTTCCATTAGCACACTGTACAAATGGACTTCTCTTCCACCCTATGGGTCATGATTCCACTTGAGTCTACAGGGTGGATTTTAAAGAAATAACTGTAGCTCACTTCCACAAGTGAGGCCTAGCCACCAGTAACTGTCATGGTCATTATGCATGTCCACAACACATTAGAACTTTGTGCGATATCCTATCCTCAAACTGTTAGAAGTACTGGTGATTTATTTGCCATTCCAGTATTTATCTTATGTTTTACTCTTAGTACTTCTTTGCTATCATGAAAACTTTTTCTTAGTTCAATTGTTTTGAATCATTTAATTTTCTGAATATTGCTTAATCTTAACTTTTGTTCTAAGATTTATACTGTATCTTTGACTTACAATTTATTTAAAAGACATTGTATGATATCTTCTTCTAGTATTAGAAACTTTAAAAAGTATATTTCCATTTTCTGTTGACTAAAAAAAAGAGGTTTGTACCTATGTTATTTGCTTATTATTTCTTGCCTATGTCTTGTAATATGAGAAACTACTTTGGCAATAACAACACACAATGTACTAACTATTGTTACTCTCCTAAAATCTTGTTTTGAGATTTTATACCACTGTTTTTATTGTTTTTTCTTTCTTTAAAATAAAAATAACTGATGTCAATAAAAAAAAAATAAATAAATAAAATAAAATAAAAAAAAAAAAAAAAAAAACACTTAAGGTCAGAAGCACCCACATAAGCTCAATACATTTATGACCTGCTTCTCTGCCTCTTTACTCACACCATGCATGAAGGTGGACTTCCTTGGCTCCACAGACATTCAAAAATCAGCTAGGTCTTAGTCAAAAGTACCTATGGAGGTTGTACCCCAGACAGTTGAAAAAATAAATAAATAACAGGATGGTGTGTGTGCTGAAATTAAAATTAAAAATAAGAAATATGCTGCAATTGATTCTGTACAGTCCTATGTATGATTAGCTCACTAGCAGAGAGAGGGAAAAGACAGTAAGTGCCTAGCATAACTTCTGCATTTTGCCAAGACAGATAACAGAGCAAAACCCTTGCACGGTTAATAGCAGTCAACACCCTCATAAACAAAGAAAGATGTTCTTCTCTAGATAATGCTAGTTTGGTAAACAGATAAACAAAATATATCTATTTGGCTGAACCAAGGGAAAGTGCCTTCTTCTAATGAGGCAACCTTATGGGTAAATAAGTCAGTGAGAACTCAATGCTATGTTCTAATTTCACAACCCTAAAGAACACTGTCCTAAGTGGGAAGAGCTTTTCCTTTGAAGATCAAGTATGGGGGAAGAACAGTAAGAATACTGTGTTCTGATCACAGGCCACAACTGCTGATCTTACTTGAGTTCAAATAAGGATTTAAGGCTAGGAACCAAGAACACCAGGCATCTCTCATCTGCCACAGCCATCCTCTACTGGTCTCTGCCCTGCTCTCCCAGGCATGCTGATCCTCCGTGCTCCTATATGTCTTCCTATGTCAAGAAAGTAAGGCTTTGAGGTGGTATTTATGTCAGCAACCTTGAGACATAAGGTAATGTTTTCCCCCTAAAGACTTGTTTACTGTTCACTAGCGATTCCCCACACTTAAGGTTCTTCAGCTGCTGCCTAAACTTAAAGCATATATAGCCTGTGTCGTGGACCATCACATCATCTCAGTGCAATCGAGGACCAGGCAGAACCAGTGAAATGTTCTGATGCATATGCTGCTTGCCTTGCTGTGAGGACTAAAGACCCATCTCTGACTCCAGAGTCCTGTGCTTCTGCCAGTATCCACAACACAGTAAGACTAACTTATTAGCTTGTAAGACTAAAAAGCAAATCCCAGACCTGATACACATCAGTAGGGCCAATGTTGGATTTAAGATGAGGCACATACAGGACAGTTTACAGTAAGGCCACCTTGGGCTGGCATTGTCCTTCTAAAGATGCTCTTTTCAAGGCAGCCTACTCTATAAAATACTTTGTGAGTCAGTAACCTCTCTCCTTCTTAATGCATTTATGGCCTAGAATTGATAACAACTCTGTGCTGAGGTTAGTACTACCTAGCACAATAGTTTATGGTTTTCCCTCTGAATTTTTTTTGTTTTGTTTTGTCTTTTAGAGACAGGGCTTTGCTATGCTGTTCAGGCTGGCCTTGAACTCACTCTGCAGTCCAGGCTGTCCTTGAACTCACAGCAATTCTCCTGCCTCAACCACTTTAGTGCTAGGATCATAGGCATGTACCACCATGCCTAGCTTGAATTATTTTGAGTATTATCAAGAAGTCAGAATATGACAAAGTGCTATCATGACACCACTGTTAGCCCTAGATAACCCAAATGAGCATTCCTAGTGGAAGGCTACCTTGAGACAAAAAAACAGGTGCTACCAATCCTTTCTTTGTTTCATTGGTCCCCTACAGAGAAGCTGCTGTGCAAAGTTAGGAATGTAAGGGGCCAGCGAGATAGCTCAGTAGAATAAGTGCTTGCCTGACAAGCACAAGAGCCTGAGTTCAATTCCCAGTTCTGTGCGCATCACCCCCCCTCAAAAATGTAGCACACAAGGCTGGGGAGATAGTTCAGTGGTCTAAGTGCCTGCCTGGGAAGTACAAGGTCCTGAGTTCAATTTCTGGCACTGCATGCCATTCCAGCCCCAGAACCCTGGGTACACCATGACAACTCGAAACCAGATGTGGTGGTGCACACCTGCAATTCCAGAGCTGGGGAGGCTGAGGCAGAAGGATCTCTACAAGTCCAAACTGTGAAGTGAGACCCTGTATCTAAAATTAAACACAACCATATTAAAATAAACAAATAAAAGAATATAGCACATATTTTCTTAAAAGGCCAGTTAGTCAATATTTAGGCTTGGTAGACCAGATAGAGTCTGACACAACTACTCAACTCTACCATGCAGCATGAAATCAGAAAATAAATAAATTAGAAGGGCTGTGTTCAGGGTTGGTGAGATAGCTCAGCAGACTAAGGCCTGCTTAGGTAAGTGCAGGGATGGGGGTTTTACCCCTGGTACCACATGCTGTGCCTATCCCACCCTTAGGTGTGTTGAGTTGGCCACCAAGATGGGCGTGGTGGCACACACCTGTAATCCCAGTGCTAGGGGGCGGGGGGGCTGAAAGGAGGATCACTATGAGTCCAAGCTGCTTAGTGAGAACCTGAAAGAAATATATGTATATTTAAAAAGAAGAAGGAGCCAAGGAGATGGCTCAGTGGAATAAGTGCTTCCCTGGCAAGCGCAAGGGTCTGAGTTCAATCACTGGTTCCGCAAAAAAAATGAGAAGGAGCAGGAGGGCTGTGTTCTAATAAAGCTTTACTTACAAAATAAGTATTATTTATAAAATAAAACTGGCCAGCTGGTTGTGGTGGTGCATTCCTATAGTCCCAGCATTCAGGAGGCTGAGGCAAGAGGATCACTGTAATGCCAGACTGGGCTACAAAGGCAGTTCAAGACCAGAATAAACTGCATAGTGAAACTCTGCCTCTAAAAGATTTAAAAAAAAAAAAAATGGCTTTAGCAAGCCGTCAGTCTGGTTTTGACTGATGTGGTCCAACAGAAATATGAGCAAGTTATAATACGACTTATAATTTCCAGTAGCCCCATTAAAAAGTGAAAAGGACAGGTAAACTTAACTTTTCATAATGTTTTGTTTAAATCAACTTAGCCAAAACATTATCATTTCAATTGTAATAAACAAAACTGAGCTATTTTTGTATCAAATCTAAATCCAGAGTATATTTTATAGAACATACATCTCAATTTAAAGACTGAGTTGTTATTACAAATAACATGATCTATAGTTAGATATAATAAAACACCTGAAAAGGTAAATGGACACAGTCTATGTTACTAGTTAAAAGTTTTATAATTGAATCAAGCCTTAACTTTCAAATATATTAAAATTAAGTGATATTACAGTCAGCTTTTTGGTTGCATCGTCTTTCAAGTGTTCAGTAACCACATGCTGCATATACTCTTGAACAATACAGGCCAACAAGGCTTTATAAGCCAAAATATTGGCCTCTAGGAGCGAAGGACTAAAGGAAGCTGTTTCTCTTTCCACTGTTCTCTTACTCAGGTCAATTGGAACCACAATGGCTACTCCTATAAATGCCCTACCATCATTTTCTCAGCCTCTCTGTCTGGTCTCCCGATTTGATCATTACACACTGCAGACATGTTGAAATATCACATGATACTCAATAAATATGTACAAGTTACATGTTCTTTAAACAATCACTATTGTGAACTTTTTAAACTCTATTTTGTTCTATAGGCCTTGGACAGACAACATATGCAAAATTTGTTTATTCTGCACTTCTGAGTTACTATACTTAAGTCAGCAAAGATAACACCAAGAGAGTAAAATATCTGGGGCTGTATTCACAGGCAGTCACTGGCAATCTGTCATTCCTTTTCTATCCAATGTGAATTTTACCTTCTTCTGTACCATATAAACTAATTATGCAGCTCAACAAGTTGAGCTCTGAATCAAATTAATAGATAGATTACATATAAAATAATTAGTAACAATTACTATCAGGATACACCTGAAATTCAATCAATCTGTGATTTTCTATGAAAGTAAGTGGCAATGGAAACAAAGATAACTTTGCAGACTTCCTAAATGTCATTCAGAGTTTAAACCTTTTCTCCTACAAACACAAACACTGTCTCTTTTTACTCTTAGGAAAATGACAGTAAAATGACTACTCAATTAAAGCTGAACAGAAAAAGAAAAGCACAAGCATATACATAATAATATACTAAATAATAATTAAAATGAAAGACAACTGTATAACCCTCATAACAGCAAAATCCCCAAATTAAAAATTATTTTTAAATAAGTAAGAGAAAAAATGCTTACATATTTCTTTCTGAACTACTGAAGGAACAGTATGTTTTTCATGTCCTTTTTTTTTAGATCTGCATTTTTTGCCTTCTAAAGATCTGGAATTACATTTATTGGCTGAATATGCTGCTTCTGCACCTATTAATAATTAAAATAAAATTCATTACTTTAAAAAAAAAAAAAAAAAATTTCAGAAAAGATCACAGTGAAAAACTATTTAGAGAAATAAAACCTGAATCTTCATTTCTCAAAATGTCCCGCAAC
>NW_004524723.1:4014714-4042982 GCF_000260255.1 Octodon degus | reverse complement strand
CTCAGCTCAGGCCTGGCATACAGGCCTGGGGTGAAACCCTGCAGCTGCAATCCCTGCAGAGAGTGTAGAGGAAAGCAACAGCCTTCAGACTTTAGGTAAATGAATACTTAACCCTTGCATTTTATTCCTTCTTGCTTCTTAAGCTTTATGCTTGAAGACTAACTGGTGTGCATTAGAGTCTCTCAATTTAATCTTACCTGACTTTCTGAATCAGAATGGATGGGACAGCATGAATCTGCATTAAAACGTGATATTTTTCTTATGTGGGTCCTAAAAAACAGGATTAACATCCTTACAAATAATATTTTTTCCTCAAAATGTATTAGTAAGTAGTCATTTTGTTTCTAGCAAAAGTAGGGGAAAAAAGCTTACTGACCATATAAAAAATGGACAGAACATTACAAAGACTAGACTGTTAAATCCTTTCTTTTTTTTGTTTTGACTGTTAAATCCTAAATCATTGACCTGGGTGGACAGGAAAAGCTACTCCACTAATCCTGTGAAAGTACAAGGCCCACTTAGTTTGCTGGAGTAAGCAAAATATAGTCCAGCCCTCTCAAGCATTTCCTGCAGTTTAAGTACTTACCCTTTCTTTCCATTTGTTAATTTAGCAGATCCAGGGTGCCTTCCTGAAGACAATACCTGTGACATAATGTATTACATTACAATATACATAACACTTTTCTACTCTATTTTCAATATGTCATAACAAAACCTGAAATGTCATTCGTGTTTTTTGTCTTTTCAAACTCAAGGTCTGAAAGTAAAGTTCCCATCCCCATTCCCTCTTGCCTGTTACTTTCTATAAATTTGAGTACGCTAGGGACTTCATACAAGTTAATAATATAGTACCTTTTTGTTGGTTAGCTTATTTCATTTAGCTTACTTTGAACTTCATGCATATTATACAAATGAATTAAAATATTCCTTTGTAAGGCTGAATAATTTCTGTTGTATGTATGTGGTACATTATTCACTTTTAAATAAATTAGATACAGCCTTAAACATCCCCCCCACACACACCTAGAAATCAAACCCAGAATTTCTCATGTAGCAAGCAAGTGGTCTCTCTACCTCTGAGCTACATATCCAGCAGCCTGTAATTTAACTCATGTAGAATAAATTTGTTTTTTATAAAATATGAGCAAGTAACACATTTTTGTTCCTTACATCTATTTAGGTTCAAAAGAAAATTGTGATACCATTTCAAGGCTAGTATAACTAAGTTTCAACTATATTGAACTCTAAACATGTTGTACATTTTCCAAATTCTTCGAAACATACAGGAAAATTCAAGTCATAAGATTTTATAACTGTTTCATTTATCCAAGGCGTGACAAGACCAGCACAGTAAAAAAAAATCTATTCTTAATCTACATCTCTTTTTTTCAGTCTTTCTAGACTTGAAACTCAGACAGCAATGCTTTTAGAAGAGTTTTCATTCTAAAAGTAAAATAAATGGGCTATCTTTTATGTAAGAAAGGAAAAAATATGCATTTGCTTTTACATTCATCTAATAACTTGGGAGTTATACAAGAAACTATAGAAACTATATTTGCCTTGGGAGGAAAACTGAGTGGGAGATAGGATAGGAAGAGAAAATTTCTATGTGTACTTTTTTTTATCTTTAATGATTCAGTATCAGATAAATGTAATCTCCATTCAATATATATATATATATATATATATATATATATTTTTTTTTTTTTTTTTTTTTTTTTTTTGTGGTATTGGAGATTGAACTCAGGACCCTGCACTTACCAGGTAGGTGCTTATTCTACTGAGTTATCAAGTTATCTCCCCAACCCTCTATTAAGAATATGATTTTAAGAGACCAAAACCGCTAATCTTCCCCTCATTCCACACCTTCAAGATGTAGTCACTGTTGGCAGTTTTGTGGTTTATCTTGATGTTTTCAAAGTTCATCCCAAGAAAGAATTTAACAGTTAACTACCAAATTTCCTGAAGTTATATAGTATTGTATATAATATTGTATTAATTGCTTAAATATGTACTTCTGCTCTAATAATGCTACTGAGACTATGTTTTTAAAACTGTGTTACTAAGAATTCTATTTTGTTAGATATCCCAGAATCTGATGGAGGATCAAAAAGGCAGTCATGGTGAGAATCCTACCAATTAACTGCTAATTTCAAATCCTTAAGTTTTTGTTTAATCCTTCAGTTCTCGCTTTCCTTTTAAGTGTGTCATACCTTTCTATTTTTATTTCTTCTTTTGAGTTCTTACACTAGGGAGATTATACAATATTTACACATGTGGGTCTGGTTTATTTCACTTATCAGTATATCTTCAAGTGACATCCACTTAAATATAAAGGCTTTGAGTTCATCATTCTAGTGTGCCTAAGAAGAGTCACATGGAGAGAAAACATTCTCCGAAGCTTTCACAGACAGCAAATTGGTCAAGCAATGGCTGTGACTCATCCACATAGCTGACACTGACAAAGGATCTATAAATTGGTGTACAGGGTTTCAGGCTAAATCTTGAGGGGATTTGACTGACCTTGTCAGATACAGAAGTTTTATTTCTTGTCATATAGGTCTTGCTTTATATTTGTCTTAGCCATCCAGCAGAAAAGTATAAAAACGAGGTATGAAAAGTAAAGCCATATTAATATGCTGAGCTGTAAAAGGCTCAAGTCAACAATTTCTGACATTGCCAGTCCTACAGATAACCCACTACTATTATGGACTACTGGACTATATTAGATTATTTTGCTGAATTCATGCACCTACAATATTTAAATGGCAATGGAATACTCATCTCTGACAAAACTAAACAAAAAAGAGGGATATAAATGAAGGACCATTTTGTATCTGTATATACAAAATAGGATAGATATATAGCTACTTTCTCTTAATTCAATAAGAAAGATTTGTACTAATAGTGTTTGGACAGGATATCTTGTCTGCATCTTGTACTATGAATAACTACTACAAAGACAACAATATGCAATGTATTAATTATTGTAACTGTCCTATTAACCTGTTTTGAAACTGTCTCATTGCTGTTTCTCAATAAATTTAAAAAAAATTAAAAATAATAAAAGCCAGTCATGAGAATCAGCATCACTTGAAATAAGATGCTGTGTAATATAGCTCCACTGGTCTCTGCAAAACATTCTCTTCTTTTGTTGTATCCATGTTGGTGTCCTGGCTGGAATCGTATTAAAAACCTAAATCATAGTGTTATACATGCCAGATCAAATCCAAAATCAACTACAAATCTTCTGCCTTTCAAAATTAAGAAACAATTTGCACTGTTTGAGATGTATTGTATAACTGTAAGATTCTCTGCACATTTCATATAGATATAGAGATTCATAAAGAAGAGTGCTACACTATAGAAAACCTGACAAGGTAATTACCTTTAATAAAAGCACCCTGAAAAACAACAACTATCATAATGGAATATTTCCTACCAATTTAAAAACTATTTTATTGTAAAATAATAGTACAGAGAAACCCCATATGTTCCAGCTAGAATAACTTTTGACATTTTATATTTGTTATGTTTTCTATGTCCACACATTTTTTGCATGAATCATTTCAAAGTATGTTGCTGACTTAATATCCTAAATGGACTTAAGAATAAGGCCATTCCCTAATATTAAAAAAAATCAAAAAATTAACCATGATGTAGTATGTATTGTAATTTACAGAACTTATTCACATTTTACCAGTTATACCAATACTGTTCTTCCTAGAAAAAAAACTGGCCCATGTCTAGTCCAGTATCACATACTGCATGAAGATATTACAGCTCTTAAATCTCCTTTAATTTGGAATAATTCCTTCAGCTGTTGCTCATTGTCTTTTATAACCTTGATATAAACGGTAAAAGCCAGTTACTTTGTAGAATGTTTAAAAGACATCTCTTAGACATCTGATGATTTCTTATGTGCAGATTATGCATTCTTATCAGGAACACAAAAAAATCATGTTAGCCTCAATACAGCATGTGTAGACACATGACATTGTCTTATTACTGTTGATGTGGACTAATTATTTAAGACGATGCCTGACAAGTTCTTCACTGTAGGGTTACTATTTTTATCTTTGTAGTTATTAAAAGTGTTTTTTTTTTTTTGGGGGGGGGAGACTCTTAAGACACTATGCAGATATCCTAATCACAAAACTTTCAGTTATTTTAACACCCATTGATGATAAACAAACATCTCCAGCGTGAGAATGGAGATGTCAGTGACAGGCAGGTTCCCAGATGGCCCTCGAGCTCAGGATCAGGAGGTGAATGTCAGGATGTCAGGCCTCCAAAGGCTTCTAGGAGGACCTGGACGCCTTCCTTCAGGAAGCAGGGGAGGCACCGAGCACGTAGCGTTACAGGGCAAATGAGTAGGTGGTGCTGAGAAGGGCTGCACTGGAGGAAGGAGCAGAACAGGCTAAAAAAATGGTGTGCGCTTGCCTGGCCAAAGAATTTACCTTGCAAGAGAAGAGAGCTTATAATAGATTTTAAGCATAACCACGTTGCTACATCGAAAAGGGTACAACTGAGGAGTTGTACTAAAGAGACGGTTGGGGCCGGGGAGATGGTTCAATAGAATAAGCGCTTCCCTGGTAAGTGCCTGAGTTCAATCCCCGGTTCCGCAAAAAAAAAAAAAAAAAAGAGAGAGAGAGAGACGGTAACTGGAAGACTTAGAAGACACTAGCAATGGGATTGGCAACATTGGCTGTAAAACTGAGAAGCTGGGTCTGACGCGAGGAGGTACTGAAGCGAGGAGAGGTGAAGTCACTCAGCAAACGGCGAGGGCGGGGGCTCCAAAGGGCCCGACACCGAAGCCAGACCCGGATCAGGACAACCCCAACAAAATGGTCCTTTAGGGAGGCCGGGCTGAGGACTCTGAGACACTCCGCTGTCCCCTTCCAATGCAGCCGCCTCGTCTTTATCTTTAGTTTATTCTCCCGGCCTAAGAACCCCTATCATTTTCTCGCCCCCCACCACAATGGACCCCTTGGTCCGCAGCCCTCACCTGGCCCGGCCGAGATCCGGACCTGACCATCTCTGGCAGGCTTAGAGAAGCCCAGACGGAGGACAGCAAGACTGCACGGCAAAAGGAATTAACCGCCACTGGCTCCCAACCCGCCTTGGCCCGCCCCCCGAGCTTCCGCTTCCGGGAAGGCGCCCGCCGAACCTCGCGCCCCATGGCCTCTCAGCGCCGCCCGAGTCCCGGGCGTGCGCAACAGACCGATCCCGAGGGCTCGTCACACTCGGCGGCAAGGTGGGAGAAGCCGACAGAAAGCACGAGGGGCGGGGCCAGGCTGGTGGGGCGGGGCCAGGCTGGTGGGGCGGGGCCAGGCTGGTGGGGCGGGGCCAGGCTGGTGGGGGGAGGCTGGTAAGGGCGGGGCCAAGCTGATAAGGGCGGGGGCGGGGCCAGGCTGATAAAGGCGGGGGGCGGGGCCCAGGAACAGGGTCAGAGCGGGGCGAGTGCGTTTGTTTCTGTGGCCTTCTGGCAAGCAGCTTGGCCCTTCCAGCGTCTGGGGGAGCCGGGCCAGCCTGCGCAGGAGGAAGGACCTGAGTAGAGGTTGCAGAAGGCACTGGGCTGGGCTCTTGGGTTTTCGTTATTTTTAGTTCGCAGTTATGTCTGTTGTTTTGAATGGCTTTCTTCAAACGTCCGTACAGTAATCGTTATCTTCGCCTAATTCTGATGGCAATTGAAAAATTATTTGCTGTGGCCGCATCTCAAAACGGTGCTGGCTGCATATTCTCCTGTGAAGGTAATTACTGTTGATGAACAATGGCACGATATGCTTACCGTTGATAAACTGCACTAGTTGCGATAGGGATTAGTCATTGATTTTAAAGCATCGTGTTCAATGAGTTAATTTTCAAGTCAAATTGGGAAGAAGGTAACTCACTTCCTGTTTTTTTTTTTTTTTTTTAGGAGAAAAGCTTTAAAAAAAAAAATAAGTGTTACAATCAATACTAAATACCAGGGACTAAAATTTACCAATGTATTTTACACTGATATTGAGGGGTTTAGAACACAGTACTTGCTATGTTAGTTTTGGGTTAGATTAAGGTGGGAAACTTTCCTACCCCTCTCACAAGTATTTAGCACATTCGCCTCAGATTTTAAGTGATGCTCTTAGTTAACCTGATATTTTTGAAGACATTGATTTTTCTAAGTACTTTTTTTTTTTTAGAAAATATAGATAAGTAAAAAAGTAACTTATATCAATAGTACAACAGCATACATATCATCGTAATGTGTTTTAATGGCTCATCATCATTTTCTCATTAATGTAATTATAAAACCGCTGTGGTATTTCAGTCTCCATTCCTCTACTGTTTGTAATTTTATGCTCCACCTTGTCTTATTTGCTATTATAAATGATGCAATGAGCTGCAATCTGAAAGAGGGGAGAGAAGAGTATTTAAGACATAGGGGGGACGGCACGATGGAAAAAAGGACCAGGAGAGGCCCTGTGGCGCAGTTTAGACAATGGGAATGGAAATATGTACCCCAGGCAGACGCTGAGTCCTTGCAGATTACGGATTTAGGTCATTGTCCTAAAGGAATGAGGATGCCAAAGGCTGCGACAACAGGCATGCAGCAGAAAGCATCGAGCAGCAGTTACCATTCTGCAGCTGCCAGCCAGATCCAGTCTGCTGCCATTTTGTTGTTGCTCAACATGTGAAGGTGTTTTGTTCTGTTTTGCTTTACGCTTTTAGTTTTAAGTCAAAAGGACAATATTTAATCATGTGAAAATTGCAAATGTCATAGTTTTATTGGAGCCAAGTAGATTTTTAATCCTGATAAACCCTATCCCTAAATCCCAAAAGTTGAAATCTTGAAAGGTGAAATTCTGAAAACAGCAGTTCCCATTTGGAGGAGGAAGAAAATTGTTAGTAGTTTTTTTTTGTTTTTTGTTTTTTGGTTTTTTTTTTGTTTTTTGTTTTTTTTTTTAGCAGTGCAGTAAAGAGATAGGAAAGATAAAAGAAACCTTTATTAACTCCAAAGATGTGGAGAGAATCAAGGGCAGATGGGAAAATCCTCTGACCTGAGACAAAGAAAGCTGAAGCTTTTAAGGACTTCTGCTAGGGGTGGAGTTGGAGGGGCAGTTTCAATTACATGCAAGGAGCTGATTGGGGTCTCACCTGCGTGGGAGAGAGAGATGAGAGGAAATTGTAGCCAGGGCTGGGGTGGGGGAGGAGGAGGAAGTGGTCACTGGGAAGATAAGCTGTTGTTTCAAGGGCTTCAGCCACGTTAGATGACCACCGTAATAATTTAGCAGTTTCTTTGATCCCTGGGCCTGTGGTACCAGCCCCGCCCCCAGGGCTTGCTGAGGCAGCAATTGAGACTGGGTGTGGTGGCCCTCCCCTGTAATCCCAGCTCTTCTGAGGCTGTAAATAGGCGAATCACTATAAGTCTGCTCTAGTAGTGAGACCCTTAACACCCTGTAGACCCTTCCCTAAAATACAAAAATAAAAATAATAAAATAACTTAGCAGTTTTTGCTTGGGCCAGAACCATCAAAACCACTAGTTAAGATAGCCAAATTCTGAGCACTATATTAGTGAATTGAGGGTTATATTTTGGGGTATATGTGAGGGTGTTTCCAGAAATTAATGTGTGAGTCTAAGTGGATGAGGTGTCTACTCTGAATGTGAACAGGCATATATATTACAAAATAATCATACTCACTTGTTTCTGTATTCCACAGCTGCTTTGGTGCCACAACTGCAGAATGTAGTTGCCACGGAAACCCTATGGTCCAAAAGCCTATTTCCTATCTGGATCTTTATAGTGTAGATGTAGAGGATGTTTGGGGGAAAGACAAACGTGGATGTAAGTTTTCCCCTCCCTGGTTCAGTCTCAGCCCTTCTCCTTAAGGGTCCCAGTGACTAACCTTTAGGAATGACATCACTCATACTTGCTCTTTAGCTTCTGGAGGTGACCAACCAGCAGAAGATGGGGAACAGACGGAGGAGGAGGAGGAGGGGGAGGGGGAGGAGGAGGGGGGGAAGAGGAGGAGGGGGGGGGGGGGAGGAGGAGGAGGAGAAAAATTGGTTTATTCCATCCCAGCACCATCTGAGTGATACCATTGACCCTGTAACTAAAGTCTTCCCAGGAGTCCCTGGGGTTCAACTTCTCTCCAGACTCCAATAAAACATTTCCTGCCTTTGTTCCTTCCACTTTAGGGTATGATAATGGTTTGCTAGTCCCTGAATGTTCTAATACTCCTTGGTGATTTCCTTGTCCACAGCTCTGTAAAACTTCTTTTAATTATCTTTACAATCTCAGCCAGCATCCTGTTTCCTGCCAGGACCAGACTGATAAGAAATCTGGATGCAATATAAAAGCATTAGAAGCCAGAGGGAAGAGGGTGGGAGAGGTAATGATGTAAGTTCTCCCTTCCCCCATGAGTCTCAGCCCTTCTTGTCTCAGTGACTGGCCTTCAAGGATGACTCCACTTATACTTGCTCTGGAGACATAGGAGGTGCAGGAGAAAGGGGTTGGTGATAGACTTAGGAAGTCAGGTGAGGTGTAGATATATACATTGCCCCCAGTTTGAGTTTTGTACCTGGAGATTTGTTGGGAGAGATCCAATTAAGTTTATGGACCCATTTCCTTCAACATTCTGTTATGAGATAATGCAAACTAAGAAGTTATTTGGGTCCTGTTGAACTAGGCAGTAAAGCAGGAGATTAGGATATGGCCAGGGAGGTGGACAAGTGAGCAGTGACCTGTCAAATCACAAAAATCCATGACACGTGCAGAAAAATGATTCTAAACCCTGCACCTGAGAACAATCAGAAACTGCTCCCTTCAATTTTTCTGAGATATCAAGCAAACCTAGATCAGACCCTCAATTGTAAACTCTTTCCATGGCTTGCCCTGAAGTACAGTCTGTTTTTCCTGCTTTTAATTGCCCACACTCTGCAGAGCATATTTCTTTTCCTACCTTTAATACCTTCATTAAATGTGAACCTGGCTACCTTTTGTGCTTGTCTTGACTGATTCCTTGTTCAGAACAAGAACCTAGAAAGCATCTCTAGGAGTCCATAACACTGCAGAAACCAGTAATAGGAGTATTGTGGAACCACTTGAGAGAAACTTTAGTCAACTACTGAGTTATTTGAATCTGGATCTTTGTGAGAGGGTGTGGGCTATAGTTCTGTTGTCTGTGGTAACTGATGCTGTAGGCCAGGATTTTGCCATCAGGTTTCTTCCTTAAGAAAGCTTTTGCTTCTATCTCTATAATTCTACAAACTAGACCAGTGGTGGCAAACCTATGACATGGGTGTTATTTTTCTTTTAAGACAAAAAATGTTAATGTATGAGTTGTTTCTCTAAACAGAACCCTTAGTATTCAGGTTTAGTTCCAGTGTTGTTGCTTTGCAATAAATAAGTGGGTTTTGAGTTGTAGTTGGGGCACTTGTCTCTAAAAGGTTCATCATCACTAAAATCTGCTGATGGTTTTATACTCTGATGGAATGGCACCATTTCTATGAATTATAATTGTGTGATTATGTGCTATCTGTCATCTCAAGTAGAATGTAATCTATGGAAGCAAGCACCTAACTTTGTTCAGGGTCATGTTGTCAATGCTAGCACAATGCCTTGCACATAATAGGAATTTTAAAATTATTTGATTGAATAAATGAAGCAAACATTGTTTGGTCTGCTGTGGTGCTTTGGTAATAGCTACTTGAGTGCCCAAAACTTGAAAGTATCTAGGACTGGCCCTGTGATCCTGATCTGGAGGTGAGGTTCCTCAAATATCTTGATCTGGTCAGTCTTTTATAATTCAACTCATTCAGGACTGGGGATGTAGCTCAGTAGAATAGGCACTTGCCTGGCAAATGCAAGGTCCTGAGTTCAATCCCTGGTACCGCAAAATAATAATAATAATAATAATTATTATTATTATTATTATAATTCAATGCATTAAACCAATAACTTTTCCAATTGGCTCATCTCTGAAGTGTGAAAGTCTCTATTCATGTTGGACCATGTTCTACTTCAGAGGAGACAACCAAATTGCAAATACATGAAGGGCAAACTAAAAACACAGAGTTATAGCCAAGATCAAAAAATAAGAGGCTGTGGATAATGCCACACATTAGGAGCATGAGCTCAGTTCTGCTTGGAAAGTGTTGAGACATTGTTCTATTGCCTTGCTCAAACTCATTTGGTGCCTTCTGGAGTTATTTGCAACCAAAGATTTCTGACCTTTTGAGATCATATATAACTTTGGAAATTTGCTCAAGGCTTTGTAATTTTTTTCCACAGAAAATGCTAATGTGCACATTTCTGAAACATATTTACATATAATATCAGAAGTATTCAGAAGCTTTTTTGGGACTCTCAGGTTAATATTCCTCTTCTAACATAATTTAAAGCCAGCCATGCACACTGAAGTGTCCAGCTCTTTCTCTTGCAGAGCCCAGATGATCCTGGAAGTTGCTGACTGAGGGTGAGTCCCTAGTTGAAGTAGGAGTGCATGGAGCATAGTGAAAATGGAATTGAGCCATGGTCTTCGCATTTTCCACTGAAGCTTTAAATGTATCTGCAGTCTTTGCTATAATCAAAATAGCTTAATTTAGGGAAAAACCCACTGCTTTTTCTTATGAAATCCTAATTTATTGCTTCCTGAATATTTTTCCTTCTAAAGGAGAAATATAAACCATCTGTTCCAAAGATCTTAGTTTGACAGCCTAGCTGGTGTCATGATAGGATTTAGATATTGCTGCACATGATAGGGCCAGTATGATCAATGTGACACGTCTCTTGATGGCAAGGATCAAGAGAGCCTTTGGAAGGATCCCTTAGGGAAGAAACAGTGACTGGGAACAATGTGCCAGGCATGTGAGTCAGGTATGGATTTTAATCACCACCATTTGAATCTCATTTCTTTGTAGCCCCCATAAACATGTGCCTGACTCAAGAAATAATACTAGTGGTTAGAATGTTAAAAACAAAATCTCTTTGAAGCTTAGTGGCAAAAATAAAAATAAAAAAATAAAGCTTAGTGGCAAATGGTGGTGGCTACCTATGACTTCTTCCCTGGAGAAGCATTTTTTTTTTTTTTGTAGCAAAAGGAACAAGCTTAGGTAAATCAAATATGAAGAAAGTTGATACCCCTTGAAGCAGCCCTCAGACAATAACAGGTGGGAGATTTGGTGAGGAGCAACATTTAACCAATGATGGAGGGGAAGACTTCCTCATCCATCAGTCTTGAGATTTGTTCTACACAAGCTCCTGGAGTTGTCCAGTAGTATTGGGTTACAAGGAGTAACTGAATGGATAACAAATCTTTTGCTGGTTTTTTTCCTATTATTTTATTCTTTGTTATGGTGTAGATCTAAAAAGACATCACCCCCAAAGATCATGTGCTCCAAGGATGGACTTCTTGAAGGTGAACAGTATAGGCTCTGACTTCTCTGAATTAAACTTCTGATGAGACCATAATTTGCTGGCATTTGGGGAAGATAATAGAAACAGGAGGTGGCACCTAGTTGAAGGTGGAGGCATGACCTGAGGGCTGTCGCTAGTCCCTACCCTCTCTGATTTTTGGCCACCATGAAGAGATCAGCTTTCTCCTACCCAACCCTTCCACAACAATGGTATGCCTTTCCACAGGCCTAAAGCAGTGAAGCCAGCTAATCATTGACTGAGCGCTTGGAAACCATGATCAGAAGTTAACATTTCCTCTTTTGACTTTCTCAGATAACTTGTCATAATAGTGGAAGGCTAACATACTCTTATGTATCATTTTTTTTTACCATTCCTGGGATCTCCTCCCAAATAAACTATTTGCACTTAAAAGCTGGGAATTTTCTCTGGAGAGAAGTCTCATACCTAGCTTAGTATTGAGTACAGAAACAAGTATACATACTTATTAAAGTTAGAAGACCTATATTCAAATTCTTTCTCACCAGTGATATAAAGAAAAATTTTTCTAAGACTGTTTCTTCATCTATAAAATAGAGATAATAGCACTGACCTCGGGGGCCTGGCCCTAGCTCAGTTCTTTAAGTGGCTGCTTCCACAATGCTGGCAGCCTCAGGTTGCTGTAGTTCAATCCCCACAACACTGCAGCCAGCCAAAAGTGCCCTGAAGGCATTCGAGGAGCCAAAAAAAAAAATCCTTATGGGCCAGGGAGATGGCTCAGTACAGTAAGCGCTTGCCTGGCAAGCACAAGGATCTGAGTTCAATCCCCAGTTCTGCCAAAAAAAAAAAAAAAGAGAGAGAGAGAGAGAGAGATAGCACTGACCTCAAAGTCTGCTGATAAAGAAAAATTTAAAACTGTATATGTAGTGCTGTGCATTGTATAGAACACATTGTATAAAATAGCCTGATAAATGTTGGTTATTATCATTAATATGATATTTATAATACTGTTGACATGGCATAGCCTAGGTAGAGGGTAAATTTATTTTCCACCATAAGATGATTACCAAAGCAGGTTGATTTGGCAGATGTACTGTGAAGTCTAATTCTGGTCAATACCTATGACTTAGTAATATTAATAATATTAATAGCTTAGAGGAAACATTGTTATAGGGAAGAAACTGTTGGACACCAACAGTTGGCTTAGAAGATGAGCACTTAGGGCTGGGGAGATAGCTCAGTGGCATAAGCACCTGCTTGGCAAGTACAAGTTCCTGAGTTCAATCCCCTGTACCAAAAGAAGAAAAGAATAACAAACAAACAAACAAAAAAAAAAAAAAAGCAGAAGACGAGCACTTGTACATAGTCTCAACTAATGACTGTAGTATTACCAATAACTTCATATCGGTGCCCAGTATACACTGTGATGGCTATGATTTCATTAGCTTCATTCATTTATGGCTACTGAGATTATTTCTCAATTCAATCTTGATTCCCAAATATAGAAAGTATCCTTTTAGTTTTGTAATATTGACAAACTTAATTTGTTATTTTAGGACCTTCCAAAATTGGATTTCTTCTTCTGCCTCCGTTTAGTCCCTATTCCTAGCCAGAATTGTTTGAATTATTTGGTCATACTAAAGAAAAACTGATACACCAAGAAACTGAAGCAGATTAAGCTTTCTCTCCCAATGAATTACAGTGCTAGATTTCACCTGAAGTGTTTCAGCCTTTCAAACAGTTATAGGTTACAGAAAGAATCAAAACAAGGGGCCACAATTGTTATAGACATCTAAGTTAGATAAATATAGGCAGTCAGTTAGGGCTAGGCTCTTGAAGAAGCTAATGTGGAAGATGAGATGCCTTGCAACTTTGGGAGTCAGGCACCTCCAGCTGAGGGCCAGCCCTTAAGACAATAAAGATAAAAAAAATGCAACATACCTCCCCAAAGGATACACATCAGGGATTGATATTCTAAATAGGTCTCTATCACCTTGAGAAAGCCAGGAAGAGTCACCAACTCAACCTCCTACAGGAAAATCCCTTGTTTTGTATTCATGCCCCTTTGCTCCGTGACTTGATTCTGATAGGTTCTGGTCCTACTATGAATTGCTAACTTATGGTGGTCACAACATGGCTGAAGCCCTTAAACACCACCTTATCTTCCCAGTGATCACTTCCTCCATCTCCCCCAACCTGGTCCTGGATACAACTTCCTCTCACCTTTCGCTTGCACTCAGGAGAGCCCCCAGTCAGCTTCTCAGGTGTCACTAAACCTGCTCCTCAACTCTACCCCTAGCAAAAGTTGATGAAATTCAGCTTTCTTTGTCTCAGATCAGAGGACAATCCTCATCTTCCCTGAGTCAGTCAGTGTCTTTAGAGTTAAGGCTTCATCTTTCCAATCTCCTTACTGTGCCACCAAAAAAAACCTAACAGATTCCCTATTTGATCCCAATTCTACCTGAACAATTATACACATAATCTCATTGGTTGACCATAGTTTTGTCCCACTTTATGCTCACCTTGCAATTTCCCATGTCGCCTACCTTGGACCCACGTTATGTTATTGATTTGCTCTATAAAAACCCCTAGAAAAGGTAGGGTCTTTGGCAATCCACCTGGGTCCCATTCTGTCTCAGACAGAAGCTTTCTTCCTCCAATAAATATATTCTGCTCTTAACCTTCATTGTTCCTAAAATTCATTCTTTAATTTTAGAGATTAGGAACCAGATATCTATCAAATGGAGTTTCTTTCCCCCATGTCACATTAGCTGGGAAGGTGGCAACATAATTGTGAGCAACAATTATGTGTTGCTCACCCACTGCAGGTGCAGCCCAGTGATTGGGGTAAAGAATTTGTTTCAGCCCCATTAATTGCTCCACTGTAGATAGAAATTGAGGCCCATGGTGATTTCCTGTCATGGTCCCCTTTTTCCTTTAGATACGAATAGACAAATTGCTTATCAGTGAGTGTAGAGAGATATATACATCCAAGCTAATATGATTTTTTTTAAAATAGCAAAAACAGCTTTTATGAGAAGATAGTAGTATGGATAGAAGGGACAGAACCAGCTACTTGGCACACCTGGTGTTCTAACAATTGCTGTGGCCTGTTCACCCCATCTGCTTACTTCAAGGAAGATAAATCTGGAAGGATCCTGTCAGAAGGTCTTGCACTCATTCAAGGGACTTTCCCTGGAGGGTTCCATTACATATGTAGTGCTTCAGAAGTCTATTCACATTGATTCTTTAATACTATATCTGGAACCTTCCATGGTTGTTGCTCTACAGGCCACTTGCATCAAGTTATTTATGTTCATGTCTTAGTATTAGACTAAGAACTCCTTGAAAGCAGAATTCATATATGATCTATTTGTATGTGACCAGAAACCAGCATAGTTCCTGGCTAGAGATGTTAGGTTTAGAAAAGCAAACAAATCATGAAGAATTTTATTTATCTGAAATGCAAATTTAGCTGGCTGTCTGGTATTATTTTTGGCAACCCTATTCTTGGCAGGTAGCTAACCTCAATAAATATGGATAAGTGAAGGAATGAATAGCAACCGTACCCAAAAAAGGAGCAATGAATTGGAAAACTTGATTGACCATGTAAAAGATGCTCATCTAAATTACCCCTCATTATCAAAACTGTCTGGCTAGCATTCTTCCTGTTAAAAATGTAACAATCTAGTCTGGCTTTAGGTTAAGATATGCTTTTAATCCAGGTTCTGTTAGCTACTTTTACTCAACACTCACATGGAGAAAACACTAATATCCTTGTGTTATGGTTTATATCTAGGTGTTCCCCCAAAGCCTCTTGTAGTCAGTGGGGTGGCTTCTAGAGTTTGTGAATAATTCCATGATCTAATGTTGGGATTATAGGTGTGGGTGCTACATCTGGCCTGTGGTGGGTGGGTAATCTGCATTACAATGTAAGGAGGGGAAAGAGGCTTCTAGTAGCCACGGTTGCTGCCCCTCCCTTTGCTCTTTGCTGTTTTCCACCACCATGAATGGCTGCCCTCTTCCGTGTACCACTGTGCCTTGGAGCCAGCCAAGTATAGACTGAAACTTCCACTAACTATGATCCAAATAAACCTTTTATTCCTTAATTCTGAGTGTCAGGTATTTGTCCCAGCAACAAGAGAAAAGTAACTTAAGACACCTTATATCATAGGTATTTTTTTCTGACAACTGTACGTTTTAATTCCACCCATTTCTGATTTATATGTTTATTAGTGTGTACCAGTTGTACAAGAAAACTGACTTGGATGGTGTGTTGGGTTCAGCCATTCCAAAGCGCAATCATCTCTGTATCTTCCTTTAAAATTGCCAAAATTCACTGCACTTTTATTCCAGCCGAACCCTGGGGTTTTGAGTAAAGTCATTCACCTTGATTAAGCCATCAGGACCAATTCTGTTTGGGAAAATAGATATTTGGCAATAGTTCACTTAATAATTAATCTTAAGAATATGTAAACATCTCACTCCAAATGATACCCTTCCTGCTCCATCTTTCCCTCTCGTCTGTTGACTGCCTGTACCACACCCCCAGGCTCTCCTTTTTCTCCTTCCACCTCCAGTGCTCAAGCCTGGCTGAGCCAGAGACACCCAGAGACCTTGTGAAGGCACAGACTTCTGGACCTCACACCCAGAGTCTTAGATTCAGCAGGTCCAGGGTGCAGCCTGACATTCTGCATCTCTGACATGGTCCCAAGGGCTGCTACTCCTACTATTGTTTGCCTCAGCCTTCTGTCCTATCTTTACCATCCTTTCCTTTCCCCTTCTTCAGATCATCCCTTTTTTTGGGGGGGGGGGAGTCTTATTATGCTGTTCAGACAGCCTTGAACTCCCTGAGGAGTTGAGCATAGGCTGGCCTCAAACTCACAGTGATCCTCTTGCCTCAGCCTCCTAAGTGTTGGGATAACAGGTGTGTGCCACCATGCCAGGCCTTTATATTATATTTCATGTGTCTCACAATTCTTCTGTGTTCCCAGAACAGTACAATATGCAGATGCTGCTCATCTGTATGTATGTCCTGAGAATCCCATCACAAGTTGAAAATATGATAGGTTGAAAATACAGTTCTAAAAAATTTAGCTATATTAGGAATAGAACACAGGGGTACTCTATCATTGAGCTGCATCCCCAGCCTATTTTATTTTTTATTTTTATTTATTTATTTAGTATTTTAGGGAAGGGTCTACAGGGTGTTCGGGTACTACTATTAGATTGGACTTGGTGATTCTCCTATTTACAGCTTCCCAAGTGCTGGGATTATAGGTGCTCGCCACCACGCCCAGTCTCAATTGCTGTCTCAGCACACCTGAGAGTTAGAGCCGACCCAGCAGGCCCAGGAATTGAAGCCCTGACCCCTGCACCTGCTTACAGGCACTTTAATCCACTGAGCTATTTGGCCAGCCCTTATTTTTTATTTTGATACCAAATATTACTAAATTTCCAAGGCTGCCCTCAAACCTGTGATACTTCTGCCACAGCCTCCTGAGTGGCTGGGATCCCAGGAGTGCACCACCATGCCCCCCATAAAAAATGCATTTAATACCGATGGGCTGCCAAACATCATAGCTTAGCGATGCAAACACTGAAGAGTGTTGATTGTTTTCCATTGAGATCATAAGGCTGGCTGATTGAGAGCTGCAGCTCACATCTTACTGTGCAGCTTACTGCAAATTGCTAGCCCAGGCAATGATCACAATTCTAAATCTGAAGATAGTTTCTACTCAAAGGTAGTGCTTTCACAGCACTGTAAAAATAGAAGTCAAGCCACTATAAGTTGGGGCCATGTCTAGTAGTAGCCTCGCTCTAGCTTGGCCTGCCACGTGATTTTTCCCAGAGTACTGTCACTCACAGTTGGTAGGTGGTTACTCACACTTCATGTTCAATGTAGTTTAGCATTCTGCTGACGTGGGATGCAGAGATCTCTCCGTCCACTTCAGCGATATATGTATAGAGGAACTGAAAGGTGCTGAAAGGGATCCGGGGAGGCCCACCACCATGGTCAGAGGATAAAACTTCACATATTATCTTGAGAGTTTTGGCAATGGTCTATAAAACAGGAAGGTAAAATGAGGATTAAATCCCTTTTTCAGGTGAGGTTCCTGAAATCAATTCAGATACATGAATGCAAAAGTATTGCTTTTATAAAATGAAGTGGTCATGATGTAAGACTCTAGAAAGTTTGACATTTTTACACTCAAGTGTCACAATTCATTCTAAAAGCATTAAATAGCTACAAGGTATCTTTGTTTTTCTTTCCTTTCTCTGTTGGAGGGCTCCTCTCATGAAGTTAAATTTATGGACTGTGGTATACTTTAATCTATTTGTTACTTTAGTCAGAATAACCTCACTACAGGTGAGGAATTGTTTTTACATTATTGGTTTAGAATTATTTTTTCTTACTATTGCTTTCCAATTTTATCTGTACAAGGTTTAGGTAACTCACCTAGCCCTTAATCCAGGAAGGTACTTGGGATAATGCCACAGAAGAGAAGGTAAGAGAAGGGTAACATATTGAGGAAGGTAGGGGTTGTAGATGCTGGAAAATGACCCTGCACATTGGAATGAACTTTTTTTTTAAGCTTCTGGACCTATTTAAGCAGAACCGCCTCATACTTTGAATTGCATAATCCTTACCCTGGTGGTATCAGAGGAAATTACTAGATGTTGAGTGCCAGAAGTTTTATTAGAAAAGTTCCCACAGAAGGAAACACTCTTGCCAATGAAATTGAAACATTAAAGACTGTGTTCAGAATTGATCCCATGTCTTTAAATACATGTAGCCTTGGCATACACTTAGGAGTAAAAAGAGCTGTGAAATGATTGGATAAAGGAAAGGAATGATTTAAAGAAAAGGCTATTTAGCTCTGAATAGACAAGGACAGGTCAGCACATATGTCTTGGTGGTTTCCCAAAACTGGGTGTCAGTGAAAAGTCAGCCCTGAGAGAAGAACTGAGAGGCCTGGTGAGGAGCTGGCAGCTGCTATGTCTTCTTCCAACGACTGGCCAGAGGAGAGCTGCTCTCCCCTGGAGGCTGGCGTTGCTGTTCTGCTCTCATCCTTTCCCTGGATACGCTGAATGTCTAGGTAGTTCTTTAACGGTGGCTGCCACTTGGGGATCAAAGTCTAGATGTGAAGAGACATGTGAGGGTGAGAATAAACTTGGCCTATCTTTCTGGAGTGATAGTTTTACTTGATGGCAAGGGTAATTATATTTGTGTCAAATAGTATGAGTTTTAATTGAGTAAATATTTAAAATTCATTTATATTAACAAACATACTTCAAGAAAAAGAACCTCCAGTGTACAATAATTTAAAAATAATAAACCACATAATGGCAAAGCAGTTGGGCGTGCAGCAGGTGGCTTCCACGTACTCTGCCCTGCCGGCAGTGTACTCATGGAGATGGGTAGAAGGGCAGTGGAATCATCCATCCCTCCAGCCACCTCCACTCCCCACCCCACCTCTCATCCCCCACCCTACCCCCACTCTGGAGGGCAGGGGGCAGCCACACAGGAAGCTATTAAGGGGCTGTGCAGGCACAGGCATGAGATGAGATCAGTGTGAGATGCTTTGGGGTGGAGCTGCGAGCCAAAGTGTGCACACTGAACTGCACAAATTCTACCCACGGCTCCTTCTGTCTGTTTCCCTAAACATGCCCTGTCCCTTTTCTTTGCTCTATCATGCTCACCCTAAGGGTGCTGTTATGGGTTAACCTGCCCCCATAACATGCCAACACCTTGATCTCCAACTCGGGCGCCCAGGACTGCCAGACAATGAGTGGTTGTTGGTTACACTGCCATGCGGGGTGTGATGCTTTCTGGGGGCAGCCTGCTGACTGCAGCAGGCGGCTTTACCCCCAGGGATCACCGTTCACAGCTATTCACAAAACACGCCTTTAGTTCCAACATTGTACACATATTAAAAGATTTAATAAGTCTAGAGTAGAGATCTTTATTCTCTTGCATAAGACTTTTTATCAGGTGGAGATCCAATCCACAGAGGTAACTCTAAGTATGTCACCTTTAAACCCAAATATGAAAGTGTCAAAAGGTGCATTGCCTGCTAACACAATTTAGGTCATTCCTTTAGGCAAACATGTTTATCGATTTCATACACAAACTATTCTTTATTTTTTGTATTCATCTTTTTTTAAAGTATATAATGCATTATTATGGATTATAGGTACATTTTAAAGAAATTATTGTCTTTGGAATTTCCTTCCCCTCCCTTCAACTCTTCTTCCCCTCCTTATTTACACAAGCATTGCTCTGTTTTTTCCCTTTTGATTCATATATATATATGAATCAAACTCAGGACCTTGTGCTTACTAGCCAGGCCCTGTGTTTGATTCTTTTAAAAATCTCCTTTCTCTCCCTGTCCCCTTCCCATTTGAAAGTGTTCTTACTTCCCAAGAGCTATGTTCCATTTTGATCCTTGTTTACCGTTAGATGCTCCCTTTTTACAATCAGTCTCAGTGGAATAGGTGGCAGGGCCCAACTAGAAGATAGTTTTGAAAGGGACTCGAGACACTAGTCCACCCACTGTAGTATTTGGAACCATTCCAGAAAGCTCAAGGCTGGAGCCCATATTCTTGTTAGCAACTAGAGTAAAATTTCTGCCATGAGACTTTCTACAGGGAGTAAACTAGAGCGATTAGTTTATAGACAGCGGCAATGTATCACATGCTGTGTAGCAGGCTGGGAACTGCAAGATCAAGATGCCAGATCTGCTGGCAAGGAGATCCCTCATTAAATGGTGCCTTTTCATTGTGTCCTTACATGGCAGAAGGGACAAGCAGGCTTTCTCTTTTATAGCCATTAGTCCCATTCCTGAGGGCTGCACACTCATAGCCTAATCACTTCCCAAAGGCCTCACTGCCTAATAGCATCATCTTGGGAGTTAGTGTTAATCATGAGTTTGTAAGGAACATAAGCTTTCAGGCCATAGCTGACCAACCCCTTACCTAATTTCCCACTAACAGCCAACATGATACCGAAAGTGTAAGGCAGTGATGATAAACCTTTTGGAGAAGAATGCCCAGAATGCAACCCCAAGCCCACTTATTTATTACAGAGTGCAGCACTGAAGTTAAACGTGAACATTGAGGTTTTAGTTCAGCAAAATAAACCCATACAACTCATGACTTAATTGCAAAGAGAGCTCCATGTGTCCCCTGTGGCACAGATGCCATAGACTTGCCACCATGGTGTCCAGGCATTGGCTTCAGGGTTCAGAGGGTATCCTCTATATACAGACTAGACTTTCAGACTAACTCCCTGTGGTGTTCTCTGATGGGGAGGGCAAGGGGCAAAATCAGCTACCTTGGGACCTCTCAGAATTAGGGGATCACTCTTGTCCAGAGGAAGGCATGAGGCTACCTTGGTGAAAGCAGAGAAGGTAGAGTAGAATGATGGTCTGCTAGAAGTAAGAAATCTCACTGTTTTAGGAAGGAGGCAGAAAGATACAGTTCAGCCAGATGTGGTAGTACATGCCTATAAGCCCAGCACTCTGGGAGGCTAAGGCAAGACTGTCATTCGACTCTACCTTCTCTGCGCTACCTCCTCCTTGGAGAGGAGAGGAGTCAGGCACAACTGAGGAGGTCAGGCAATTGTCCTGTGAATACTTTCAGTTATGACATCAGACTGATCTCTAGAATCAGAGGAATCTATTTCTTTTATTCCATATCTTGTGAGGGGGATAGATCATGAAGACCATAATTCACTACAGGTAAAATAAGAAAGTATGTGTCTCGCCCCTTCTGCAACCATCTCTGAAGTGGAATGAACATATTTGTAGCCCTGGGAGAACGTCATAAGATGTACTAATTATTTAATTTTCCCTTTAGTGGTTTCCTCCAGTCCTTGAGTTGTTATTTTTTTTTCTCACAGAAGTGAGTTCAGTCCTGACTGACAGCTCATTTGTCCCACTCCATTTTCCTTCCTTCTGGAGGACAGTAATTCTTTCATTATACAATGTTTCTATAAAAGACAATGAAGAAAAAAATCAACCGAACAGTCTCTGCTTTCCTTCTTCCTAAAGAAGTGATTATGATGAACATTGCAGGGGAAATCCATAAGAAAAATTGGACTACATTATTTTTGCTACATTTACTAGGAAATAAAAATGTCAGATAATGTGTTTTAAGCATATTTAAGAAGAAAAGATCATGTTTAGATATGCTAAGCAATTCAAACTATCTTTTCATACCATTTCACTTGAGCATAGGCAATGATTCAGTTCTTAAACTTGCATTATTTCAGGGATTATAAAGTCACATTTCTGATTCATTTCCTTTAAGCGATAATAGTGCTTAACAAGAATGAGGCTACAAGTTAGACACTTCAGCTTTCAATGTGTATAAAAACTGGTTGTAGCATCTTTTGCTTCAAAATGGGAAAATGGCTTTTCTTTTTATTAAACAGGTCAAATTTGGAAAAGGCATGAATTTGTACACATTCCCTCCTTTTATGGTGATGTCATGACTATAGTTCTAGAAATAGTCTCTTCTCTCTTTTCTTGCTTAGAGACAGGTTTTCAACTTTTGGTGTACAGTTGTTTATCTCATAGTAGTTTCCTATAAGGCTGCATCCCTTTCTGAAAGTTTGTAGAGTTGCTCTTCTATAGGTGTCTGGAACCCACAAGTAAGCAAGGCGTATTCCGTAGCTGACTCTTGTTTATCATCAGGAATTATGAATGGAGGGGGAACAGTGCAGTGAAACTGGATATGAAGGTAATGATTAAATAATCAAGACACCATAGTAGGGCCAGTGAGGCGGCACATGCCTGTAATTGCAGCACTTGGGATTGCAGGAGGATTGCCACGCATTCCAGGGCAGCCTATGCTACACTACATAAGTGAGTTCAAGGCCTTCTACTACACAGTGAGACCCTGCCTCAGAAAACCAAAACAAAACCACAAAACAACAAAAAAGCCATACTTTGGCTAACTCTTCCTGGAGACTGACAATTGTTCTACCTCCTCTTCTTCCAGCTTCTGTGTCCTGCTGACAAGCACAGAAATGACCTGAATTCTGAGAGTAGAAGACAAGAGGCGTGCTCACTGTCATCCCTGGAGCAGACCGTGTGTATTGGTGGACTGTCCTTCCAGGCCCAGAGAAAGCTTTTAAGGGAAAAAGAAAGAAAAGAAAAAGCAAACTTACAACTCCAAGCGAGCTGCAAGCAAGGGCTAAAAACTTCAGCCATTCGATCTCTTCCGTGAAGCGACCCACATTCATCACACTATTAAACAAATCGGTCGGGAGATTCAACACCTTCCACATCTGGGCCAGCTCATCTGCATGAATGATCAGTCTGCCACCAACCTGCAGGGCAGGGCCAGACACAACAGAGAGGATGAGTGGGACGGAGGGCCACAGGAAGCAGTTCCCAGGCCAAGCCTGGGTTCCCCAGCACATGGATGGGGCAGGAGGAGGTGTCGGGGAGGCCAGAGGACCCTGTTTCTCAGTTTTTTCTTTTTCAGGGCTCAGTGATACAATCTGATCATTTTTAGCTCCAGATGTCAGAATTGTGGGAAAGATGTATACATTTACATTACATTTCAACTCATGTTTCAGATGCTTTGTGATCTGATTTATGCCTGTGTTGCCCCTGTTTACCCACAGGATAGTTGAAAATAAAACCACAGGTGGAAAGCCAGTAATGAGACCAGAGACCACTAATTAGTGGAGAATTATGAACAAGATATTGGGTCTCTTGCTCCAGACCTGCTTGGTTATTTGTACAATACTCCAGATGTGTCCCTCGTGTTTTCCTAGTAATGGTCTTGGCCCACCATAGAGACATTGTTGAGAGACTGTTGTCCTATATTTTTCAGGAAAGGAAGAGTTAGCATAGCCTCTGACATTCTGCCAGCTTCAGGGAGACCGGCAGCGATCCCAGGACAGCTCACCCTCCAGCCTAATCTAAGGAAAGCCTTCCTTCCACTCCAAGTTTGAGTGAACCTTAGGTAGTGTTCAGTAGCCAGCTGACTGGCAGAGGGACAAATGGCCTTTGTACCCATGTCAACATTGCCCCACATGCCCCTTGGTGCTGCTGTGGGGACCTCACCCGAGAATGTAGGATCTTTAATAGCTCGGGTGTCAGTTCTGTCCAGTTGGATGAGATGACTCGCTCAGACCGCTCTCTCACCGGAGGAATCTCTCCCCGAGATATGGCCTCAAAGTACCTGTAGGAACAAAAGCCAGCAGGGTAGGGGAATGTCCCACACTCAGGTGACCTGTGGCTTCCTTAGGAGTTCCCGCTCCTTTTTTGAAAGAAAAGAGTAGGAGAAAGAATATGTATAAAACGTTTAGATTTTTAGATACCATGTTTAGTTCAAGGAATGTCTTGTGTTACTTTCCACTTACAGCAGGGTGAATATGTAGGAAATAAAGTTTTTGGGTTTTTTTGTTCTTTTTTCTTTTATAAGGTGCAGAATGACCAACAAAAGTTTGGTGTGCAGTTTCCTGGGGCATAGTACTTCCAGCCCTCCCTCAGAAATGTTTTACATATACAGGGTAGACATATAACTCCTAGGATATGTATAGAATGTCTACATATTATTTATGTGTTTGGTATCAGGCAGTGGGCGGGGAAGAGAAGCTACATGGGAACTAAAGTGGCTCACTCAAGACAGGGAGGGCATGAAGAGCCCCAGGAGTGAGGCAGGGTTTCTGGCTGGAGGAAATGAGGCATAGGCTCCAATAGGGAAGAAAATATAGGCTTCCCTGGCGCTAGCAGATGCCTAGGAGACCAAGCAGTTTGGAAAGAGATTAGGTGGTGCAGATGAAGCAAAACCTTTTTCTTTTCTCCTTGAATTTTGTCAATAAATGATGCCTGCTCCTCACTGCTTTGTGTAATGGATTTAATCTGGGGCCATACAGAAAGCAGACTGAGGCCTGTGTCAGGTTTGGTATGAGATGGAAGGGGGCTGTCTGCAGTGGGGAAGGGCACAAGCCACTGATATGTGGGTTACCAGTGCTGTGTGGTAGGGTCTGTTCTCCATCTGAAGTCTTGACACCAGCTATCCTTGAGTCACAGATGTCTGCCCTGCCCGATGTCACTTTCTCTAGATCCAGACAATAGTAAGCGAATACAGAGGACTTTTATGAAAGCGTATTTTAGGGTTAAGCCACTCAATGGAGCTAACCATTAGATACTTCTAAGATACAGAGTGATTGGAGCTAAAGCTGCATGAAATGAAACAGTTCCTTTCTGTCCCCTCTTGGGAACTTTGATTGTTAAAATGCACCTTTAACAGTATGAGAAATCTCTGAATAGATTGCTTTTTGGTGGGTAGGTGTGGGTAGAGGGACACCTGGAGGGCCATAAGGAGGACCTTAGGCTATACAACCAGATCTGGGGAACAGCCACACCACAGCAGCTCATGCTACAGAGGTGATTCTCCAGGTGAACAGTGACGCTCAATACTCTCCAAGTCTTTGGACTTTTTAATGGAACTGGTTAGAGAACATGGAAATGAAACTACAGTCATGGATTTAGTCCTCTGGGATAGTGAGTTTCATTTGCAAGGAAGCAATTTCACAGTTATAAATGTAGCAAATTTGTCTTGTTACACATGTCTACTACAGTACAAACAAGTATATGTGCTCTGCTGATGCTTAGTAGATGCATCTTCATTGACAGCACATATGTGGGATAATTCTTGATTGTGATGAATTAAATATGTATTTTGTCTTGGAAATACTTTGTGAAGTTTTGTCTTCTAAAATGCTATAAGTTTGTGAGCCACAGAAAATGATCTGGTAAGTGCTTTTTGTGTTGGAATGGGATGAAGAGTGCTCTTGGGTCATGCTCTTTTTCATTGTAGTTACAGTACAAACTGATTTTTCACAGATGCCTAAAATATTTATAGCACATCACACAATATAGGAGCAAACAAGGCTACAACAGTGCAATGTTTTCTCCTATAAATGTCAAAGATGGTATCAAGAAATGTCATTCTTCTTCCTATTATACAATAACAGGAGAACAGCAAAATGGAATCTTGAACTATTATGTAGTATAAAACAGTCTGCCTGATCATGCCAAAAGAAATTAGTCTTCTTATGCTAAAGTCTAACCTTAGAGGTAATATATAAAATTCATAATGGAAAACCCAAACAGGGTTCATTCCTAAGCCAACCAGATGCACTTAGTCCTGTTGTTATAGCACCACTGGCTTACTTTCTTTCCCTTCTAAAAGCTGCCTCTTACTACATTAAGGACAGCAATGTGTAATACTAAAACCATGCCTGAAATACCTGTCATCTTGGTCTTCTAAATGTGAACTGTTTCTAATGCCATATTAATTATTAATATACTTTCTTTAAAGTAAATTTTTAAAGTAATAAAAGAAAATGAGAGTCGAACAAAAATTTAAGATTTCTTGAAAGCATGTGGTAATATTCAATCATATGTCTTGTGTAACTATATGTCAATCTGAGCAACAGATTTGGCAATAAAAATAAATAATATATCAATCACTGTTAATCAGCTATTCTTGTTTTGAAAATCTGTAATGTATGTATTGTTACATGTTACCCTGTTTCTGTCTTTGCTTTTGTTTTTCTTGCTCTTGTTTTCACTCTTCAAAATAAAAGAAAATTATATTTTTAAAAAACCAGTATCAACAACAATAACAAAAAGCTGCCTCTTGCCCAGCCCAGGAGCAGAGGAACTCTGGCCCTCAGATGTGCACTCTGTACTTTCTGAAAGGTATCAGAGCACACTGCCCCACTGGATCAGTACAACGTGGTCAGCTTGAGGACACTGTCCCGTCCTCGACCCTTGGGTTCCCTTCCTCCCCTCCCTCCCTGTGCCCTTGCAGCACTACTAAGGTGATAAGCACCCAGCAGTAAAAGCAGCACCAGAAAAGTCCAGAAGGCCTAGTTAGCTCCCACCTCCTGCTTGCAGCCCCAGCTGCCTACCGTCTACTAGCAAGTTTATCTAAGAAGCAATTTCATAGCTGAGAGAACTTCTGTGTAAATCTGTTTTGGTGCAGGCCGGCAGCTATTGTACCAGCTCCATCACTGGGCAGCCTCGCCGGCCCTGTGCTCCGGGCATGCTGTCTCCAACCAGGCCTGAGCCCCTAGGTCCTCTCTGCCTTCACCTCCAGAATCCCACGTGCCTGGGCACATCTTTTTGTTCAAGGAGCAGATCCGTTCAAAGAAACATTAAAAAAAAACAAACCAAAAAAACACAATTTTCCCAAAGACAAAATACAGAGTGTCTTTCGTGGTGTGTGTGGGCTGGGGGTAAAGTGAGTTTCACAGCCTTGGAGGTAAGTTCTCACCAAGGAGGGCGCCAGCCTGAAAGGATTGATTCTTCTGGTCCACCCCACCCACTGGCTAGTGCCGGCCTCCCCCACGTGCACGGCTGCCATCTAGCGGTAAAATAGGAGAACGAGGGCCAAATTTAAACCAAGGAAAGACAAGTGAAATCCTAGCCCAGGTTCTCAAGGTCCTTTTTCCACTGAAACGCGTAGACAATGCAGGTATGTGGTGGGTGAGCGTGTGCTGAGGGTGTCCTGGTAATCTAACTCTTGTTATTTTCCCTGGACACTTGGCCTGTTGCTCTGGCATCCTGTCGCTCAGTTTGGCTTATTTAAAGGAGGGCATCACATCCTTGCTCAGTTTGATGGCAGTATGAGTGGATTTTAAAGCACTAAGCAATAAGAGAACTGAAAGAAACCTCAAAGATTATGCCACTCAGCTCGGATTTCTGGTCCATAGCCTAGTTTCCGAGGGCGCTGGAGGTGAGAGAGGGACACGTACTCAGCACCCCACTGGATGAGGTCCTGGGGCTGCGTCCGGATGGCGGCTTTGGTGAACTGCTTCAGCAATTCCGGCAGCTCCGGGGGGATGCACACTTGCCTATCCATCAGAGGCATTGATTGCTCGACCTGTGTGTGGGAGAAAATAAAATAAAATAAAATAAAATAGATTCTGAATCAGAAGAGGACAGCAATCCTGAACAGGATGCCACCCAACCTCTGACACTTTCAATTTTGGGACATCACTACCTCTACAACACAAATTTTCTTTGTTGTAAATGCTTTTGTCCTTTACATAAAAAAAAGCATACGGACATTAAAAAGTAAAGAAAGGGCTGGCCAAATAGCTCAGCGGACTAAAGCGCCTGTTTAGGCAGAGCACAGGGTGAGGGTTCGATCCCCACTGTGCCGTGCTGGCCCAGCCTCCAGGACTCACTGAGATGGGATTGAGACTGGGTGTGTGGTGTGCTCCTGTAATTCCAGAGCTTGGGAGGCTGAAAACAGGAGAATCACTACGAGTCCAATCTACATAGTGAGATCCTGTAGACCCTGTAGACCCTATAGATTCTAATGACCCTGTACTAAATACATTTTAAAAAATCTTTAAAAAGTAAAGATTAATACAGGTAAAAGAATTCTCTAGTGATATCACCTTCAAACAGTGAATGTCTTCTTCCAACTCTTTTCAATATGTATATAAATGGCAAGTGAGATTACATAAAACAGCCTGTTCAACAGTACATTATGAGCATCTTTCCACATTGCTCTAACTCTTATTAGCTTGATAGGAGTTGTAGCAAATCTTGCTCTGTGAATCCTCTGTGACTTGACATTAGGTTATTTACAAATAAAAACAATTTGCAAATAGTCATTTGCTGGTCAGCTGTCTTTCTACCTGAATGTTTTGATATACTCTAATTGTAAGAAATAGAGAAAAAAAGCATTTTCACACAAAAAGTTCCAGGATGCATTGGAACAAATCACAAAAATCTATGGCTAGTTTATGATTCTATGCACAAAGAAGCAGCAGATTAAATGATTTTGTCTGTTTGTACTATAGGAAAGAATAAACTGGGGCCAGCAAGATAGCTCAGTGGACTAAG
>NW_004524723.1:4008546-4014469 GCF_000260255.1 Octodon degus | reverse complement strand
AAGGAAGGAAGGAAGGAAGGAAGGAAGGGCTAGGCTGCTGACAACACTGCATGTGGACACCAAATCTCAATAAGCATAGCTTTCAAATTGTCTTCCAGAGCTTGCAGCGAAATGAGAGAAATCTTTAAGTGCCAAATAAAGGAAGGCAGAATCCAGAGAGGTGAGCAAACGGCAAGATAGAACTGAAATGGAGCAAATGCGGCTGGCACAAACTTGCAACTTTGAGACAAATGGCCAGGCAAGGTGAGACGAGACCAAAGGGTGGCCTCCAAGCGGTAAACAACTAAAGGATTCTGTCCTCCTCCAGCCTAAACTTGAGATCTTCCAAGGGACTATATTCTTGGTGTGACAAAGGTAAGCTGCAAACATCTGCCTTCGGGTAGAGAAAGCAACAAAGAAATGTCTTTACTGCTGCTTCTTTTGGGGAAAAATAGCTCCCCCAAAAGTCTGTAGCTACAGGCTAAATGTAAGTTTAGATTTAAAACAAGAGCTGCCTCCTTAGGAAATCCTCAGAAGAGAAGGATGAAGATAATGATTCACTTTAGGTTTTATAAAAAGCCACATATGCATAAATTTTATGCACATTGAATTTTACAGGATATTATAAGAGTAATATAACTACCAAACCTGTAAAGAGAAGTTTAAACACACACATATACACCCTGAAAGAAAAGCCCCTTGATCAACCTAAAATAAGGCAAAATGTATAGGAAAAGCGGGAAAATAACATAATAGAAAATAATCCGTATATGTTGATCACAATAAGAAGAAAAGATTTTAGGCTGGCACATAATTGCAACCCTAGCTACTCAAGAGATCAAGGCTGGAATATTGCAGGTTTGAACCCAGCCTGGTCCGTGTAATGAGACTCTGCCTCAAATTTTTTTAAAAGGCAGAGTGGGTGGAGAACTAGGGATAGAGCTTGGCACTCCCTGGATTTAATCCCTAGTACTAGAAAAAGAAAAAAAAGAAAAGAAAAGGAGGAGGAGAAGAAGAAGAAATGGTTCTAAATGTGTCAGTTAAAATACAGAAATTGTCAAATAGTGTTTTTAAAAATTCATGCATAGTCACATCTGAAAAAGGCACAAAAATTGAAGGTAAACTATCTCTATATAACCAAAATAACAAAAAGATATGTACAGATTAATGCCAAACAAAAGAGAAGGGAGGCACATAACTAGCAGGAATTGTGAGGTACACAACATCACGATGAAAACTGCAACTATTGAGAGCGTAGCACGACTCTCAATGAGTATGTGACAGTCATCACCCGAGAGTCATTGTTGCTTGGGATCAGACGCACAGATGCACCCACATTTAGTATTGTAATAAAGAGAAAAGGATGATAAACACAGGTCCAAATTGGCAGTTCCACCTGTTAGGGAAGGGAGAGGGTTGTCATCATGGAAAGAGAACAGGAAGCTCGCACTGCTAGCAATGTTCTAGATTTCAAGCTGGATGGTGACTAGGCATTCTATTTTGGATATACGAAATACAATTTTAGAAGTTGTTTCTGATGACATTCCAGTCCATTTTATCTAGCACATAGCAGTGCTTCTTTTTGCTGTGTGTGTGTGTGTGTGTGTGTGTGTGTGTGTGAAAAGAATATGTAACATAAAATTTGCCATTTTAGCCATTTGAAGTGCATTTATCAGTGGCATTAAGAGCATTCACAATGGTGTGTAATGAACACCATCATCTCCACAACTTTTCCATGACCTTAAACTGAAACTTCATTCCCTTTAAATAATAATTCCCCCGTAAACACCATTCACTTTCTCTATGAGTTTGGTTACCTCATGTAAGCAGAATCATACAACTTTTGTCCTTCTGCAGCTAGCTTATTTCACTGAGCACAAAGTCTTTAGCTTCATCCATGTAGTATGTGGCAGAATTTCTTTCCTTTTTGAATATGAGTACCATTCCTTTGGATATATCATTTTCTGGTTATTCATCTGTCCATGGACATTGGGATTGTTGTCAAGTTTTGGTTATTGTAATAGTGCTGCTATGAACATGAGTGAATATTTATTTGTTGGAGTCCCTGCTCTCAGTTCTGTTGGACATGTAACCATAAGTGGAATTTCTAGATTGCCTAATGATTGTATTTCAAGGTTTTGAGAAGCTGGAATACTATTTTCCACAGCTGGCTGTACCATTTTACTGTTTCTATTTACTTTGAGAAGATTTTTTAAAATTTGTTGCCTAACTATTTGATTTTCATCCTGATAGTTGCAAAAGCGAAAAGATGGCCCAACCTAATCAAAGACATTTCCATGACAAGAATAGCAATGATAAACCTTTGGTCCATTGATACAGAATAAACTCACCTTTTACTTCACCCTTTTCTGAAAACTTTTATGTCACCACTCTAAATTTGGAGGCAAAGAATAGCTAGTGAGTTTTCCATATCTGTTATCTTTTTTTCAGTGCTCAATCCTTTAACCCTTTGCATTTTTCTCCTCTTGTCATTCTGTTTCCTTGAAAGTCCTAAATTATACCTATTAATTTATTGTAAATATTGTACCAGGTACCATGATAAATATTCTGTGTACATTTTTTCTTTTCTCATTTAATATTTAAAATATCTCCCATCAGGTAAATTATATTATCATCATTTCACAGATGATGGGGCTAAGAAAGGGAATCAAACCTTTACAATGACATGTAAGTAACAAGTGACAGTGGGAGAACCAGAGCGCACACACAGTCTGATGAGGGAGGTGGCCCATTAGACACGTCCTTTTCTTCTGTGGGCTCTGTCCTCTGACAACATATACCATCCTTGTGTTTGTTTTCCTCAGCACTACTTGTCTGCTTCCTTCCATAACTCTTCCTGCAAGAGTTAGAAACCTTCCCCGAAATGTCTTCAGCACCTGGGTTCAGGTCTTTCCATTGCTTTTCTTGGGGATCTCACATGCTCCTCATGGCTCCATCTACCACAGTGTTGATTAGACTTGGTTGAGCATCTACTTCAAACTTCCTGCTGCTTCCAGGATGACCATCGGCTGGGATTCATTGCCCAGCTTTCAGCTGAGTCCCTCTCATTCAGATTCCTTTCCTTCTTTCTCCCTTCCTTCTCCCTCTGTCCCTTCCTTTCCCTTGTCTCCTTTCCTCTCTCCTTTCTTCCCTCTCCCTTTCCTCTTCCTCCACTCTTCTTTTTCCTCTTCTTCCTTCCTCTTATCTCTCCTACTTCCAAGACCAAACCTAGGGCCTTATGCATGCTAGGCAAGCACTCTACCTTGCTACACTCTCAAACCCCCGCCCCCACCCCAATTTTTTTCTACACATGATGCAATCACTATTTCACTCCTTTGGCTTCAAAGCTCTGCAATCATTCATTCTTTTCAACCTGTTGAATCTCATGAAATCCCATTGGTATTGCCTTTAAGTGTGTCTCCATTTTGTTCCTATGTCTGTTCCTTTCTTTTTTTATTTTTTCTCTTTCTTTCTTTCTTTCTTTCTTTCTTTCTTTCTTTCTTTCTTTTCTTTCTTTTTTTTTTATATTTTAGGGAAGGGTCTACAGGGTGTTCAGGGTCTCACTACTAGATCGGGCTCATAGTAATCCACATATTTACAACCTCCCAAGAGCTGGGATTACAGATGCATGCCACCATGCCCAGACTTGTTCCTCTTTTTCTGGTTCAGCCCCTCATCACCTACTGTGCAGCCTAGTGACTGTTGTCCCTGCTTCAGGTCCTGCTCTGGTCCATCTTGTCCAGGGAAGCCAGATCTATCTACTCTACTACTTTTAATAGACAAGAGAGACCTGCTCAAAAAAACAGCAATCAGATCCTGACTTTCAAGGGTCTCATAATTCATACATATCATTTCAGACTAGTTTCTTATGATTAGTTATAACACAAATTTCCAACATAGTCCACTGTGGCCACTTTCCAAGAAAGTACACATCAAACCTTAATTCTTTCTCACCCATTGAGAACACTACTGTACCCTGATTTTTTCTTTTCCTCTCAGTAGGTTGCTATTATTTGAAGGGTCCCTGCCCTTCTTTCATCTCTTTAAACTCTATACATCATCAGGGTTCATTTAAATCCATATTGTGTTTTCCTTAAAAACTTGAGTGGCATCAAATATTGTTTGTTATACACATTTTTATCATTAAATCCTATGCTGCCTTTTATCACTCTGAAGCCCAGCTCACTACCAATGCCCACAGGGAAATGGGTTCCAGGTGTGTCACGAGAGATTTATGGCTGTAAAGTTTTATAGTGATACAGAATTTACAACCATTTTAAAGTCATTCAAAAGTTTACAACAGTTGAAAATATACGTAAATACTTCTTGGCACAGTCAGTAAACTTCCAGATTTCAGTCATTATGGATTTTGTGCTTAAGGTTTTATGTACAATGCCAGCTACCTGCTTCTTTAGGACTTTGTTTTTTGTCCACTCCATTAAAATTTTGCCTGTAAATGATTATTGCAATGTATTTATTAACAATGGTCATCTTTGTGTATTTGTATTTAAAAACATAATTGTTCCTGTGTTCTAATTTGCTACTTTTTCCACAAAGTAGACAAACTGTCTTCATCATCATCCCCACCATCATCACTTGTTTCTACTAAGTCATAATATTGTTCATTTTTCTCAGAAATGACTTGATTTGTGCCTTTATTCTTGGCTTTTGATGTTAATAGATATTTAAAACCTTCTAGGGTTTTTATAATGGCTTGCTTATTATAAAGCTAATGTTTCCTTCTAAAAAGAAATAATGGGAATAATTCCATAGATCAGTAGATACTCTAGCCTTTACTATCTTGTGAAAAACATTTTCAAAAATATTTTTTAAATTGTGTTGATAGCCAGCCAAGGGGGACAGTGTATGCAAGAGTGATGTGGAGTTCTTGTCAGCTCTAACCAGCTGAATCAGTGGCTGGATGAATCGTAGGGCTCCAACAGTCTAAAATAAATAAATAAATAAATAAATAAATAAATAGTGTTGAAATTCTGGCACTTAATAATTAAATACTTCCCAAACCAGCCTTTTACTAGATACTTAATTTTTTCAAAATATTGTGAGATTTATTTTAAAATATTCCTCAGAAAGGACAATATTGACGATTAAAATGGTGGAGTAGAAGCCAGCTGCAAATCATAACTTCTATGAGACATGGAATTGAGACACTGGAAAATGGTGATTTATCAAGGAGAAAGAGAAGAAGAGCTCTTGGACCTAAGAAAGAGTCAACATGAAAGTCAAAGATCATGGAGCAGAAGAAGACAATGCAAAAAAAAAAAAAAAAAAAAAAAAAAAAAAAAAGCATGAAGCAGTATGGAACATTAACTGGCTTATGGGAGAGAAACCTGTCTCCACCAGAACAAGGTAAGTGTATAAAGGGCCAGAAACCCCCATGATGAAAAATGGACTCGCAGCGGTAGCACCAGGAAAAGCCCACATTATTTTAAGCTTCAGATGGAGTGTTGGGTGTAGCTGTCAGAGTGACTCCACATAGCAGACTAGTTTTGGAGAAGAAATGCACTGCAGTGCCCATAGAGGAGTGATACAATCAGGAGCATTTTGATAAAGGGTTTATTGTTTAAGACTGAGCTACTCTGGGAATCAGAAGTTACAGAACAACTATATTTCAGGACCTGTGGGGTCACATTACTGCAGTGACTGGGAGTATGGCTGCCACAAGAAACAGCTATAGAGAGAGGGAGGGCTAGTCACAGAGCTCTTCAGAAGTTTAAGCAGCAGCAAACTCAGGCTGTGGAGACCACACTGGTCCCACTCTCTGGGCGAAGGAACCTATGCCACTTATGTGTGGTTTTCTGAGGGGGCTGAGTCTGCAAGTGCTGAGATTGAATCCAGTGGACTGGGCCAGGGAGATAGCTCAGTAGAATAAGCACTTGCCTGGCAAGCACAGGGTCCTGAGTTCAATCCCTGGTACTGTTAAAAA
>NW_004524723.1:4002519-4008216 GCF_000260255.1 Octodon degus | reverse complement strand
CTGGGGAGATAGCTCAGTAGAATAACTGGGGAGATAGCTCAGTAGAATAAGCACTTGCCAAGGGCCTCAGTTCAATCCCTGGCTGCGGGGGTGGGGGTGGGGGTGGAGGTGGAAGATAAAGCACCTGCTAGCAGGCGCAGGGCTTGGGGATTTGATCCTTGGGCCTGCTCTGCCAGCCCCACCCCTGGGGTGCACTGAGAAGGCTGGGCGTGGTGGTGCATGCCTGTAATCCCAGCACTTGGGAGGCTGTAAACAGGAGAATCACTATGAGTCCGATCCAGTAGTGAGACCCCAAACACCCTGTAGACCCTTCCCTAACAAAATACAGAAAAAAAAAAAAAAAAAAAAAAAAAAAAAAAAAGGGAAAAGAAAGAAAGAAAGAAATGAATCCAGTGGATAGCTTACCTCCCTTCCCTCTGCTGCATACTTCCAGCACAGAACTCAGTATCTGTTTATTTTCCCCCTTCACCAACATGATCAGTGCTGTGTTCTGCCTGTACATTTGTCATGTCCCTGTGTAAACGGACAGAGAAGCCACTGGAGCAATGAGGGGAACCTCATAAATTCATAGACTGCAAAGCTAGTCAGAGATAACAGTGGCTCATGATGCACAAATGGACACAAAAGATACTAATTAGCACCTGGGGTAAATACAGTCTTGGGGCAGATGGCATAGCATTCACTGACCCCACCCCTACCCCAGTGCAAAAGGTGGGGCAAGATTTAGTGTTATGTGGACATGTAACAGGCTCCAGGTGTGACTCACTAGCCCCACCCACTGTCGGATGGACTCTAATACTACAAAGCTGGAAACTACTCACCCAAACACCTCATAATGTAGGAAATGTTTAGACTAGTGAACTTCTTTCTCTTTTTTCTTTTTCTTTCTTTTCTTTTTTTCTGTTACTTTTACCTAATTCAATTCACATTTAAAACTCTCTTATTGGATTTTTTAATCTCACTTTTCTCTCTATTTTTAAAATCTGTTTTTCTCATTTCTCTGTCTGTCAAAATCATCATCATCATTATCATCACTATTAACTTTTAATGATTTTCAGGGCTGGCAAGATAGCTCAGCAGACTAAGGGCCTGCTTAGGCAAACACAGGGACTGAGGTTCGATCCAGGTACCACCTACTGTATGGGCTCCACCCCCAGGCATGCTGAACTGGCCACCGAGACAGGCATGGTAGTGCATGCCTATAATCCCAGGGCTGGGGAGGCTGAAAACAGGAGGATCATTATGAGTCTGAGCTGCATAGTGAGACCTGTACCACATACATAAAAATAATGATTTTTAGTTGTTTAATTTTTATTACTATTGCAGATTACTTTTTATTGCTAATGATGGTATAGTTATTGCTTTTGGTAATCTCTGTCTGTAATATCTGGCTTGTCTTTGTACCATTGACATTACTATAGTTTATTTTCTTTTCTCTGAGAAGTCCTCAAAAGAAGGCTGGACATCAAGATTTCTCTCAAATAACAGCAGTAAAGATATCTATCTCAACAAATGTATAAATCTCTGTATATAAACACAATAAGTTGAAAATAAAAACCAACACAACTCCTCCAAATTTTCATAATTCACTGAAATGCATTCAATAAATGCAATAATAAAAGTGGATAAAATGCCAAAGAATTCAAAAGGCCGATTGACAAGATGATCAATATATTTACAGAGGATATAAATAAAAGCTAAATGAATTAAGGAAGACCATGCAGGGCATGAAGGAACAGTTCAACAAAGAGATTCTGAAAAACCAAATAAATTCTGGAAATTAAATCAAATCAAAACCTCAGTGGAAAGCATCACTAATAAACAAAATCAGGTAAAAAATAAATAATGTTTCAGGTCCTGAAGACAAGGAATCAGACATAGAAAAAGCCCCCCCCCCATTATGTATATTGCTCTTTTTTCCTTCAGTATCAGGGATTGAACTCAGGACCTTGCACTTGCCAGGCATGCATTTATGCTGCTGAGCTATCTCCCTGCCCCCCAAATATGAACAAAACATGCTAGAACTCTGGGACATGGTTTTCAGGCCAAACTTTAGGAATTTTTGGTGTAGAAGAGGTGCCAAGGTTCAGGCTCATAGCAGAGAAAAATCCTTTTTTTCTTGGGCAGGGACTTGCTATATAGTTCAGGCTAGCCTTGAACTCATTATATAGCCCAGGCTGGCTTTGATTTCAGGGCTACCCTGCTTCAGTTTCCTGAGTTCTGGGATAACAGGTGTGCACCACCATGCCTGGGTCAGAGAAAATCTTCTTAAATGAAATAATAACAGAAAACTTCCTAAATCCTGGGAAAGGTACAGATATTCAGGTACAGGAGACATTTGGAACTCCAAACAGTCACAGTCAGAAATGTGATCTCTATATCATATTGTAGTTAAAATGGTGGATGTCCTGTATCTCGATGTCCCCTCAAAACTTCATGTGCCCACAAATGGGTCTTTTCAGAGGTAGCTGGAATATGCATTAGTCCACTGATTCGATTGCCATGGTTCTGGATGTGGTTGAATGAATTTACCAAAGACCGAAAGAAGCCCTATTATGGATGTGGGTGGTATCACCCAATAGGTTTGTGGGATGGGTAAAATATGAAGGGACAAAAGGAAGGCTTGCTGCCTGCTGTTCCATGAACTCTGTCTCCTTTGTCATGTGGTTCTGCCATGGCACCCTGCCTTGGAGCCTACCAGCTATGGATTGAAACCTCTTCAGCTGTGAGCTACAACTTTACCTCTCTTAATGTTGGGTGTTGTGCTTTTTGTTTCAGCAACAAGAAAGTGACCAAGATAAGTGGCAAGAGAATGAAATAATATTGAAAACAGTAAGGGAGAAATTCCAAGTCACTAAGAGGGAAACCCATGAGAAAAACTTCTGACTTCCATGCAGAAACAGTGAAGGCTAGGAAAGCACAGAATGAAGTATTCAAGCCCTAAAAGAAAATGCATGCTGATCTATATTACTAGATCCACCAAAGCTGTCCTTCCAAACTAAAGAAGAAATAAAACTTTGTAAAATAAGCTTAAGCTAAAGAAATTCATAACCACTAAGCCAGCATTACAGAAGACACTTAAAATAAGCTATTAGTGCTATCACTTGAATAAAAAACAAATAAATGCTGCTGAAGATGGGGCAGGGGAACTTCTGGTGGGAATATAAATTAGTACAGAACTTCTGGTGGGAGTGTAAATTAGTACAGAAATTAGTTCCTCAAAGAACTAAAAATAGTGCTACCATTTGATCCAGCCATACCATTCTTTGGTACCACATTTCCCTGAAAATAAGGCCTAACTGGAAAATAAGCCCTAGTATGATTTTTTTTAAGGTTCCTGTAATATAAGTCCTACCCACCAAATAAGCTGTAATTAAGATTGTCAGCTAGATGGATGCATTTGGTACATCTGTTGCAACACATATGGATGTATAGAATTATAAAGTACTATTAATATATAGTTAAACATAAAGATTATTGACATTGACCTAAATATATGATAATATCAATTATAATTCAGTATTTATAAATACCCACGTGGGCACCTTTGGGTGAGAGGTAAATGCCTGCATAGCGGTGAACCCAGGACATTACCAAATGACCAATCAGAGTCTGGATACAACATATGAGTAACATGTACGCTTGATCATGAACAGACATGGATGTGTCTGATACAAATCTTCATAATTCAGTGTATCTTGTGTTGTAATGGACATAATAATACAGTCACATGGAATAAATGTTTTCTGAGTTGTGGTGCCTGGGATTTTTTTATCGTTTTTGTGGGGACCACCACTCTTAACTGTCATCATTTTTGTTGCTGCTTCTATCACATAAAGCTTCAATAAACACTTGATTTAATGGAAACTCTATAAATTATAGCTCACAAGTAGTAGTGACTTGGGTGAAGAATTCATGAGGTAAAATCGTCTGTGTTCCCATTGCACTGTGACAAGCCTACTTGGACAAGAAATGCTCATTTAAGGACAGTTCTTTTGCTGGACATGAGAAACTAAGGACAATGGGTCTTTAGGAAATGAAACTGCAAGACATGCAGGCTGGAATTTGGGGTTATGATGATGTCCAGAAAGTTATTATATGACTATTTGAATAAATGTAGATATTTTTAATGCATAAATATAGATTTTATAAATGAATAAGTGAATATATGTAAATAGTTATATATGAAAAAAATACTATCACCTGAAAATAAGCCCTACTATATCTTTTAGAGTAAAATTAATATAAGATGGTCTTATATAGGTCTTATTTGGGGAAAATATCGTATCTACCCGAAAGAATTAAAGCCAGCATACTATAGGAATACCTGCTCACTCATGTTTATTGCAGCACAATACACAACAAATGAATGATGTCTTAGTTATTTTTTCCTTACTGAGACAACATACCCAACACCCACCAGCTAAGGAAGAAAAGGTTTACTCAGCTCACGGTTTGTGGAGGTTTCTATTGTTGGCTGGCTCTGAGGCAAGGAGCATGGCAGATAGGAATCATAGAAGAGAAACAGTTCAGAGTGGGAAGAAGGTAGCAAAGCAACAAGGAAAAGCCACAGCTCTTTTTATCACCTATTTCTTATCCAAGCTATTTACAGTGGGTAGCACTAGTCCTGTTAGTCCTGGGACTGATCTTTGTATTGCACCATAAATCTGTTTTAGTATCACACACAGTAGATTTAGCTACCTCTGAAAAGGGCCCATCTAGGACCGCATGACGCTTTGAAGAGACATCAAAACACAAGCCATGACACATGGGTAAATAAAATATGGTATATACACACAGTGGTGTGTTATTCAGCCATAAAAAGAATGAAATTTTGTCATTTGCATAAAAATGTATGGATCTGGAGATCATCATGAACAAAATAAATAAGATGCAGAATCAAATATCACTTGTTGTTCTTAATACGTGGAATCTTAAAAAAATAAGAAGGTAGAAAAAACCCTATTGTAGTAGACAGGAGGATGGGAAGGGGAAGGGGGAGAGAGCACAAGGGTATGTAACAGTGGGGATGAATTTGATAACAACATATTACATGCATTGAAACTCCCCAAATGTGAAATTAGGGGACAGAGTAGAGAAAGGGGATAATGGAGGGGGTAATGAAAGTATATACAAATCTACCAAAGGGCAGTCATTAATCAGTATAACCAATATGTGCTAATAAAAAATGTGGAAAACATTTGATAAGTTAAAAAAACTGATAGCATTGTTTTTCTTTGAAAATTGATTTGTTGCAGTCAAAAGGCCTATCTCCTTAAGTACTTCAGATACATTTTTTCCACTATGAACAATTTAAAATTAAGTATTAATGCTTTTAATTAATTAGTTCAATATATTTTAGAGATTCACATGACATACAGTATTAAAAAATATAAGAAATATTCACTTATTAGGAAATATAGTGAGGATTATTTCAAGTTTGTATTTGTTTTTCCTGTTTATGTTTTTTGTCTGCCTAAATATATTATTAGCATGTTAAAGTTATCAAATGAAAAAATGGTGGCAGGAAAATTATGATAGCTTTGATAGAAAATAGCAACACAGGTATACTGCCTCTTCTGAGAGTTATTCTTAAAGTTTTTGATCTTGGGACCATTTATATTCTTTTTTTAAAAAAATATTATTTATTTATTTATTTAGTGTGTGTGGCCAGCTCAGCCCACCAGGGGGCGGGGC
>NW_004524723.1:3993892-4001399 GCF_000260255.1 Octodon degus | reverse complement strand
GAAGCAGATAAAAATAAGACTGGTGGATCTGATGGGTAATTATCTGGAAAAAAAATCCCTAAATCCTACAGCAATTTGCAATGCTGATGTACTGGTGTCATGTTCTTACAAAAACCTTAAACGTGGCCCACAAGAGAATCCCAGTAAAATAATATAGAAGCCATCTGTTTTCTTAGAATCCATTACTGCAGGTACCAAATAAAGACATCAGAGTTGAGAAAGCTAGCATCTGAGATGCTTGAAAGATATCTTCAATTTATCTGCTGATGGGAAATATTTTCTAGCAGCACAAGCTCACTGCAAAGAATCTAGGCTGGAAAATCTAAAACTTACTGCTTCTGCACACAAATTCCTCTTTGAACGTCTTGTGAAAAGCAATTGTTGGCATCTAACTTCCCTCAGTGAAATATTCCACTTGTGACTCCCAGTTTTAGTCTGTCTCTCCTCAATCCAATATCAATGACACTGGTTAAAATGATGTAGCCCATTTTATAACCCATACCCAAATGCATATCATAAGCATTTATGGAATACGAAGAATCATTATTATAGTTAGTTGAAATCTGTACATACTGGAAGCTTTAAAAATTTAGAAATAAAAAGCAGTAACTGCTTATCTCCTAAAGTCCTTAAAATCACACTTTGGATACACTTCTTTATGGAACCGTGTACAAAACATTTACAACTACTGTACTGAAGCTAACTGAAAGTCATATAATAAATAAAGTCAAACTATATTGCATAATTGTCTTCTACCAACCTGCTTGAGAAACAAGCAGATGGGAAAAGTAAAAAGAGTTGCTGTGGAATGATGCTATCAGAGGATGAAGCCTCGAGCCCTCTTGTAGGATGACTTTCTCTACAGTAAGATGAATCTAAAGATGTTAGCTACAGTGTGGGCCTGATAGCAGTAGTTAGCTCACCTGGAGGAAGTGCTTAGAAGACTTAACTAGCCTGCACTAACAATACACCTAAGTGAACTACTCAAGATGAAATATTTCTAGTAGTAACTAAATAGTGCAAAACACATACGATTTTCTGAATTCTGCATATTCTGAAAACAAGAGGATTTGTGTTGGTATAAAGCTGTGTGACTGGAAGGAGGGAGGGCTCTCCATCTTGTCTGTTCTCTGAGTACTGAACACTGAGATACATGTAAGACTGTGGGGGTTGTGCACATAGACAGTCTTCTCTGTACATTCATCTGTGAATTCTGCCTTAAAGATGTTTATAAGAAAATCCAGATCTGGGCATGATGGCTCATGACTATAGTCACAGCCACTTAGGAGGCTGAGGCAAGAGAGTTATGCAGCTTAGAGACGTCATTTCAAAAGGGGCATGATCAAGATGTCATGAAGTGCTAGGCCTTGTGTTCAACCTCTAGCATTAATACAGTCCCATCTTGTATCATTTCTACCCTTCACTCCTGCTTCTCTCCTACTATTAGCCATTCTTCAACAACACTTCAATCTGTCTGTCTGTGCCTCCCAACTGTTATCCTCGCAGCTCTCCGTAGTGTATTCTGAAGAATTAATGCTGCTACCCTTTGTCAGTTTCAATGTAACTGATATTTCTTCCTCTATCACTTGGGCTCTTAGTTCTCTACCCTGCTCAAGATCCAATAAACCAGACATTTACCCCTTTACATTCTCCGGAAAATTCCATCTTTACCACCTCTCTGGCACCTTGTCTTCAATAAAGTAAGCACAATCTGCTCTTTTTAAAAAAATGTGCTAGATTGCACTACCTCTCCAATGATCTAATTCTTCACTGTTAAACAATGATGCCCAAAAGACCAACACCCTTTTCTCTTAATATGATGTCTCCTTTAATCCCTGTAAGTCTTTTTTTTTTTCTTTGCAGTACCGGGGGTTGAACTCAGTATCTTGCGCTTGCCAGGCAAGCGCTTAGTCTACCTATAAGTCTTGACGCTAATTACTAAATAATATCAAGTCTTCCCCAATTGTCAGTCTAGTAAAGTTTCCTACAACACTTATTATTCTAGGATTCTCTATTGCAGTAAAACAAACAAACACCCTGATTACTCCCTCAAACACTTTGTTTCACTGAGTAATGTTTGTGCAGTCTTGTTTCTCCTAATTGTGCTGTTGCTTTTTAATTTGTGTTGTTCATTTTTGTCTCTTCAATCACTTGTTAGAAGTATTTTCTAATGTTCAGTGGCTAGCCATCTGTGTTTATCAATTACACTGTTTATTTCAGGTAATTGTTTATGAAATTTGGTGAATGTTCCATGTGCACCTGAAAAGAAAGCTGAATCTGTGTTTGCTGGGAATGATGTTCTCTGTAAAACAGAAACTGAACTATGTACTTCAAATCTTTGACATCCTCATTTACCTTTTTGGGTCTGTTTTTTCTATTAGTAATTATGAGATATGTGTTAAAATCTTGACTTACATGGTAGTCTTGGTCTCTTAGTCCTATCAGTTTTTGCTGATTAAATCTTTGAGATATTTTTAAAGCCCGTATACATATCTAGATTTAAAATCTTCCTATTGAGTGGAAATATAATTATGAAATGTCCGTCTTCATATTTAGCCTTATGACTTGTTTTAAAGTTGACTTGATGTAACAGCTTTGTAAAGAAGTTTTGTGAGCTATTTGTTTTCTGACCTTTTCACATTTTTTGTGTCCTTTATTCACAATATAAATAGCCTTTTAAAAAACACTGAAAGTTTTGTCCCTTGATTGGATCTTTTAGTTTATCTATGTTTAATGTAGTTACCAACATAATTTTATTTATCATCTTGCTTTGTGTTTTTATGTCATCTGTTTCTTCTTCCTTTCTTGTCTTTTTAAAGCAATTAAGTATTTTTAATTATTGATTTTTTTCTCCTCTATTAGTTTTTTATTTACATATTTTTTATTTTTTTAAAGGATTACTCTAACATGCATCCGTAATTTATTGAGTCTACACTTAATTTTGCTTCTTGGATAGTGAAAATAGCTTATAATTTAACTCATATCCCTCTCTCACCCTGTGTACTATTTGTCATTTATTTTATTTTTACACATATTTTATTGTTGTGGACATATATTTTTTAAACTGTTAGTATTAAACTATTCTATCTATTTACTTTTCTGGTCTCCTTTCCCAAAGGTCAGCACTTCTCTATGAGAATATTTTTCTTTAACCTAAAGAACACTAATGTTTTCTAAAATGTGAATTTGTCTTTTTTATTTTATTAACAGAGTACAAAACAGTTTTAAAACAGAAAAAAAAGTGATGCAGAATTTCACTTAACAAAGTAATATGAATTTCACAGTATTTGTTGTAGTGCATAGTGTTTTGTCGTTTTCTTTTTGGTGGAACCAGGGATTGAACTCAGGTCCATGTGCTTGCCAGGCAAGCGCTTATTTTACTGAGCTATCTCTCCAGCTGTTTTGTCATTTTCGAAAGATATTCATGGAGTCTAGAATTTCTAGGTTAGCAACATTTCCCTTTATTATTTGAAGAAAATAATCCTGTTGTCTTTTGGCCTCCACAATTTGTTCAAAAAATAAGTCAAGTGTTTTGTTGTTGCTCCTTTAGAAGTAGTATACCTTTTCCTTTTCTGTTTTTATGACTTTTCCTTATATATGCTCATGTATAATTATTTTTATTTATTGTTGTTGGAGTTCATTGAGATTTGTGGATCTGTACATTAGTATTTTTCAGTATTGGGGAGAAAACTTAGGACCTCGTGCTTGCCAGGAAGGTGCTTATGCCACTGAGCTCTCTCCCCGGCCTTTTTTCAAAACTTTTCACTTTTGAAAAGTTCTTCAGCATTGCTTCTCCCAGCTTAAACTCCGCCTTCGCCCTCTTTGTCCTTCTATCTGCCGAGACGCTACATGTGTTAGAACACACACCTTGTTTACTTTTGTTCCTTTCATGATTCTGTTTGGATATTTTCTATTTTCTATGGACTTATCTTTGAGGTTACTAGCCACATTGTAAACTGAGGTACCACTGTAATTTGAAAAGCTTTTTTGAATATTTTCTGAAGGAGGACCCAGAGCTCCCACAACCTACCAAGTTCTAGTTCAGAGGTAAATGCCTGCTTTTGCAGTTTGAACAAGAATTCCATGCTGATAACTCCCAGAGCACCAATTACAAACCCTCAACCACTGTGCAGTCCTGCTCAACAGCTACCTGTGGTAGGATTCTCCTTTCTCTTAAAGGATCCAAAACAGCCTTCTTTTCTTCTCTTAACTTCCTTGTCTGATACACATGGCCATTTGGGGCTCCTTCATGAGCTTAAAATTCTTTTTTCAATTAAGAAAATAAAAAGGAATACTTTTCAGAAATAATAACGAGGTATAACTTAGAGTTCAACATCTTCAATTCACAAATAAAAGAACTGGGATTTAAAAAAAAATATTTAGAGAATTGGGATTTAAAAAGTTAAATTGTTTGCACAAGTTTACCTTGGAGCTGAACCAAGACTTAATCAAGCTTTATTTCATTGCTTTTTTCCACATTTACCATACTGTCTCTCTCTGAATAACATGGTTACATATTATGGATTTTCTCTAAAGATAACCCCATTTCGATTAATAAGCACTGAACTATTCTGGATTGTTAATCCCATTTTCATTATGGAAAATTAATTTCTTGGCCCCTTCAGATGAAACAAAATTGTCAGAGTCCTAATCTTTTGTCATGAAATATGGTCACTAACCATATTCTGTAGAGCTGCTGAATGTGGAAGGTTGGCCATTCCTTACACATTCATCATATTTTCTAATTGGTACAATCTATGGATTGGTAGGTTTTAATACTAAAGTGGGTTTTTTTTCCCCAAGGTTAAGGAATTAAGGCTTAGTTTTGTCAGATAAATTTCCTTAACAATTTATGCTACTGTATCTCTTTCAAAAACCTTTGCTGGATCTTCATTTCTTTTCTCATTGAAATGATGCCCTGTCTGACTTTCAAGATCTCCACAATTTGTGTTACTCATATTTACTTTGCTTCTCCAGCTTTATTTCACAGAAGGCTGGATCAGTCCTATGCTGGGCCAAATCCACAGTCAAGCCAACCCAGCATTTGGGTGCCAACAGCAATATGGCTAAGAGCAGTCCTACTTAAACTTGTCCTTTTTCTGAGGAGTAATTTTTGGCTCTGTTATTAGCAAATTTCTCTAGTTGGTTTACATATTGTGGTAGTAGCATCTCTTGAAAGTCGTGAGGTTCACACAGTTATTACTTAACAAGTGACTAGCTCTCTCTTTTCATTTAGCCATGCTTGTACTTCAAATATTTCTTTTATATTCACATCATGATCCAATCATATGACTTACTTATAGACTTGTGTGCTGCCTAAAGTTGTGTTATGTACTCTCCTAATTTGTGGACCTGGTGCACATACTTGGGTCATTTTATTTTATTTTATTATATAGTATGGAAGTTCTATTTATTTATTTTTATGCATGTAGTACAGGGGAATACAGGGTCTACAGGATCTCACTATGTAGATCAGACTCATAGTGATCCTCCTGTTTTCAGCCTTCCAAAGTGCTGGGATTATAGGCGTGCACCATCACTCCCATTCTCAATTGTCCAATTGCTATCTCACCCCAGGGGAGGGGCCAGTACTGCATGCCAGGGATTGAACCCTGGCCACTGCGCTTTGCCTAAACAAGCACTTTTGTTCACTGAGCTATCAGGCCAGCCCTTTACTTGGGTCATTTTAGCTTTGTATTTCTTAAGTATATAAAAATCTTCATTCTTTAAGAGTAAAGTATTAACTAAATAACATCATTCCTCCTTTTATTTCTCTTTTCTACTTATTTAATTTTAGTGTTTCTAGGGCTTTAAGGTGAATACACCACAGTTTTCAATATAAAACTAGGGCTATTTTCTCTGCTATTTCCATTGCCATTCCCAACAGTATTTAATGATGCAAAGATCTCTCCCAATACAAAATATGGAGCTACTGACAGTCACAGTTAGGGATACTATAACATCTAAAAAACAGGTGATGCTCTAGTGTAGAAGCACCATTGGCTTTGAGGCAGAATACCCTGGTCCTGGGCCTATCACTCACTAATTATGCGACCTTGGGAAAATCATTGATCCAATGAAACCTTACGTGTTTTATTGAAATTGTGCTAAATACCTGGATACAGAAATAAGCCACATACCCTGAATGTAGGGAAATTACAGGCAACTGGAAGGCACTAAAAGGAAAACCGGTAATTAAAATAGGGCATAATATGTGTCAAGAAGCGTGTATAGGCATCAGAGCACAAAGGAAAGATTCCTAGATGAGACACCTAACATATTTAAAAGTAGAAGTCAGAAAACATTTCAAAGAGCAATGATACTTGAACTTAGGCCTAGGTTATACTGATTTGCTCATTGCTACATTCTCAGCTTCCAGAATAGGCAAGTACTTGTCTTTGATACTCTTCTCTCATTGCTGAGAAAAAATACCCAACACCCAAAATTAAGGCAGGTTATTTAGTTCATATTTGTAGAGGTTTCAGTCAATAATCAGCTGGCCCCAAGGCAGTGTGGCATGGCAGAGGAGCAGTAGTTCAAGGTTTCAGAAGACAGCAAAGCAACAAGAACAAGAAGGGGGAGTAAGCCTCTTTTCCTTCCTTAAATTGTAAGCAGGCTACCTGCCCAAGGGTGGGTGTACTACTCACACCTCTCCGTGTCCTCCTCTTGCACAGGCTCAGGATGTTTACAAAGAAAGGACCCTAGTCCTTGGCTGAGTCACTTGGTTAAACTTCTAAACTTCTCAAGTTGACACAATGTATCAGCTATTACAATACTCAGCAAATATCCATTTACTGTGAGAGGAAAGAGGGAATTTCGTATGTCTAGGGGGCCTTAGAAAAAGGTGTGGAACTGTCAGAGACAGTGAGTTAAAGGAACTGTAATTATAGAGTGCTAGCGTGGATGAATTGAGAGTGTTTGGGTATCAACTTGAAAATACAGCCCAACACCAGAATATAAAAGGTCTGATATACCTGCTAAGGCTTTTTAAAGCAATGAGGAGACACTAGAGCATTTTAATACAAAAATCACATCATCAGTGTACTGGTCCATACATTGGATCAACTTGAGAAGTTTAGAAGCTTAATTGACTCAACAGAGCACTAGAATTCTTAGTTTGTAAACATCTTCATCCTGTGCAAGAGGAGGGTATGGACACTGTGTGAGTTGTACACAACTAGAGTAGCTTGTTTATAAGGAGGAGAGAGAGGCTAGTTAGAAGCTGCAGCTGCTGCTTTTCTCTTTGCTCTTTGTTGTTTTCTTCTGCCATGGAATGTTGTTATCTGCCATGGTCTGCACTCTACCTGGGAGACAGTAGAGTTTAGACCTAACCCTCCACAACCAGTGAGCTAAATAAACCTCTCCTTGCTTAATTTTGGGTGTTGGGTATTTGATCTGGCAATGAGTGAAAAGTAACTTAGACAAAATTTGGTACCAGAGAAGTGTAGCAGGCCTTTTATATTCTGGTCTTGGGCTGTATTTTCTTTCTTTTTTTGCATAATTTTAT
>NW_004524723.1:3991470-3992609 GCF_000260255.1 Octodon degus | reverse complement strand
ACCAGAATGACAGGCACTCCAAGCATGAACCTATTATTACAAATTGTCATCTTCAGTGCAGTTGCTTAGTTCACAGGTGTCAGTACATATAGTTAGTCAGGGTGAGAATCTTTCCAATTAACTGCTAGATTAAAAAATCTTCAGAAGATTCTCAGGATCATTGCCTTGCCCATCTTCTACATGTAACTGTATGGCTTGCCACTGTCATATTTCCTATCTCTTCTCCTTTCCCTCTCTTCATTACTTAGTCCTCAACTTCTTGCTTTCCTTTTAATTGTATTATACATTTCTATTTGTATTTCTTCTTTTGAGTTCTTATACTATGGAAAATATATGATATTTACACATGTGCATCTGGTTTATTTCACTTATGAGTATTTCTTCAAGTGGCATCCACTTCAATATAAAGGCATCAAGTTTATTATTCTTAATAGCTGAGTAATACTCCATTGTATAAAAATACCACATCTTTTTCATCCATTCTTCAGGTGATGGGCATTCTGGTTGTTTCCAAGATTTGGCTATCACAAATTGTGCTGCTATAAACATAGGCACGCATATATCACTATGATATGATGTTTTCAGATCCTCCGGGAAAATTCCCAGTAGAGGAATAGCTGGTTTAAATAGGATTTCCAGTCCAAGTTTTCTAAGGAGTCTCTACATTGATTTCCACAATGGTTGCACCAGTCTACATTCCCACCAGCAGTGGAGAAGGGTTCCTTTTACCCCACAGCCTCTCCAACATTTATTGTTGGGTGATTTCTTTATGATAGCTATTCTTTCTGGGGTGAGATGATATCTCAATGTGGTTTTAATTTGCATTTCACAGATGGCTAGTGATGTGGAGCATTTTTTCATATATTTATTCTCTTCTTTAATTTCATACTCTGAGAAGTATGTGTTCAACTCAGATGTCCATTTCTGGACTGGATCTTTTAAGTCTGGGGCCCTAGTGTTCTTTAGTTCTCTATAAATTCTAGAATGCAGATCTTTGTCTGAGTATTTATTTGCCATGATTTTTTCCAAATTTGTGGGTTGTCTTTTCATCTTGCTGGTAATTTCTTTGGACGTGCAAAAATTTCTCAATAAAAGCAGGTCCCAGTCATTAATTCTTTCAAATGTTTCCCATGCGATTT
>NW_004524723.1:3945252-3987919 GCF_000260255.1 Octodon degus | reverse complement strand
TTTTGTCATTTATTTCCAGTTTCATTGCACTGTGGTCAGATAATATGCATGGGATAATTTCTGTTTTCTTGCATATACTTAAGCATGACCTATGAACCAGTATGTGATCTATTTTAGAAAATGACCCATGTGCAACTGAAAAAATATGTATTCAGCTGTGTTTGGGTGGAACACTCTGTATGTGTCCATCAAGTCTATTTGTTTCAAGCTTTGGTTCAGTTCTGTTATTTCTTTGCTAAGTTTTTGTCTGGCTGACATATCTTTTTGGGATAAGGGGGTGTTAAGGTCTCCTATTAAGATTGTGGTATTGGATATTAGATTTTTCATGTCCATTAAGATTTGCTCTATATAGTTGGGTGCTCCCATGTTTGGTGCATGCATATTTATGAGTGTTACCTCTTCCTCTTGAATTTTTCCCCTAACCAGTATATAGTGGCCTTCTTTATTTTGCTTGATCATTCTTGGTTTGAAGTTGAGACTGTCTGAGATTAGGATTGCTACCCATGCTTTTTTCTGAGGTGCTGGTGCATGTTTTCCATCCTTTTACTTTCCATAAATATTGTTTTCCATCCTTTTACTTTCAGCCTATGTCTTTTTGAGTTAGATATATTTCTTATATACAGCATAGTGTTAGATTTTCTTTCCTAATCCACTGTGCCAGTCTATTTCTCTTAATTGGTGAATTAAGTCCATTTACATTGATGGTTAGAATGGTGATGTATTGACTTACGATTGACATGTTATTTACCTGTTGTAATTTACTCTTTTTTCTCCTGTGTTTAATTGCTTGACCTATTTAGTTGGTTGCTTCTGATCTCATTCATGGAGTTCTCGTCATTTTGGTCCCTCTCTAGATCATCTTTAAGTAGCCGGTGTAGGGTTGGCTTTGTCATTATGAAATTCTGTAGTTGTTCTTTGTCATGGAAGTATTTCACTTCTCCATCAAACTTGAAAGAGTTTTTTGCAGGGTATAGCAGTCTGGGTTGGAATTTGTTTTCATAGAGGACTTGAAGTACTGTTCTTCATGCTTTTCTTGCCTTCATGGTTTGTGAAGAGAAGTCGGCCATTATTCTGATGTATTTTCTTTGAATGTGATCTGTTTCTTTTCTCTAGCGGCTTTCAGTATATTATTCTTGTGCTGAATTTCTGGGATCTTGACTATTATATGTCTTGGTGTGTTTTTAATTGGGTTGAGGTTACTTGGTGTTCTGTATGCTTTGGTTACTTGAATGTCAGATTGTTTCCTCATATTTGGGAAGTTTTCTGCTATTACTTCTGCCCATATTTTTTAAATGTCATTTGTATTGACTCCTTCTTTCTCATTGATACCTATTAGTCCCACATTGTTCATTGACTTTTGCATTGACTTGCAAGTAATGAATTATTTTTTTCCTGCATCCTAGTTGTTTTTAAGAGATATTTTCTTACCTTTTCACTAGCTGCACCAGTGTCTTCTGAAACTCTGTGTCACTTTCACTCAAACTGTTTTGCAAGGTTGTGATTGAGATTTTAAGTGCCTTTATATCTCTTTGACTCTGCTTCATGCGATCTATTTCTTTCCTGTATTGCTCATTCAAGGAATCCACCATTTTTCTAATCTCTTCTATTTTTTTTTTAATCAATGTCTTCTTTAGAAGCAGTTATTCTTTTACTGCAGTGTTTTTTTCAGATTGTGTTTCCTCCCTATTTTTCTGTAGTTGATTCTTTACTTCAGATGCTATGAGTTCAGAGAATCTTTTTTTTATTTCAGAAAAGAATTTTGCTCTGATTTCCTCTATAACTTTCTGCTGTTGCTTATTTACTATCGACATTATGAATTCATACATTTGAGCTGAGCTAGTGTCCTTTGCACTTGTTCTGTGTGGGCACTGGGTTTCCTTCATATGTTTCTGCATTTGATTCTTTACTCCAGTTGCTATTAATTCAGGAATTTCTTTTTTCATTTCCAATCTGAGTTCCTCCATACCTTTCTGCAGTTGTTTATTTCAGAAGCCATTGATTCATTGATTTCAGCTGTGTGATTCCCAAATTGTTCTGTGTTAGTGTCCTCTGCACTTGTTATGGGTGAGCTTGGGGTCTGAGAATGCATTTTGCTCCTTCTCATTGTCATTTTTTGTACTACTCTCTTTTGACCTTTGTTGTAGAGCTTTGGTGTAGTTATGCTTTAGCTCCTACTGAAATTCAGGTTCAGATCTACAAAGTTTGAATTTATCCTGCTGTGCCTGGCTTGTATCTGGCTGCTGTGCTCAGCTCCTTCCTGCTGCTGCCTTTGGGAGTGAACTTGTTGTGACCCTCTGGCAAGATATTCTGCTCCTAGACTAGCTGGGTGGTTCTGTCCCCTACTCTATCTGCAGGGATTGCAGCTGCAGGGTTGCACCCCAGGCCTGTATGCCAGGCCTGACCTGAGTCTGGAGGGGCTAAGTTGGAGTAGGGGGGAGAGGAAGCTCTCCTACACATTCACCAGGTCTGGACTAGGACTGGATCTGGGGTTTCCCAGAACACAGCAGAAATTCCTATAGGGTGGGCAGGGTGGTGGGGGTGCTGCAGAGTGGTGGGGGGATCCCAAGGGCGTGGAAGAGGGTCTCACCCACGCTGCACCTGGGCTTGGACTGGCAGGTCCTGCCGGTGCAGGGTAGCAGGAAGCTCTCCCATTGGGCTATATTTTCAACTTTAGACCCAAAGACTCTCAATTCATCCACTCTAGCACTCTATAATTATAGTTCCTTGAACTCAATATGCCTCTGACAGCTCCACACCTTTTTCTAAGGCCTCCCAGACATATGGTCAGGTGTTGTTGCTGTGACTACCTGACCATGTTGTTCACCAGCTTTTGGGAATGGCTTATGGGAAGAGATAGGAAATATTTGGAGATGTCATATACTAGCAAAGAGCTAGAATGCCATTGGCTCTTCTGTATAAGAGATTCTGGTCAGAGCTCAGAAGATCAGAATGGTGATAGAAATCCTGCCTGTAAAGACCAGGCTGGGAAGGTTTCTGCTGGGAAGGACTGCATTGGTTGTTGGACTGCAGATGATTTGTGCTATGGCTTGGCAGAAAGTTTGCCTGCATTTTGCTCCTGTCCAATGACTTTGCCTGAGAGTGAGGTTAAGTGCAGTAGATTAGTTAATCTTGCAAAAGAAATCTCAAGGCAGTTGAATGTTGAGGCAGTAGCAGGGCTATTGTTGGTGGCTTTTAGCCAGATATATGTTGAGTCAAGAGCAAAGAGCTCAGCAGGCTGATTTAAAATGTTGTGAATTTCGGGGTTGAGAAGATTGTTCAGTAGGATAAACGCTTGACTAGCAAATGCAAGGATTTGAGTTCAATCCCCGGTTCTGAAAAAAAAATGTTGTGAATTTGGCCACAAAGAAATTACCAGGAAAACTGTGAACTGCAAAGATAGAGCTGAGATCTCCATTGCCCAGAAGGAACAGGAGAGTAGAAAAGATGCCGGGCATTACAGGAGGTGGCAGGTTCTCACCCTTTGCAGCCTCAGAATCACAAGGATGAAGAACTTTGCTTTGAAGAGAAAGCCACAGAGCCCCATGTTCCAGAATGGAGGCAGCAACCACACCAAGTTCCAGAAAGGTGACATTGAGAATTTGTTCCTGGGAATCAGGGTCAGAGTGCTTAGCAATCTGAGCACTTGACTTCTAAAACCGAGAGAAAAGAAAGCCTGGCTACTGCTCTAGCTGGCAGCAGACCTTGGCATCACCCTTGTGGGGTTGGTTTTAAGCACATTCAGAATGCAGGAGTTCTGAGGGTAAGAAGGCTTCCACCTAGATTTCAGAAGGCGTGGGAAGCCAGGCAATGTGCCCCTGAAAGGGTAGTGTGTAAATCTGTGAGAAACCTATTTAGTGGAAACCCCAGAAGTTTGAAAAAGCCAGGAACCTATATTGTCTGAGAAAAGCTACAAAGAGGAAGCAAAGCTAGCCTCAGAGAAAAGCTGAAGTTCCATATAGGTGGAGCCATGTATGGCTTTTGGAGCTCACAACTCATTACAGGTTGCTTTGGATGTTCCACTTGGAACTACAGGACTTAATGTTTGCCCATCTGGATTTTTGGTCTTGTTTTGGTCCCCATGGTTTGTATCCTCCTGTGTATACTTTTTGGGATGGTAATGTCTATCTTATGCCTTTGAATGTTGCAAATGTTTAACTTTTCATTTGTACAGGGGCTCACAGCTAAAAGTTTGCCTTAGATCATGGAACTTGGACTTTTCAATTGTTAAAACTGTTAGGAGTTTGGCAACTCTTGCAGATAGACTAAAGTGCCTTTTGCATAAAGGGATGTACATGAGTCTTTGGGGGGACCAAGAACAGAATGTTATGCTTCTCATATAATATAATGTTGATAGACTTAATAGTGATTTTTTTTTTTCTTGAGACAGGCTGTTTCTAATTCAGGCTGGCCTGAAATTCACTATGGAGCCCAGGCTGGCCTTGAACTCATAGTGATCCTGCCTCTTAATAGTGATTATTAAAGACTACTAAAGTTGTGTAATAATGTCCAAGTTGTGAAATGTTAATAAGCATGTCTACATACCTGGAAACTGGCTTAAAGCCATGTCTGGTTGCCAAGTTGACAAGGGATGGACTGTACTGGTTAATACATTGGGTCAACTTGAGAAGTTTAGAAGCTTAAGTGACTCAGAAGAGAGCCAGGATTCTTAGTTTGTAAACATCCTCATCCTGTGCAAGAGGAGGACATGGGCATTGTGTGAGTTCTACACCACCAGGGTAGCTTTTTTATGAGGAGGAGAGAAGCTGGCTAGAAGCCGCAACTGCTGCCCTTTCTTATGAGGAGGAGAGAAGCTGGCTAGAAGTCGCAACTGCTGCCCTTTCTTCTGCTCTTCATTGTTTTCTGCTGCCATGAACTGCTGCTCTCTGTCATGTGCCAATCTTCTTGGGAGCCAACCAAGTATAGACTGAAACCTCCACAACCTGTGAGCTAAATAAACCTTTCCTTGCTTAATTTTGGGTGTTGGGCATTTTGTCCCAGCAATGAGTAAAAAGTAACTGAGACAATCAGATTTTGCTGTTATCTTTATAAACCTGTTATCAGTTTATTGTCTCTCAACTTCAGATTCATCCTGCATTATTGTGGTTTAAATAGGAGTAGGTCCTTTAAATATTTCTTCCATGCAAGCTGTCATAATATTAAGCTTTGTCAGTACAGGGTACTCAGAGAAAGGACACTGGAGGAGAAAGTGATTTATCTTGCTGGTTTTGGTGGAGCCCCCCTGCTAGGATCCAGGAATCTGCAGTGCCTCCAGTGCTGGGATTCTGCAACACACAGTTTTTCCAATCTCTGGAGAAGCTTCAGTATGTGGTTTCATGAGTGTCTCACTGCTGCAGTACAGGCCCACAGTATAGCAGATTCTCCTGTGTGCTGTGTTTGGATGAAGAACTCCCAGAGTTCATGTGCAAAAAGCAAAGCTTGGGCCCCAGTGTGATGCCATTAGGCGGTGGGAACTTTGAGACACCTTTGAGACACGTGGCTTGCAGGGTGGGAGGTGCTTGGGTCATTGGGAGTGTGCCTGAGGGGAGTCATAGGAACCCAGATTCTTTTTTTTCTCTTTGCTTCTTGGCTTATGAGGTGAGTGGCATGATCCACCCCCCCCCACACACACACCATGATGTTGCCAGCACCAGAGGCCCAAAGTAGTGGGGTCCCTTGATCTAGAACTGGAAGCTCCAGAACTATAGGCCCAAATAAAACTTTTCTTTTTAAAGTTAATTGCTTCAGATATTTGTTATAGTGATGTGAAGCTGACTAATATACCCAGGCAACTTCCCTGGAAAGTTTTGTAGCAATGTTCTACCAGTGAGTAACTTTTGTACAAATGGTTTTCTGGGCATCTAGTATGTGAACTCTGCCCGTCTATAACCTCTGCAATTTCTCTGCCTCTAGCAAGCTGCAGCTATGCTCTCTGCAACAAGTTCTGGAGGAGGTCTCAACTTGTCTCAAGGGTAATAGTTTCTCCTTGTCTCTGTGAAGGTCTTGCCTTATGTCTCTTTTGTTGTTATTGTTTTGTTTTGTTTTGTATTTGAGACAAGACATCAATATGTAGTCCAGGGTAGCTTAAAGTTGCTGTACAAGCCATGCTGGCCTTGAACTTACAATCTTTCTGCCTCAATCTCCTGAGTATTGGGATTCCAGGCATGTGCCACTATGCCTGGCTTGCTTTATGTCTTACTAGCCAGTCCTTCATTACTCCAATCCTATTATTGTAAAAACAGTATTTATATTGAAGCTTCCCTGTTAAAATTACTAGATGATTTGTTTCTCGTTGTAGGACTCTGAAGTATGTATTAACTGGCACCTGTGAAGGTGGGCCAAAAAGAGTTGGATGAGGCTTCAGGCAGGGAGCATAGTTAGAGCAATATGGCAGCTCTTTGGGGACAAATCTTGAAAGCTTCATTGCTTTGGAAGGTAGTTGAAATAGGGAGGGCTAAAACGCAGAATTTAGGAAAGAGAATCCATAGAACTCAGTAACTAATAAGGGAGGAGGAGGAGGAGGATTAGTACAGAGTAACTCCCAGTTTCCATATTGAATGACTGGGTACATGGTAGTGGGATAGTGGTGCCATTAAGGACATGGAGAGAGATCATTGAAGGTGGGTCAGATCAAATTCTCCTCCTCTGTTTCCTTATTCTCAGGAGTTCCATGCACTCTTGAGTCACAAAGACTTGGAATCATGGAATTGTTGAGCTGGAGAGGCAATAAAACCCAGCTTTCTGCCTTTGGGCCATTTGTCTACATCACATCTGAAAAAGTTGAGGAAAGGTACACTCTATCTTAACATTTCACTATACCAACATTTTGTAAAGTTCTTTTTCATTCTTTACCTTCTAGGTTCAGTGGACTTCCTTCAATTAGACATTCTAGGGCTCACCTCCAACTCTTACAATTCAATATATTTCTTACTTAAGCGAAACCTACTTGCCTCCCAATGGGGAACCGCAAGCCAACACATACTGACTAGGTGCTGATGAACATAGATCTTATCAAATATCAACTATAGGCTGGTTTCTGGAATTTCTCATTAGATTTTATTGGTGTGAGCTGAGCAGGGCTCCAATTAAAAGAAATGAGAATCTCCAGTTACATGAATAAAAGTCTCCAGGATCTCAGAGAAAGTGTGTGTGAACAACTTTTGAAACCAAGGGCAGGCAACAACCTGTTATTTGGGTTTGGAACAGGAGGTGGGGTAAGTTTCAAACATCTGATTTATCTTGCTTGGAACTCACTCCCTACTTTCACAGTTTAATTCTTCTCTCAGAACTGGACTCCATCTTTCCTGACCTCATGGTCAGTTCCATTTTACCATCTCAGGACATCACTTACCCATACTTTCTCCTTAGAGGCACTTACCTCTACTTTTATATAATTTGTGAGATTCTGTGATTAACACATTCCCCTCACAGACTGCAAAGTGGAGGGCAGGAATGGTCAGTTTTTGTTCACTCTAAAATTCCAGTGCTCGGCCCAGTGCCAGCAACTCAAGTGTTCAGTACATACTGGTAAAAATGAATGAATGGGGTGTCAGCTTATAATGGTTAGCCAGACCACTGGTCCTCCCTAGAGTTTCTCCAAAGATGTTATATCCATGTTACATTAAAAAAACAGGTCTGCTCCTCAGTAGGCTGTCATTTCAGATGCTGTTTCCAAATCTCTATTCTACGTGTAAGACATAACATAGTACTTCTGCGTACCAAATGCACGTACAGTTTGGTCAAAAAACATTGCTCTCCCCTATGGGCACCTTAGCTTCCTGCACCCTCCCTTTGCTCTGGGAGCTAGGAGGCATTAGAATCCAGGTGGCTCCTGGGGAGGGGCTGGTCCCTCAGACTAGCCCACTCTGGGCCCTAGGACCCTGGGGGGCTCCCCTCCCTCCTCGTCCTCGGTCCCCCACTCCTCCCCTGCTCCGGGGTTGCTACCTTAGGCTCGCTGGGAAACTGGCTGTGTGGCTTCAGGTGGCACCCCGCGCCTGGGCTCAGGCAGGAGGTGTGAGGAAAGCTTCAAGGCCTGGCACCCTTGGCGGAGGGAGAGCAGCGGGACCTGGGCGGCAAGGGCGGTGCCAGGCAGGGGAGACCGGAGCGCGGGCCGGCGGGCGCGACCCGGCCTTGTTTGCGCTGCGCCTTCTCGTCCACTGCGCGCGGAGCCCTGCGCGACGACGTCACAAAGTTCCCCGCGCTGGAACTCGTGGCCGCCGGAGGGAGGCAGATCGCTGGGCTCTGCCAGGGGCCAGGCCGGGGTGTGGGGCACTAGGAACCCTGGGGCCCTTGTCTCAACTTACAGTGGGCTTGTGTGGCTTTAGAGGCAGAAGTAGAAGAGCTTCACGTGATCCGTTAGTGGTGACAGTGGGCAGGTGAGGGAAAGGCCCCGAGGGTAGTCAGTAGCAATCCTTAGCTGCCTTTTTAAACAGTTTTTTATTGGTACTGGGGACCTGTTCTAAGTGTGTTCCGTGTATTGATTTATTTCATCCTGATTGTCACCCAGAGGAAGTAAGTACTGTTGTCTCCGTTTATGGATGAGAGGACTGTGCGCAGAGCATTCAGTACTGTAACTTGATCAGCAAGTCATGGGGCTGGAACCCAGGGTGCCTTCCAGATTCCTCACTCTTCAGCTCTGTCACCCCAACACAGGAAGACGGGGTTAGACTGAAGAGGAAGAGAGCCCGAGATGCCTGGGACACAAGGGAGCAAACAAAATGCTCTGTTCAATATGGGACTGGCAGGCTGCTTTTGCAAACACAATGGTCTCCACATCAGTACCTCTGGAAGTGGGTGCTACCTTCATTTTAGGAAAAGAAAACAGGTTCAAAACTTGCCTATTGTCAAACAGCTGACAATAAGGCCAAATTTGGCTCCATCTCTTCTGATTTCAAGATTGTTCTAAGTTCAGGAGGCAAGAAAAGCCCCATCTCGCTGTGTCACCTTTTGTCACTTCGCACTCATTTTCAAGGTGTCCATCGCAACAACCAGTCTTTCAGTCATCAATGCAATGTGCATTGGTCTAAATCAATGTACTTACCCAGAGTCTTCAAAGGTTGCCTTAGTTGTGAAATGAAAGTCATTGTCTCTCCTTAAAGCAATTTCAAGCCTCAGTGAGCAAGTGGGGGAGCTGGGTTTTCATTAGGTATGCAGAAGGCTTTTCTATCTGTACATGGCTCGCCTTGCTGGCATTTGTCAAAGCACTGCAGATCCTTGAACTCCTGGAGAGCTCTGGAAGAGCTAGGGCAGCCAGTGACCCACAGACAAAACCTAGGCATCTAATCCCTTCCCTTCCCTCCCTTCCAAGGCCTCCATGAGCCATCAGGTATTGGCAATGGCACCTGACTGCCAAGGTGTGTTTTGGGCTGCAGGTGCATCCATCCTTCAGAAGAAAAAAGAATGCTTTGATCACTGGGGTCTGTTGTGTGAGCACACAGAAAGGTGTGCAGAATAAACCACATTGACATGATTGAATAGAAATAATATTTTGAGCCAAAAGAACAGGCTTTTCAAGCAAAGCAGTAACCAGCTGGGGATAGAACATAAAAAAGTGAAATTTTTAGAGCTATAGATTAAATGTTAAAGAGGAATTTTATGATGGTGTCTCATCGAGATGATCTGACATCTGTCTGTAGGAGGCCAAGTTATGAGGCAGATTTATCAGTCCATAAATATAATAGTAAGTAGCAAAGAAGGATCTACTTTACAAGGAAACAAACTCAAAATTCATGGAAGTTGCTTTCTTCTAAGAGGCAGAGGTGGGAGGGGGAGGTGCACATAGATGGATGTGGTTGGTAGTAGCCTAACCCTTGCAGTGGGTGGTGGATTTTTATGGCTGTTCATGATGTTTCAGAACTTACATGGACATTTTAGTGCTTCAAATAATAGAATTAAATCCTTTCAGATGAGTCACACATTCTGTTTTTTTGTGTAATTAATAACTGACTGTGTCTTTTCTCACCATTTCATTTTTTCCTTTCTACTATATCAATTCATCAATACACACACATGGTGTGATTTCACTCATCGAATTCACCGTGTGTCTGTTTCACTCCTCTGCTCCCCTCTATGGCAAAGTTCTTTGCATTGCCTGTACTTGCTGCCTCTAAATTCTCCTCCCAGTCTCTCTCGAATCTGCTTGAATCAGGCTTTCCCCCCTATCACTCCACAGTAACTACACTTGTCAAGGTTCCCCAGGATATACTACTAAATCCCAGGTCACCTCTCAGCTTCAGTTCACCTATCAGCAGCATTTGACCCTGTTAACTACTCTCTCGGCCTTGAGATACATTATTTTCTTGGCTTCCAGGACACATGCACACATAGTTTCTCTCCTTCCTCATCACTGCTGCTTCACAATCCCTGGGCTGTTTTTCCTTCTCTCTGCTACTTGACCTGGAAGTGCTCCATAATTTGACCATGGACTTCTTTGTCTGCATTTACTCTCTTTTTATGTCATCAAGATTCAGGTTTTGGGGGCCAGCCAAATAACTCAGCAGATTAAGCATCTGCAAAAGGGCACAGGAGCTGGGCTCAATCCCTGGACCTGCTGTGCTGGCCCCACCCCACGGGGCGCACTGAGACAGTGGTTGAGAACTGGGCATGGTGGCACATGCCTGTAATCCCAGTTCTTGGGAGGCTGTAAACAGCTGGATCACTACAAGTCCAATCTAGTAATGAGACCCTGAACACCCTGTAGACCCTTCCCTAAAATACAAAGAAAAAAAAAAAAGATTCAGGTTTTGAACACCAACTTTATTCTCCAGGCTGAATCTTTCCTTGGTTTCCATGATAGTATATCTAGTTGTCCACCTGATGGTAATGCCTATAGAGTTCCTGGACTTAACATATCTGTTATGATTTGGATCTAAAACATTCCTCCAAAGTATCATGTATTGAATAGGGATTTTTGAAGGTGATTGGATCATGGGGGCAATGGTAGATTAAGCCATTGATGAGGTCATAACTGAATGTGCAGGTAGGAGGTGGGGCCTGGCCCAGTGGGGTGACTCATTGAGGTGTGACCTGGTAGGTGTTCTTGTCCCCAGGTCCTCTATTTCTTCTGTCTCATGGCTGCTATGGGGTGAGCATATTTCCTCTTTTATAAGTTTCTGCCTTGGAGCCAGATAACCATGGGCTGAATACTCTGAAAGCCATGAGCCCAAACAAACCTCTCATCCTTTAAGTCGTGGCTATCAAATCATTTGGGCCAGCAATAGGGAATTGATTGGTGAAGTCCAATCACTTGCCAGACGTGGAGTCATTACTGTGACTGTAACTGACCATGTGTTTCTGAAGCCTCTGGAACTGGTTTGTGGGAGGAGTTTGGAGAAGTTTGGTGAGGTAGGCTGGGAAATCCAAAACCAATAATGACAAATCTTTTAGAGATGAGTGCCCAAACTGAACCTAAACCCACTTATTAATTGCCAAAACCTAAGTTAAACCTGAATATTGAGGTGGGATTTTCTTTTTCTGTGTTCTTAAATTTTCAAAGAGAAAAAAAATAGGATGATAATAGGAGCATGACGGTGGTTAATAAATCATGTATTATTATCTTTAAATTAGTTACTCAGAGTATGAGATATCAGCATTTAATTGTCCAAACAATATTAGCACAAATCTTTCAATGAGTTAAGAGAAATCACTAATACAACTATCTTAGCTATCATATATATTTTTTCTTTTTTGACGGTTCTTCCCATTTTACAAAATCTACTGTACATTTTGGATCTTGCTTACTCTTTCAGGTTATTATTTTGTTTTTGTTTTGAGATAAAATCTTTTTTTTTTTTGGACAGGGGGTACAGGTTCTCACTGCATAGATCGGACTCATAGTGATCCTCCTGTTTAGAGCCTCTCAAGTGCTGGGATTACAGGTGCATGCTACCATGCCCATTCTCAATTGCCATCTCAGCACACCCCAGAGGCAGGGCCAGCACGGCAGGCCCAGGAATCGAAACCCCAGCCCCTGCGTCTGCTTAAGCAGGCACTTTAATCCGCTGAGTTGTCTGGCCAGCCCTTGAGATAAAATCTTGCTGTGTAGTTTAGGCTGGCCTGAACTCAATTTGAAGCCCAGGCTGGCTTCAAACTCATGACAATTCTTCTACCTCTGCTTCCCAAATGCTAGACAGACATAGACCACCATGCTAATACTGAGGTTTTACATTAACCTCATACATTAACATCATTTGTCTTAAAAGAGAAACAAATAACATGTGTCCCATAGGTTCACTACCACTCCCTAGAATGTTGTGAGCAGTGTAAGATGGGTCAGAGCTCAGAAGCAAAATACACTGATAGGTATGTGGACAGCAAAGTCCAGGCTCAGTAGCAATGGAGGAATGAAGACTCTGTTAGGAAATGGACTAGAAGACATGCATGTTCTATGTTAGCAAAAAAAATTTACATTTTGTCCAGAAACCAAGACTTTGGTTAAAGCTGAATTTAAACTTGGTGAACTAATTAATCGGGTGGAGGAAATTTCAAGCAGCCCCACATTTAGACTGAAATGGGTACAGATGGCTGCCTATAACCAGATTTATAGTGAGAATTAGAAAAGGCAGAGCAGAAAAAACTGAAAAACTTGAAATTTGGCCAGAAAGGAAGCATATGTAGAGTTGGGACCAATAAGAACACAGTTGCTATAAAGATTAGTATTAAAAATAAGTCAAGCACTTTGCATTAGGACTATAGCAGGAAGTAACCAGATGTCACCTGTGGCAGTCTCAAGGGTACAAATGGGTAAACTCCTTGGAAAGACTTTTCTTTAAGAAAAGAACCCCAAGGGTCCCTGCTCATTCAGAGGTACCTCTGCAACAGTTTCCCAGTGTTCAACCATCTAAGCATTCAAAGGCCACTGCAGCCATAGTCTAAGGGGGCCAGGCCACTTTTCAAGCTGGTGGGAGATCTGAGTGTCATTCATATTGAGCTGGATTTTCAGCTATTCAGAAAGAGGTGTGGAGCCACAGAGGCTTCTACCCAAATTTCAAAGGAAAACCTGGAAGGTCAGGAAATGTGTCCCTGTGTTCCATCTATGAGTGTGCAACCAAAGGGGTAGTAGAGACTACAGGTAATTGTCAACACTAAAAAAATTGGACTTCTTCTGAGAAGGTTGCAGGCAAACAGTGGAGCAGCCTGAGAGGCCATGTGGGCTACCTCTAACAAGGTCGTAGGGATAGGGCTGTCCAAACCTGTTGGAGCTCTTTTCTACCAAAACCTGCCCTGGGTGCTGGAAATGGAACTTCAAGACTGAAGGGTCTGGAGCCAGAGAGATAGCTCTGTGGAATAATCGCTTGCCTGGTAAGCCCAAGAGCTTGAGTTCGATCCCCGGTTCCACAAAAAAAAAAAAAAAAAAGAAAGAAAGAAAGAAAGAAAGAAAAGAAACAAAGACTAAATAGTCATCTTGCTAGTTTTTGGTTTTGTTTTGGTTCAGTTCCCTTCTATCCCCTTGGTCCTCCATTTTAGAATGAGAATGTTTACCCTGTGCAAGTATAGGTAGGAAGTATCTAACTTTCTTTTTGATTTTTTACAAAGTCTCAGAAAAAAGATTTTGGAGTTGAACTTTTCAGCAACAATGAAGCTATTGTGACTTTGGCAACCTTAGAGATAGGATAAGTGCTTTTTATATAATGAAATGGACATAAGCCTTTTGGGAGTCAGAGGCAGGATATTATGGCTTAGATCCAAAATGTCCCTGACAAGATAGCCAGGTGGTCTAAGCACCTGCCTGGCAAGCACAAGGACCTGGGTTTGATCCCCAGTACAACATACTGTGCTGGCCCCATTCCTTAGAACCTTTAGGTTTAGATCCAAATATCACCTTCTGAGAGGGCCTTCTATGATCATTCTGTTTTAAAACTAAATATCATCATTCTTTCCAACTCTTCCCTTCCTTCACTACTGTGTTAGTTACTTTTTAATTGCTGAGATAAAATACTCACAACCCCAAATTAAAGGAGGAAATTTTTTTTTGGCTCGGTTTATAGAGTTTTCAGTACAGAGTCTGCTGGTTCCAAGGCAAGATGGCACGGCAGAGGAGCATCACAGAGGAGAAATAGTCATAACAAGCAGGAAAGAAATGGCAAAGCAGCAAACAGCAACAGCAACCATATACTGCTTCTCTTTTACATCCTATCCAAGCTATGGGCCTTTTGTGTGGTGCCACCCACACCCAGGGTGGTCCTTCCCATTATCCACACCCAGATCTATGTTGAACCAATCAGTGGACTAATTTAGTAATCATGCTGTCTTGGTTACTCTTATCACTCAGAGGTAGCACTCACACCCATAATCCCAGCATTGGATCACGAATTAATAAAAAAACTTTAGAAGCCTTCCTCATGACTATATGAGACTTTGGGGGGACATCTAGGCATAAACCATAACTCGTACACTCTTAATCCCAGCATCAGACCCTCAATTGCATATCCCACACTCTCCAACTATGTCAAAAAAGCCATAACTATGACCACATGAAGCTTTGGGGGGACATGTAGATAAAAGCCATAACAATTATCATTAGATGGTATATACTGTAAAACATTTTTTTTTTTTTTTACTAATTTGTCTATATTCTCATACTGGAGTGCATGCATGGAATTGTGTTTATTTACTGCTATATTTCTGGAGCCTAGAATAGGACTGTGCACTATTGATATTTGTTTGTTGGATAATGTTCTCTATTTTCTTTTCTCTTTTTACCTCTTTGTTTTCTCCATCTTTTTTTTGTGGTGCCTAGGGTAGAACTCGGGACCTTGTGCTTGCTGAACAGGTGCTTATGTAACTGAGCTATGTCCCCAGCCCCCGTCAAGAGGCTTTCCTGAGAAATGAAATTTCAGTGTCCAATCATCTTGGTCAAGTAGAGGTCAGAGATCAGGAATTCCTGAATAGCTTTAATAATACCACCATCTCAGCTTCATTATAAATACCAATGATCCCACACTAGCTATGAGCTCTCAGAAGCCATCCCCAGGTCCTAGTTACATGGCTTTCTCACAGAAACTCATAGCATGGGTGCATGCTTTCTTCTAGTTAGCAGAGTTGTCTGCTGTTGCTTCTTGTTTGGTTGAAATTCTCACCTGATTAGGTCAGGCCTACCCAGGATGATCTTTTTTTTTTTTTTTTTTTTGACTAACTTGAAGTTGACCTGTTAGAGACATTACTTACACGTGAAAATTTCCTTTTTCTATATAAAGTTAATCACAGGCATGGTATACCGTCCTGTTCATAGGTCCGCCCATATTCAAAATGGATGAAGTAGTATAGGCCACATACACAACGTATTGAAACCTTGGAGGCCATTTTGCAATTCTGTGTACCACACGTGCCTCTTTGTGAGGGAGAATCACAAGAACATCCAACACATCCCTTCAGAGAGTTAGACCACTGAGACCAGAGGCATGGCTGTCTTCTGTGGTCTGGGTTCCTTTCTTCTACAATCTCATACGTGGACTTTTCTCCAGATCTTTCAGAGAAAAGAAACCCTGTAGGCACTTAGGGAGGACAGAGCTTTGTTATATATACTGAAAATGTCCACCTAATCATTCGACTTCTTTAAGAACCTGAGTGATAAGAAAAAATAGTCATCTTTGCACAGTGCAGTATGGTGTGGATGTGGCTCCTTCCTTGACACGTGTGTCTTCTGCTGCTCACATGCTCCTCAGGGCTGCTCCAGCCCCACCCATGGGGCACCTTATTGCTATTAGAAGAGGTGGCCCTGAAATAGACATAACCCTTCGGTCATGCAGCCTGGCAAGTGGGACAGAGCTGGACGTTAGCCACTCTCATCCCTCAGAAAACTGCCTGGTTTTCCTGCCTCCAGAGCCTTCTATTTCTATTCCTCATTATTCATCTTCTAAATATGCATAACATTCCCTTCCTCCCCCACCCCCCAAAAGGAAAAAAAAAACAACATCAAAAACCTCAGTTCTTGGTTTTCTCTTCTTTCCCTTTATAAGGACTTCTGTCCTCCTGTGGGAAGTTTTTTAGCTGTCTCTTTGGGGAGTTGACACCATCTACACCTTGTGTCCCAACTCCCTGCCTCATCTTGGACTCTTGTCTAAGCATCCTGAACTCCCTTCAAACAAGTCCACAAAACACATGTCATCTTCTCCTGGGCAGGCCTCAGGCACTTCTGGTGTTGCCAGTGGAAATGTTCTCTGACTGGTTCCCTTACTGCACACTGGAAAAACCACCCCTCCTCCAGCTCTCCTCATATAGCTGTCTGCTGTTCATCTATAGTCTTGATTTGTCCTTTCCTTCCCAGTCTCACTATCCATAGGGTCATGTTTTCATGCATTGTCTTATGTCTGTTGCAGCAGTTCCTGTACAGTGCTTCTCAACAGGGGCAGTTCTGTGCTCCTCAGGGATGTTTGGCAAGGTGTGGTGACATTATTAGTTATCACCACTGGAAGTGTGTTGTTAGTGGCACATGGCACATAGACAGAGGCCAAGAATGCTGCTAAACATCTTGGATACTCCCCCCTCCCCAAAGAATTATCACACCTTAAAAGTTGATTTGCTGAGATGGGTAAAACCTAATCTATGTCCATTCTTCTAAGCTTCTTGAATGTAATAGCTTGATGAGAGAAAATACACGCTGCATATATTGTTTCCTTGCTGAAAAAAAAGTAGACCTCTCTCTCTCTTCCTTTTCTATGTAAGTACAGCTTTTTTTTTTTTTTTCTATCAATGTCCATAGCAAGATCTCCAGCCCATATCTTGGGCTCCTCTCCATTTGTCCCTCTAGGTCTAATCTCTAGTCTTCTCAATCTCGATCTGGGACCCAGAATTTTATTTCTTGGTGTCCCTTTTTGTCTGTTGCCTATTTGGGTTTGACCACCTGGAGGTGCCAGAAGATGATCAAAGTTCCCACTTGGAGCTGTCCACCTTGCCTCTATGGCCTCACTTCCATTCAACATCCTCTCTTTCATATACCAGTTCTCACAGGGCTCCTGTGGCATCTTTGCCTCTCCTGTCTTCATAAGTCTATGAGTGGTAGCTTCTCATGAGTTCTAGTCCCCAACTTCACCACTGTGACTGGTTTGCTAAGTCCTGTCCACCCCTTAGTAAATATTTCCTTTGCTAAACTCTTTTAAGTGTGCCTTCTGCTCCCTGTTGGATCCTCACTGATACTGCTACTTGAGGAGTCTCTCTTATTTCATGTGGAATTTGAAGTTGAGACTACTCCCCTATCATTCAGCCCCACATGGATAATATCAGGATCTGCTTGCAGCTTTAAAAGTAGCCTGGCCCCCTTAGACCATGGCTGCAGTGGCCTCTGAGTACTTAGATGGCTAAACTCTGGGAAATACTTTGCTAAGTATCCCTGAGTAAACAGGAACCCTTGGGTCTCTCTTCTAAAAGAAAAGTCTTTCAAAGGAATTTATCCTTTTATACCTTTAAGCCTGTTATGGGTGGCATCTGGCCACTTCCTGAGGTATTATCCTAATGCAAAGTACTTGGCTTCTTTTTGATACTAATCTTTTCAATACTATGATCTTATTGGTCCCAACTTTACCTGTGCTTCCTTTCTGGCCAATGTAAGCATGGACTGATAGAGCTGTGATCCATTTATCTCTAGTATTTTCTGTATTTTGCAACTACAGTGCAAACTCCTGGGGATTAGGCCCATTTTATACTCTCTTGGCATACTGACATGCTCAGGAAATGTTTACCAATGAAAATTTTAATAAAATGTGAGGAAAACTTACAAGAGTTCAGAAAAAGTGAACCTAGTTATTTTCTTTCATGCTACAATGACTTGAGGTGACCAAACTCAGTAACTTTTCCATAGGCTTTCTGAACTGGCTATGCACAAGCTTGATTCAGCTTTCATCCGGTGTTTGACGGTGTTCTGTGTATTTGGTGCTGCTGAAAAAGGGACTTCAAGTAAGACTGAGAGTCTATATTGTCTTCTTTCCTTAAAACTAATATTCTCTTCCTTCAAACTCTGTGCTGTTGGTCTGCAGGGAGCTAATGTCCTATTTGCTCCTTAAATCTAAAGGCTGGTGCTGCATTGTGCTCAAATAAGTGCTTAATAAATGCCTTTTTGTCCCATGATTCATTTTCATGAATTTTTATTTTAATATTTAATGATGTAAAAGTTGGTATAAGTGCCTCCTTAGGGAATCTTGGTAAAGTACAAAGATGTAATCAAATGGTGTACAAATTGTACTTATTTATTTATAACTCTAATTTGAAAAGAAGGACCAGAGATTTGAAAGGGGATGTTCACATTTCCCCAAAAACTTATCATATAAAATGAGAGAGTAACAACTTCTAACAAAAAGGGAAAATGCCAAGTTATTGTCTACAGTTTTTGTTTTTCTCTTTCCAGTGTGGTAATGGTTATTTATGTGGGCAAATGAAGAAAACTATTTCTTTTCCCTGCTAAATATGGCTCCATCTGTCTAATTCTGCTCAGGGGAAGGGAGTCTCAGTTTACCCTCATGGTTGTGGTTATTTTCATTCCCAAATCTCACTGTTTCTTGTGTCAGAATGATGAAGATGAGAGACATAGCAGGCACTTTTGTTCATAATCCACCCTGATGACTTCTTATAAGGGTGTGGAAACAATGCAATTGCAATAGGCTAAGTGATCACAACTACTTCGTGGTTGGGACCTTGGCAACTTTGTCTCTGTGGGCCTCTCCCTCATTAAAGATATAAGAACTAGCCAGTGTGGTGGTGTGTGCTTAAATACTAGCTGCTTCAAAGGCTGAGGCAGGAGGATCAAAATTTCCAGGCAAGCCTGGATAACTTAACAAAATCTTATCTCAACATAAATCTTTTTTTTAAAGGGTTGGATGTGGATATGTGTGTGTGTGTGTGTGTGTGTGTGTGTGTGTGTGTGCGTGTTTGTGGACTCCTAGGCTAGGTCTCTACTTATGAATGAATAGGGCCTAAAGATACCTACATGTTCCAATTGCTCTCAGTAGGTCCCAAGTTGGGAGGTCATGATCACAGATAAGACTGGTGAATATTCACCTTCCAAAGGGTCAAACAGCTTAAGGGGGTGGGGCAGCTGTTGGTCTCCCAGATATAGCTATTTATTTCCATGCTGCTTAGAGTACTGTCACTTTCTCCATGTAATACAGATGGCCTTCTAGTCTGGGTGAGCCGAGAAGGATTATTCATTTCATAGGAAGGTTGCAGATGGCACAGTGAGATGAACCTGGGTGGCTTGTTCTCTCTTCAGTAGCTCATTCCAATGCAACAGAGGAAACACATTTACAGTATTTTCTTCTGACTATGAAAGTGATGCTGCTTTATTCTGAAGTTCTGGAAAATGTAAAAAATCAACAAATTTAACAAAACCCCAGCTGCCTTAATCCTATCTCCCAGTTCCAACTACTGTTATTTGTTTCATGAAGTTGTGTAAATGGGTGAATCATACCATGGGATGGGACAGGAATATTTGAACAGGCTGTCATTTCTACCTGATGTTTTCTCTCAAGTGCAAAACAGTTGGATTTTGTTACTACACCCTCCGCTCGAATGCTTAATTAAATGAAAGTGACAAATTGCAAAATTTATGTATAGCATGATCTCAATTGCACAGAGACATGCATAAAAATTTGAGAAAGGCAACGTACACTTATGTCAACAGTGGTATTAGTTCTCAGAGCCACGGAAGTTCCTTTGTGGGTATGAGACAGCTTTTTAGTGGGATGGTAGATTTTTATCACCACAAAAACCCTCCCCTAAAGGAATTTATTCATCTCAAGAATAACATGGCTCCTGTTTATGCTCCTTAGAAGAGGGCAAAGAGACATAAACCCTAGGTCAATGGTGGTGAACTTATGGCACCCATGCCTCAGTGGGCACAGAGAGCCCTCTCTATTGGCATGTGAGCCAAGTCATCCCAGAAGTCAAGCATTGGATATTTAGGTTTAAATGCAATAAATAAATGGGTTTGGGGTTACAGTTTCAGCTCTTGATTTCTAAAAAGTTTGCCATCACTGCCCTAGCCCTTTGGAGGTTGTTGTTCTTGCTCATCCTCTCTTCCTGTGTCCACTCAGGAAATGTGGGCTCTGCAGGCTCCCATTTGTATTCCAGGCTGGAAGTAGGTTTTCTCAGCTATGCGCCTGGGAACATGATTCTATCCTATGCATAAAATCAAAGATACAATTAAAGCTATGCATCAGAGAGCAATCAAGGGAACCAACAGCTCCACATTATTACAGAGAGGATGTTACTGAACAAGGCTATTTCTGCAGACAGCCTCTTGTCACTGTGGCCCTAAGTGGTGGAAAGCAGCTCCTGGCACCTCTGCAGCCTCTCAGGTTAGTGGCTCATCCTAGAGAGAAGGGGATCTTCTCACGAAGTATGTTGTCTCCCTTTAGGATCTGGCCCATGTTCTACAAGATTTCTCTTACATCTTGCCTGCCAAGGTCTTATCCCATGTTTGTTCTTTTGAAGACATGGAACTTTGGCTCCTGTGCTCTCACCTGATAACCTTCCTTCCTGAGATGAACCTGGCTGGTTTTTCAACATCTGATTCAAATTCTAATTCTTTGCTGCTTTTGTAGCAGCAGAAAGAAAAAAACCAAACATTTTGGTCCGTACTCCCCCTTGATGATTGTTTGGAAGGGCTTAGAAACTGATGCTGTGGTAGACTATGTGACCCAGGCTACATTATGATTTTGGAGGCCCTAAGAATTGTGTTTTTGAGGGTCTCTCCACCATTAAGAAAAATAAAATTTTACATTTTATGTCTGCATGGGCATAACGAAAAATACCCTAGAGCTGGAGAGATAGTTAAGTGGCATAAGTGCCTGCCTGGCAAGAGCAAGGTCCCCAGTTGGATCCCCAGTGCCACATGCCATGCTGTTCCCAGAATCCCGAGCCCTCTGTGCCAGCCCCCAAGTGGTAGTGCTGTAATCCCAGCACTGAGGAGGCTGAGACAGGAGTATCACTATGAGTCTAAACTACATACTGAGATCCTGTATCAAAAATTAAAAAAGAAAAAAACCCATAGTAGTATATAAATAAACTCAACTCACACTTGGTTTCTTCTGTGGTATATATGTCAAGCATAGAGTATGAGAATAATGGCAGCTTAAGTGGTACATGTAGTAATTTAATGCCACAAATGTTTGTTTGAGCAACTAATATGTACCAACTAGAAATACTTAAAAGGGATACAGATCAGACCAAAGGTCAACAGCATGTGTTGCCTCCATACTGGGTTCAAAGACCCCAAATCCTCTTTTGGATTTTTTTTTTTTTTTTTTTAGAACCAGGGATTGAACTCAGGCCCTTGCGCTTGCCAGGCAAGCGCTTATTCTACTCAGCCATCTCCTTGGCCCCCCTCTTCTGGTTTTTAAACTCAGATAAATGAGTTAAACTCATTTTTGCCCACTAACTTCTTATGTTACAAAGAAAGCTGCTCACTTGCCTGAAACTGTGTTTTGTCATCCATAAATGAGGATAATAATAACCTCATTTCAGAGGTTATGAATAAATAAAATCACTTAGATAAAACACAATTTGTAGGGTGGAAGTAAATGAGTGACAGTAAATGTCACTCATTTAGATTTTAAGATGATTCAGTGATAGGAATATCAGAGATTTGGGTATAAAGTTAAATTGGTTTTCAATTTTAAAATGTGAAGTTTTACATGTATTGTTTACTTTGTGGATACACTATAATTTTGAGTGAGTTTTCCTCAAACTGAGGTTATGACTTAATTAATATGCCAACATTCATTAATTTGCTCAGCAAATATGATTTAAGTGTCTTTTACAGCATACTCAGTATATGCTTGGGGAATCAAAGATACCCTTAATATAAGCATGGTCCAGACATGATCAGGAAATCAGACATGATTTCCAGGAGGGAAATCTTGTATGGGTGCAGATTCCAGGACAGTGAAAGATGGGCTAAGGGAAGCACAGCTGCCAGCAGAGACACTTCCCCAATACTGGCAGGAAAAATCCTAACAAATGCCTGGCTGCTGAAGAATCCTGGGAGGTGGACTTGCCTCCCATTCTTGAATTGCATTTATTCTGGGAACCAAGCAGAGTGCTGTGTCAATCTGCTACGAGGGAGGCAGAGTTATAAATAGAAAATCTGCTGGAAATAGGAAATAAGATGAAAGATGGCATTTTGGGTTTTCACGGCTTTTCCTCTCTTCAGCAGAAAGAGAAAAGCCATGCAGTTTTGGTGGAGGTAAGAAATTCAGGAGTCACTGTTCCAAGAGAAGTGGGAGGGAGGAAGTAGAGGTATGAAAAGGATGAAGAGAGAAGTGAGAGGAATCAAGTAAGATGTGAACAGAGGGGCGGGAGGGTAAGCTGGTCCCCAGGGCAGATGAGAGAAAATCAAAGAGAAAAACCCACACCAGGACAGCGAAGATTTACTCTGCTGGAGAGAAACTTGAAATAGCAAGATAGCAATAACACATGGCCAGAGAGAGAGAGAGAGAGAGAGAGAGAGAGAGAGAGAGACTGGGTAGGAAAAGGATTAAGATGCTTAAGCCACAGCAGTGGAATGGTGTGGGGAGAAAAATAATAACTATGAGGTAAAACCTCTAGGCCTGATCAGTAGTAGTATGGATCCCAGGCAGATCCATTTGCCCTTGGCCCTCAGCCTTCAAAGTTTTGTTAAATATGTCACAGAATGTTTTTCTATCAGTTCTCTTGGAAAAGGACACTCTAGCTATGACTGAGGAAGACCAAAGCAGGAAGAAGTCTTACAATTGGAGTGGACTTGGAGTTCTGTTCCTAGTGTTGTTATCAACAAAATGTGACCTTGAACAAGTTCCCTGACAAAAGTCAATAAATTGGGTTTGAATATAGATTTTGAAACAAACTTCCTGTATTTGTGGTTTTAGATTTGGCTTTTTACTAGTGGGGAACAAACCCAGGGCCTTAGGCATACTCTACCACTGAGCTATACCTCTAACCTTTTCTCATTTGACATTTACCTGTTTACTTCATATATATATATATTTTTTTCACCTTCTTTACCCATACAGTGTTGGATATTAGATGTAACATTTTAAAAGCTGCTGCTTAGCATAAAAGTCAAGAGTTTAATAATTAGGGTGGGAAAAATAATGATTATTTGTTAATTTGTTCATAGAAGAAATTAGCTTGCATGGAGATCATCCATTGATTAGATACTGGTTAGATTAATACCCAGAGTCTTTGTCTAGCCAGAGCAAGTCTCTTCTTATAGAAGAGATTCATGTTTTTTTGTTTCTGCACAGCAGAGGTGTTGAATTTGCATTTATATTGCTTGACTAAGGAGCTCCAACATATTAGGCCATATAAAAGAGCTTTTTAGCAGCTCTCCACCCAGAATAAGGTGGGAAGGAGGTCTATAAATGACATAACATAAGGTTCCTCAAAGAAGCCTCAAGGGAAATGTGTCATAGCACTCTTGTTGAGATGCACGTACTTGTTTTCTAAGTAGTATGGAACTATAAGTTGCTTTGTTGCCCTAACGTGATGGCTGTCTCTGAGGTCACAACAAGGATCTGGGAAGTCAGCTCAGAGGGAACCTAAGGCATAGCTCAGGAGTACACTGTTAAGTAGTACTGCCAAAGTTCATTGATTGGGAATAGGCTTGTGGTATATAAAGGCATTTGTGTTCTTTTATAAGTTATAAAATCAGCTCACCTGATTATAGTAATGTTTCTGCTTTTTGACCCTTGAGCCTTACCAAATTTGCTTCATGCGCCAAGGTTCTGTTGAGGATTACAGAACAATTATCCAACTTACCTATGAAGATTTCACATCTTCTGCTCTATCCTCCTGTTCATCTCTTCCTTATCCCTGAGGGAGCTAGTACACAAAACTACCTCTGTCAGAGAAATAATGCTGAATCTTACTCATTATGCAAAGTAGTAAAATCTGTCCAAATATGTTACTGATCTTGCCAAATCTTACATACTTCTGACAGTAAGTTTGAATCCTGATACTAGAACACAGGGTCCGTTATATTTAGATCTAGAATGTTCCCTCAAATCCTCATGTGTTCAGAGGTGGGCCTTTTGGAAGGTGACTGGATTTTAGGGGTACTATAGCTGACTTGCTGTTAGAAGGTGGGGTATGGTTGGAGGTAGATCACTGGGGGCATGACTTAGAAGGTTGTACTTTCCTCCCCAGCTCCTCTGTTCTCTTTCTGCCTCCTGGCCATCATGATGTGAACAGCTTTCCTCTGCCAGACTCTTCCACCATGCCCTTCCTACCTTGCAGCCAGCCAGTTGTGGACTAAAAACATAAACCTGAATAAATGTCTCCTTTAAATTGTGATTGTTGGATATTTGGTCACAGTGATAAAGAAAGTGATGAAGACAGGGTCTTTATGTGTTTGGGGTGTCATAATGCTTAGTAGTCATAGATTTTGGGAGTTCTGGCCTAAGAGATTAGAGACTCACTATCATATCAAGTATAATAAAGAATATACTCATTCCTGTGAATGATTTGTGTGTTGGGAAAACTGTATTTGTGGGAAATTAATACCATCACCAGTGCCTAGAGTGTCTTTTACATTACCAGGATTTTGTTACTATGATAGAATATTTTGTTTTGGAAAACTGATCAACTGCCTTTATCTGTTAGAGGGAGGCAAACTGTATGTAACATCACCAGCCTAAAAATCCAATACAGGTAATTTAAGAAGCGATGGTTTATTTTGGCTAATGGTTTCAGTGGATTTGTTCTATGATCAGCTGGTTCCAAGGCAGAAATAGCATGGTGGAAGGCATGACAGAGGAAGGCATCCAGGAAGGTGAGAGAAAGAAGAGAGAATAGTTGGAGGTGGTGCTAGAGGAGAGAGAGCTGGACACAAGAAAGAATACATGCTTTCAGGTAATGCCCCTAGTGATCCACCTCATCCAACTGGGTCCCAACCCCTGGCAGCATATTCAGCTATGAACTTATCAATGGATTAATCCACTGATAAGTATAGCATTGTGATCCAATCACCTTCAAAACTCCCTGTCTCTGAACACTTGAAGCTTTGGGGGGACAGCTCAGATCTAAACAACAATACCATCAAATGATTGATGTTTGGCAGAGTCAGGCTGACTGTTTAGGATTGCAACTTTTTTTTAATTAGGACCTAGTCCCTTGGAGTAAAGTCCTGGGCAGGCAGCATCACATCACCTGAAAATCTTCCAGAAAAGCAGATTCTCTGGCCAGATCTACAGAGTTAAAACTTCGTTGAGCTGGTTCCAAGTGATTTTTGTGTGTTCATTAAGGTTTAAGAAACACTGGGCATCTTAGTTAATTATCTTGATGCTGAAAAAAAAACACCCAACACTCAAAGGCAAAAGGAGAAAAGTTTCACTTATCTCAGAGTTTGTAGAAGTTTCAGTTCATAGGTGACTGGTACTAAGGCAGGGTACCATGGCAGATGAATATCACAGAGGGGAAATATTCTATGGCAGGCACATCAGCAAGAACACTCTAGCCCTCTTTCTGTCTCTTATATTTATCCAGGCTACCCACCCTAGGGAAATTGTAGCACTTGCGTCCTTAATCTTAGCCAGAACTATGCCAAACCAATCAGTGGACTGATTTAGTAATCACACATCCTTGATTCCAGCACCACACACTCTGGATCCAGCTACCTCTGAAAAGCCACCCCCACTCCCCATGTCTGCATGAGCAGGACCTCTAGACACAAACCATAACACTGGGTTAAATTACTTCCGAAAGGAATGCAAATGTGTCTTCTAAAGCATTATCATAGACCAGTCATTTACACTGAAAGAAGAACATCTTGATCTGATTACTACTCATTATCTCTTAGCTAAAATAAGCCAGATAGAGAATTTTGGTTGAAAGGGAAGGACACTGCAAGTCCCCCATTCCTGATCCCTACTGTAACTTACCCTTACCAAAGGATTCTGGCACATGAACTCAACATATTTTTGTAATTTAGCTAAATAACTGACTGACAATAACAAAATACATGTAATTTTGTGTTTTTCACTGTTTTCCATATGCCCTGTTGTGATAGGTGGAACAGTGGACCCCATAATGTCCATGTCCTCATTCCCTAGATGAAAGAATGTGAATGTGAATGTGTTACTTTGCATGGCAAAGGGATATTGAGGTTGCAAATTATCTGATTTCTCCTGGATCATCCAGCTTGGCCCAATCTAATCACAAATGTCTTCAAAAGTGAAAGAAGAAGCAGAAGAGAAGATGAACATCAAAAGAGATGCAATAAGGACTATACCTGACCTTGCTGGCTTTGAAGATGGAAGAAGAATATTCCTCAAACAATGAGGAATATAGGTGATGATCCCTTAAAGACAGGAAAGGCAAAGGAACATATTCTACCTTGAGAAAAGAATACAGTCTTCCAACACTTCGATTTTTACCAATAAGGCATGGTAGACTTCTTACCTACTGAGCTTCATGATAATAAGTTTAGGTTGTTTTAAGCCACTAAGCTTGAAGTAATTTCTTATGGCAGCAATATGAAACCAATACACCAAGGAACAGTTAGTTCATTCATTCTGCATATGAAAAACAGACAAAACTTAAAAGCTCTTTCTGTTTTATATTTTATACTTTTTATAATTAATATGTACAAGAGTGAAGAAATATGGCTGCTTATTTCATATAATATTATTATTTATCATTGGAAGTAATATCTCTTTGTGTGTATGTGGGGAGGGCAGTATTGGAATTTGAACCCAGGTCATTTGCACTGAGTTACATGCCCAGCTATATTTTATTATTTTAAATTTTGGGTGAAGATCTTACTAAGTCATGAAGCTGCCTATGCTTGGCTGGAATTTATGGTCCTCAGCTTCCCAGAATGCTGGGATCTCAGACATGCACCACCATGCCCAACAACTTTCTCCATTTTTAAAACAATTCTAAATGTATTATTTTTGACACTTCACCACCAATCCCACTGCCTCCTCCTATAGCCATCCATTCTAATACAGTTAATGTAGTCCTTCCAATCAATGTAATCCATTTAATATAGTCCTTTCATCCATTCTGTATTTTGAATAGTAAGAAATCTTTGCCTACCCAAACATTACAAAAGATTTTTTCCTATACTTACTTCTAGAAGGTGTGAAACTTTAGACTTTATGTCACTTGTGCATATTCTTTTTCAGTGTTCAATTTTTGAAAGTCAAACTCAGGGCTTCACACTTGCCAGGTAGGTGCTGTGCCTCTGAGCTACATCTCTGGCTCTCTTGTGCACATTCATATTTTAAAATTCAAAAAATATATATGTATTTAGTACAGGGTCTCATTACACAGATCAGACTTGTATTGATCCTTCCTGTTTTTCAGCTTCCCAAGTTCTGGGATTACAGGCATGCACCACCACGCCCAGTCTCAATGGCTATCTCAGCACGCCCTGGAGGTGGGGCCTGCATGGCAGTCTGGGTATTGAACCCCAGGCCCTTGTGTCTGCGTAAGCAAGAACTTTAATCTGCTGAGCTATCTGACTGGCCCCATTTTTCAAATTTTTAAGAGTAAAAATTAGAATTAAAACAAAAAATTACAAGTGATACAGAATGTCACTTCACAAACTAATATGAATTTCATAGTATTTGTTGTAATACATAGTGTTGTGTTCCAAACAGTTATTCATATTACCAGATATATACATGTAAAATTGGAAGAAGAAAAAAGAAAGAAATGTATAGAAAAATAAGAGAAAAGGTACAAACAATTGTAAAAAGGAGACAAAACAAATTAAATCATTAACTGCTTCTCTCCATAGACCAGAAGAAATACACAGCACAGTTGATCAAACCATCCTACTTATATAAGTAGATAAATCTCTTTCCCCCACTCCCTCTCCTGTCCTTCTCCCCAACTCAGTAACTGTTTCCTTTTGATTAAGTTAATTCCCTTTTCCCAGTATCTATGTACCCTTCAGATTCCATTTTTCTCCTTCAGGTTCTCACATTAAAGAGACAATATGATGCTGGCACATGCAGGTCTGATTTATTTCACTTAAGAGTATGTTCTCTAGTTGCATCCATTTACTGACAAAAGACTCAAATTTATGTTGTGTTATAGCTGAATAACACTCCATTGTGTAAAAATACTAAATTTTTTTATCCATGTGGTATGTTTCCAGAATTTAGTGATGACAAATTGCACTGCTATTGGGTGCATGTATATTACTGTGGTATGAGGTTTTTAGTTCTTCTGGAAAAATACCCAGAATGGAATAGCTGGCTTGAATGGGCTGTCCAATCCTAGATTTTTAAGGAATCTTCACAGTGATTTCCATGGTGGGTGTACTAGTCTGAACTCTCACCAACAGTGCAGAAGGGTTCCTTTTCTCTACAGCCTCTCCAGAATTTGTTATTGGCTGACTTCTTGATGTTAGCTATTCTTTCTGGGGTGAGATGGAATCTCAGTGTTGTTTTAATTTGCATTTATTGAATGATCAATGATGTTGAATATTTTTTCATATATTTACTTACTATTTATATTGCTTCCTCTGAGAAGTGTGTATTCATCTCAGATGCCCATCCTTTTTTATGTATTTAGTACAGGGCTTGCTGTCTGTCTGTCTGTCTGTCTGTCTTTCTTCTTTCTTTCTTTCCTTTTTTCTTTTCTTTCTTTCTTTCTTTCTTTCTTTCTTTCTTTCTTTCTTTCTTTCTTTCTTTCTTTCTTTCTTTCTTTTTTTCTTTCTTCTTTTTTGGATGTTATTGTGAAAGACCTGGTTTCCCTAATTTCTCTCTCAGTGTGTTGTTTGTGTACAAAAATGCTACTGATTTTTGGGTGTTGACTTTGTATCTTGCTACATTGCTGAATTTGGTGATTAAATCTACAAGACTCTTGGTGGAGATTTTGGGGTCCTCTATGTAGAATATCATGTCCTCTGCAAATAATGATAATTTCACTTCTTCTTTTCCAATGTTTATTCATTTTATTTTTCTTTCTTGTCTAATTGCTCTGGCTAATGTTTCCAGAATTATATTTAATAGGAGTGGAGACAGTGGGCATCCTTAACTTGTTCCTGATTTTAAAATGAAGGCCTTCAGTTATTGCCCATTCAGTATGATGTTGGCAGTTGGTTTCTCATAAATGACTTTTATTAGGTTGAAATATAGACCATCTAATCTAATTCTCTGTAGGGTCCTTATCATGAATGAGTGTTGGGCTTTGTCAAAAGCTTTTTCTGCATCTATTGAGATGATAATGTGGTTTTTGTTCTTGGTTCTATTGTTGTGGTATGTTATATTTATGGATTTGTACAGCCCTGCATTCCTTGAATCCCAGTTAATCATGATGTATAATCTTGATGATTTGCTGAATTCTGTTTGCTAGTATTTTACTGAGGATTTTTGCATCTATATTCATTAGCGAGACTGACCTTTTTTAGTTGGACCTTTCTCTGATTTTGGAATAAAAGTAATACTACTGGCCACCAGGAATGAGTTTGGGAGAATTGCTTCCCTTTTGATTTTGTTGAGGAACTTGAGAAAAGTTGGAATTAAATCTTCTCTAAATTTCTTGTAGAATTCTGTTGTGAATCCATTGGGACTTTGGCTTTTCTTTGTTGGTAGGTTTTTATTGCATTTTAAACTTTTTTTCTCCTTATCAGGTTATTCAGAGTTTATATATCTTCTTGATTCAGCTTTGACATTTCATATGTATCTAGGAAACTGTCCATTTCCTCTGTTTTCCTTCCTGTGAGAGTAAAGGTTTTCAAAGTATGATCTTCTGAATTTACTTATTGTATGAATTTGGGCTTTTTATTTTCCTTTTTGATTAAGTTGGCTATGGGTTTATCAATCTTATTTATTCTTTTTTTAAAATGTATTTAGTTGTTACAGGGTCTCATTATTCAGCTTGGACTCATGGTGATCCTCCTGCTTTCAGCCTCCCCAGTGGTGGGAATACAGGTGTGTGCTATATTCCTGGACTCTGGCCAGCTCAGCCTGCCCTTGTGGTGGGGCTGGCATAGTATGTGGTGCCAGGGTTGAAATTGTAGTTCCTGCACTGGCCTAAGCTTGCCTAAGCAGGCACTTTAGTCCACTGAACTATCTCACCAGCCCCTCAATCTTATTCATTCTTTCAAAGAACCAACTCTTTGATTCATTTGTTCTTTGTATTTTTTTTTCATCTCCATTGCATTAATTTCTGCTCTAATCTTTATAATTTCTTGCCTTCTTTGGGCTTTGGGCTTGATTTGCTCTTCTTTTAGAAGCTTGAAGCTGGAGAGATAGCATAGCAGTTTACGCATTAGGCTCTACAGCGCAACTTCGCAGGTTCGAGTCCCCGCTCTGCCTTTTAGAGTGATTTGTTCTAATGGTGTTCATAAATAGGATATCATGTCCGCATCTTGTACAGCAATTAACAATTAACAGCATACATTCTAGGAAGAATGTATGCAATGTGTTAATTATTGAAACTGTCCTACCAGTTTGGTTTGAAACTGTCTCATTGCTATTTGTTTATCAATAAAATTATGGGAAAAAATAAAAAATAAAAAAAAGAAGCTTGAGATGTAGCATAAGACCATTTACTTGGACTTTTTTGGTTTTCCTAATGTGTGAATTTACTACTATAAATTTTCCTCTTAAGACGGATTTCATTGCATCCCACAGGTTTCAGCAAGTTGTATCTGCATTTTTGTTTGATTGTAAATATTTTCAAATTTTTCTTTAACTTCATCTGTGACCTACTGGTTGTTTAGGAGGTTGTTATTTAATTTCCATGTGTTTATGTGCTTTTGTCAATAATTTCCAGTTTTATTGTACCATAATCAGATAGTATGCTTGGGATAATTTCAATTCCTTTGTGTATACTAAAGAGTACTCTGTGTGCTAGTAATGGTCTATTTTGGAGAATGTCCCATGTGCAGCTGAGAAGAATGTGTGTTCTGTTGTTCCTGGGTGAAACACTCTGTAAAGGTCTACCAAGTCAATTTCTTTACAAGTTCGGTGTAATCTGTTATTTCTTTGCTGATTTTTTGCCTAGTTGATCTATCTCTTTGTGATAATGGTGTGTTTAAGTCCCCCATTACTAGTGTATTATTGCTCATTTGATTTTTTTATGTCTGTTAAAATTTGTCTTATGTAAGAGGGTGCTCCTACACTTGGGTGCATATACATATTTATAATTGTTATCTCTTCCTCTTGCAATTTTCTCTTAAAATGTATGTAGTGACCTTCTTTATTTTTTTGGTTTGAAGTTGATATTGTCAAAAACCAGGATAGCTATCTCTGCTTTTTTTTTATTTACTGTGACATGGAGGATTGCTTTCCATCCTTTGGCTTTTAGTCTGTGAATTTCCTTTAGAGTTAAATGTGTGTCTTGTATGCAGCATATTGTTGGATTTTGTTGCTTCTCCTTTTCTTTTTTCTTTCTTTCTTTCTTTCTTTCTTTTTTTTTTTTTTTTTTTTTGCTTTTTGTTGCTGGCTCAGCCCATCCTGGGGTTGGAGCTGGTACAGCACGGCACGTGGTGCTGGGGATCACACCACAGTCTCTGTGCACTTGCCTAAGCTTGCCTAAGCAGGCACTTTAGACCAATGAGCTATCTCACTGGCTCTAGATTTTGTTTCTTTTTCTTTGTTTGTTTGTTTCTTTTTTTTTTTTTTTTCTTCAATGTATTTTAGTACAGGGTCTACAGGTTCTCACTGCACAGATCAGACTTGTAGTGATTGTCCTGTTTTCAGCCTCCCAAGTGCTAGGATTACAGGTCTGTGCAACCACACTCTCAATTGAGAGTCTCAATTGCTCTCTCAGCATGCCCCAGGGGCGGGGCCAGCGCAGCAAGCCAGGGGATTGAACCCCTGTCCCTGCGCTTTCCTAAGCAGAAACTTTAATCCACTGAGCTATCTGGCCAACCCTGGCTACTCTGCTATCCTGTCTCTTTGATTGGTGAATTCAGGCCATTTACATTGATGGTTATAACTGATATGTATTGGCTTATCTTTGTCATATTATTTTCCCGTTATAGGTTCTGTACTTTTCCTCCCATTTTAAATTACTTGCTCTGTTTGGTGATTCATTTCTGTTGTTTTTGAAGCTGTGATCACTTCTGTCTTTTTTAAGAATATCTGTCAGTACTCTTTATAGGGTTGGTTTGATGGGCATGAATTTCTTCAATTGTTCTTTGTCATGAGGATCTCATTTTGCCATTGAACTTGATAGTTTTGCAGGGTACATCAATCTGAGTTGGAAGTTATTTTCTTTCAAGTCCTGAGATACTTTATTTCAAGCTCTTCTTGATTTGATGGTTTGTGTTGAGAAATCTGATGTGATCCTGATGGGCTTTCCATTGTAGGTGATCTATTTCTTCTCTCTAGCAGCTTTTAATATTCTATTCTTTTGCTGAGTTTCTGAGATCTTTTTTTCTCTTTCTGTATTTTAGGGAAGGGTCTACATGGTGTTTAGAGTCTCACTACTAGATCAGACTTTTAGTGATTCTCTCATTTACAGCCTCCCAAGTGCTGGGATTACAGGTATGCGCCACCACACCCAGTCTGAGATCTTGATTATTACGTGTGTAGGTGTAGATTTATTGTGATTATGGTTGTTGGCATTCTATATGTCTCACTTGTCTGTATGTCATTTTCTTTTCTGATGTCTGGGAAATTTCCTGCTAGTATTTCTATTTATTTATTTATTTATTTATTTATTTATTTATTTATTTATTTATTGTGTGTGTGTGTGTGTGTGTGTGTGTGTGTGTGTGGCCAGCTCAGCCCACCAGGGGGTGGGGCTGGCTGGCATGTGGTGCTGGGGGATTGAACCGCGGTCCCTTTGCTTTGCTAAGTTTGTTCTAAGTAGGTGCTTTAGACCACTGAGCCATCTCACCAGCCCGTCCTGCTAGTATTTCTGCAAATAGTCTTTTTATGTCATTTGTGCTGTCTCCTGCTGCTTCATTGACACATATTATTCTTATGTTATTTTTCCTCATATCATCTTGTAGCTGCTGAATTGCTATTTCCTGGTTCCTTGTTAATGTTAAGTGATCTTTTATTTCACATTCATTAGATGCAACACTGTCTTCAAGGTCTGAAATTCTATCTTTAGTTTCATTCAGGCGGTTTTACCAGCTATCAATGGAGTTCTTAATTTCCTGGATATCTGTTTGAATCTGTTTCATGCATTCTAATTCTTTCCTGTATTGTTCATTAAGTGTTTCCATCATTTTTCTAGTCTCCTCTATTTTTCTATCTATGTCTTCTTTAGCTGTGCTGAGCAATTCTTTCACGATTGTTATCCTTTCTTTTTGGACCTGAGAGATTATTTCTTCTATAGCCTAATGGACTTGTTTCTTTACTTCAGTTGCTATCATTTCAGAGATTTCAGGTGTGTGATTTCCAAGCTCTTGTATGTCCATGTTTCCTGGATTTGTTCTGGGTGGGCTAGATGATGAAGATTGCCTTTTGCTCCTGTATTTTGGCAGTTTTGAAGCTCACAGTAATTACCCAGACAGTTTCATAGGTTGCCCAGAATCTGCCAAACTTCTTAAATGGTACCAGGAAAGTTCCATGCCTGTGTTCACTGGGTCTATAGATCTCTGCTCTCCTGCATCCTTCCAGGCACTCAGAGTCCTCTTAAGTTCTTAAAAGTTTGGACCAGCACCAGCAGAAGCTTCACACATGTGTGCTGGGGGCTAAGGAAGGTCAGAGCTTATCAGAGTCCTGCATGCTGCCCAGAGTCCACCAAAGTTCTTAAATGGCACCAGGAAAGCTCACTTGTGCTTTCTCAACTTCCTCCTTTGGTCTATTATTTCTTTTTTTAAAATTTATTTATTTGGTACAACATCTTGCTATTAGGTTCAGACTCATAGTGATATTCCTGTCTCAGCCTCCCTAGTGCTGGGATTACAGGTGTGTTCCACCAGGCCAAGCTTTGGTGGCCAACATGGCATGCAGTTCCAGGGATTGAACCTGGGTCTTTGTGATTGCCAGGCAGGTGCTTAGACTCCTGAGGTATCTCCCCAGCTCCTCCTTTGTTCTTTTGAATGTTTGGGTGCATGGGCCTTTTTTTTTTTTTTTTTTTTTGAAAGAGTCAGTAATATCTCCTTTTACCTGTAATAGAAGCAGATGTTAAGATCTAGCTGGAACCCTTGGATTATATCATCAGTCACTTGGGCTCACAGCCACATAGACATTGTTTTGATTTTAGTTAAGTCCTCCAAAAGCACACCTGTTGGAAACTTAACCTCCAAACCCATATGCTAATGTTATTTGGAGGTGGGGATTTTCAGAGATAGTTAAGATTAGATGGAGTCAGTAGGGTGGAGCTTTATAAGAAGAGGAAGAAAGCCCTGAACTGATCTGTTTGTTCCGTTTCACTCTGTTATGACCTCCATTGTGTTATTGTGCAGTAAGATGATTACCAAATCCAGTATAATGCTTTTAGGCTTCCCAGGCCCTAAAATAGTGAGCATAATAGACATCTATTCTTTGCAAATTACCCATTTGTGGTATTATGTTACAGCAGCAGAAGATGGACTAAAACAAACATACAGAAGAAATTTAAAAATTTCACCAAGTGATTCTCTTCTACTTAGGTTCTTTAATGTAGAACATAAGCAATCATCACATTGACAACGATAAAGGTACCAAGAGCTGACTTTGGTTATACAAAATGGGATGATATTCTTACTCAATAAAAAAAAATGGGGAAACTGGGTGTGGTGGTGCACACCTATAATCTCCACTTCCACCTGGGGAGGCTGAGACAGAAGGATCCCTATGAGTCCAAGCTGTGTAGTGAGACCCTGTACCAAATAAATAAATAAAAGATTTTTTTTTAAGTGGGAAGATATTCTTACCCAGTGGGAAAAGGGGAAACAAGAAGAGGTAGGGTCCATCTTGGATATTCACAATGAGCCAAGCAGAAGACAAAGGATAGACTTTTACAACTAATGATGTAAGAGGAGTAAAAGCAGAGGTGACACTTGGGCATGGGGTTGGGTCATGGGAAGTTGCATAGAGAGGAGGAAGAAAATCCATTTCTCCACTCACATAGCATCAACATGGCTTTAACCAGTGAGAACTCTAGAGAGCCCAGGGCCACTCTGTCACCACAGGGTTTGCTGCCTTGGGTTGCTCCAACAGACACCCGTCCTGGCATAGATAAGTGTGGTCACAGGGAAAAAATATAAATGAAAAACAAGGGATAAAAATGCAGAAACAAGCTGGGCATGGTGGTTGCAAGCTTATAACCCCAGCTCTCAAGAGGCTGAGGAAGGAAGATGCCAGTGAGTACAGGGCCAGCCTGGGGTATATTGTGAGTTCTATATAGCAAGACCTTGTCTCAACAAAACAAAACAAAAATGTAAATGCAGAAGATACAGCCTAAGTATGGGTTATTGCCAGTAACAAGATGGGAAAATAGGCCTGAGATGGAGAATGGGCAGAAAGCAAGGTCTGTCTCCTAAGTGGGGAGGGCTGTAAAAGCAGGGAGTAAGCAGAACCATCTTTCCTAGAAAGATCATGCACTTAGGGTCTGACTCACTGACTCTTTTTTTTTTAATGCATTTGGTACAGGGTCTACAAGAACTACAGGGTCTCACTACCATCCCCATATATAACTAATTTGTGCTGTGCACTAACAAGAACCTTCTTTACATTTCCATACCAATCTCCAACCCCCATACTGTACCAAGCCAGGTTAGTGGCTATTGAAACTACTACCAGGGCAGGGCCATCTAAAGACACATTCAATAATGTGTTAACTATACAAAAAAAAAAAAGACGCTGTACAGTTTAAAAATAAATCTTTTACAGCTTTACATTTCAGTTTTTTCTTCAAAAGGAGTGAGTTGTATACAGGGGGTTAAATGCTGTGCAGACAAGAAAAATATACTGAGATAGAAACAACTTATTCATTATCATCCTCTTCATCTTCATCCTCCTCCTCTGCCTTTCATCTTCCTCATCTTCCTTCTTTTACTTATTTCAGACTTGATGATTCCCTTTCTTACTACATCAGGTTTTCCTTTAGCTCAGTAGGCAACAATGTCCTTTTCATACTTTCCTTCAGTTTAGCAGCTTTTTTTTTTAAATTTGGCTGCTTGTCGTTTGCTGCAGTATTAGTTCACATTTCTCCCAGTTTCTTTGTGACATCACCAATGGAGGGACCAGGATGTTCTCCTTTGATTTTTGGGAAATATTCAGAATAGAGCAAGAAGGCTGAAGAAGACATCTTGGGCCACTGGGATCCTTGAACTTCTTTTTTTGTTTCTCCTTTAGGAGGGATTTAAGTTTTAATTTCTCTTTCATAACAAACCTTATCTGCTTTCACCATGTTTTCAAATTTTCCTTTCTCTTTAGCAGACATGGTCTTCCATCTCTCTGAGCACTGACTTCTTAGAAAACTCTGAGAAGTTAATAGAAGCATCTGGGTTCTTCTTCTTGTTCTCCTCTTGGCAAGCTTGCCCAAAGAAAACATAGGATCACATGTTGCCTCTCAGTTTCTTAGAATCTCCTTTGCCCATGTTTACTTGTTTTCCTCAGTGAGGCACAGAGTTGACCAATGCCCATTGGGCTCTCATTTGCCGACACTGTCTCTATGAAGTGCAACGACTATTCTGATGGTATTTGAAAAGGTATACTGATGTCAAAGCATTAGCTCAAAATTATATAGAAATTGCAAAGAGAAAGTATAACTTATATAATAATCTAGTTATCTAACAATTGCCACTTTAACTTGATGATTAAACGTAGCATCCCTAATAGCAAAAAACTAGCTATTTTCTGCCTCTTAGGAGGATATATTATGAAGTACAGCATCAACTATGATGTATTATTGCTCAAAGTATTTAACTTGAATCTAATTAAGATTCTAGGCTACAGTTATCCAATAACAATATAACATGAGCCTATATAGTTTTAAATTTTCTACTAACCACCAAAAATATAGAAAACAAAAGAAAAAGATAGATCAATGTACTATTAAATTTTACTATTAGAATTAAAAACTTGTACGCATGAAAGGATGCAATTGGGCTGGGGAGATAGCTCAGTGGTCTAAGCACCAGCCTGGCAAGAACAAGGTCCTTGTTTGATCCCCAGTACCACATGCCATGCTGACCCTGGAACCCTAGGTGTGCTGTGCTGCCCCCTGAACCCGGTTTAATGGTGCACACCTGTAATCCCAGCACTAGGGTGGCTGAAGCAAGAGGATTACTATGAGTCCAAACTGTGTAGAAAAACCCTGTATAATTTTTTTTAAAAAGAATATAATCAATAGTGAGAAAAGGCAGACTGCAGAATGAGAGAAATCCCAGCACTAGGGTGGCTGAAGCAAGAGGATTACTATGAGTCCAAACTGTGTAGAAAAACCCTGTATAATTTTTTTTAAAAAGAATATAATCAATAGTGAGAAAAGGCAGACTGCAGAATGAGAGAAAACATTTACAAATCATCTATCTAGTAAAGGATGGGTATCTAGAATGTAAAAGTTTCCAAAACTCAACAACAACAAAAAACTATATATAATGGACAAAAGATGTAAATAGACAGCCAGTTCTCCAAAGAAGATATAAAATGACCAACAAAATTATAAAAGATGCATAACATCACTAGTTGTTAGGGAAATGTACATTAAAACTGCAACTATGGTATGCTCATTAGCATAGCTACCATTAAAAAAAAAGAAGCAGAAAACAACAAGTTTGGTGAGGATATGGAGAAACTGCATGCCATATGTCTTCCTGATAAGAATGTAAAATAGTAAAGCTGCTGTAGAAAATGGTATGGCTATTTCTGGATTATATGCCCAACAGAATTGAAAGAACAACTAGAAAAGATATTTGAACACTCATGTTCTTAGTAATATTATTCATAACATATGTAAAGCGGAAGCATCCCAAGTGTCTATCAGTGAATTAGTAGATAAGCAAGATGTGGTATATTTGCTGGGAATAGTAGAACATGTTTATAGTCTTAGCACTATGGAGGCCTGAGTGAGGAGGATTATAAAATTTGAGCCAACCCTGAGCAATTTAGCAATTTAATAGATCCTGTCTCAAAATTAAAAAAAAATAAAAAATGTGGCTGGAGATATAGCTCACTACAAAAACTTTGGGTTTATGGAATAATTGGGAATATCTGATATTCTGGAATTATTATTATGTTTCTGAGGTATATTAATAGTATCATCCTTCTATAAGTTTTGCATATATGCATATTATACCTATAAGAACAGCACAATGTTCTTGGAGATGCATTCTGAATTATTTGGGATAAAGTGTCATGGTATTTATCATTTATTTTATGCTTCACTTTCAAATGGTTTAGAACAATTATAATCATGTATTCTGTAATGGTTGATAACTTGTATCAACTTGAGGAATTGAGTTTAACTAAGTGAGTGACTCAGCCTGAGGCCAGGTTCCTACTTTGTAAACCTCCTGAGCCTGTGCAAGAGGAGGGCAGGGAGACGGTGTGAGTGTAAAGGGTCTGCCCAAGGGCAGAGAGCCTGCAAACAATATAAGGAAGTAAAAAAGGTTTGTTACCCTTCTTGTTCTTGTTGCTTTTGCTGTCTTCTGTCACCACAGAGCTGTGGCACCTGTGCCATGCCACCCTGCCTTGGAGCCAACTGATTATAGATTGAAACCTTAACAAACTATAAGCTAAATAAACCTTTCCTTCCTTAACTTTTGATGTCAGGTATTTTGTCCTAGCAACAAGAAAAAAGTGACTAAGACATATACACACTGCATGTAGAGATAAAGCAATTGTGGCAAATTATTAACAATGGTGAATAAGAAAGAGGATATATAGGTGCTCATCATTTTATTCCTGTAATTTTTCTATTTGAAAATGTTTAAAGCAAGCACAGGGCAGGAGAGATGAAGAATTCAGGAAATGCCCAAGGTCTGCCCCAATCAGAGGACATGATCTTCTCTTTTCCCCATAAAATTTTTATGGACAATAAATGCACAGGGAGGAGAGTAGCTCTTTAGCAACCTTGTGCTTGAAAGCTAAGTGCCCCTCTCTGTTATGTGGCCCAGAGCACATGCTTTAGGCCAGTGACTTCCCTGTGTCTCTTCTTCTCCTAGGCATAAACCCAAGTTTGAGAGTGTTCTTAATCCAAAGAGACGAAAGCATGGTAGCAAGTAGGAGAAAAGAAAATTAGGTGACAGGTGACATCTTGAGCAGTGCAGAGGGAAGAAAGAGAAAGAGCACTGCAAAAAAAGACACGAAGTAGTGCCTATTGCAGAACTTGCATTAAATAGACATGACTCCCAGGTGTGTTCACATATGCCTGTAATCCCAGCACTTGCAAAGCTGAAACAGGAGGATCACAGAGTTTGAGGACATCCTGGGTTACATAGTGAGTTAAAGTTTAGAATGAACTGCATAGTGAAATACTGTCTCAAAAAAGACAAAACCAACAAACAAACACAAAGCAAAACAAGTAGACATGATTTTTTGTTGAGGGACAGAATGAGGGATTGGGGAAAAAAAGAAAGTGCTTTGAATTTCTTTTCTTCCCTCCTAATGCTGTAAATCTTCTGACAACTGCAATGTTTTTACAGGAATTGCACAAAGGAAAAGTTACAACCTGGAAGGTTAGTGTCAGGCAAAAGAATATTGTTGTTTCCTTTCTTGAAGTAATGTCCAGCAACAAAGAGCTCAACTGGAAAAGGCAGTGCTTTGAGTTGAAATGCTTAGTAGTTTGGAGGGAAAATTATGAGTATCAGTGATGACTTTTGTTAAGGACCTGAGACTGGTATGATGTCAATTTAGTAAAGGAATTTTCTCAGAGAAGTCATCTACTCCTAGTTCTTCCCAAAATATTACTTTTCATTATATTTAGCTTATTTTCTTTCTATAACCTAAAAAAAAAGAGATTTAGTCCACAGGCATAATTTAAGACCTGTAATTTAGAATATTGTGGGACAAAGTAACTGAGATCTCTTAGGTATAAATTATTGGTATTGTTACTCACACTTTAGCCACTTTTGAAAATATTTTACAATAGAGATGAACTCAGAGAAATGGAAATGAGATTGAAAGGAAAAGGTATAGAAAGGCAAAATCCATTGAAACAAAGCAGGAAACCTCTGGCTTCCGCTTCACCTGGAGGTTTGATGGTAGCCTGACATTGAACAGCCATATGCTGAGCCACCTACAACTTCACATGGAGCCTCCCTGAATACTGATCTTTTGTCAACTTCCTGAAACAATCAAAGCATCCTTGCTTACAAGGAGAGTTGCTTTCTTTGATGCCTTGCTATATATTTTCATACATATTTTTCTAAATGTAGGAAGCAATTCTTTTTTCTGGAAAAAAGTTTGTTTCAGAAGATAATGGCTTACTTCCTCTGATTGGGAGTCATCCTATGTTCCTATTACTACTCCTTACAATCCCTACCATCAAGTTGTTGCATTGGGTGTGATGTGCCTGTCCTAGGTTCTTGGTATCACAAAGAGAGAGCTGATTAAGATCCACAGAAGTAGAAGTGAAAGCATAGGTTTTTGTTGTTGTTGTTGTTGTTGTTGTTTTTAGCAAGGATAAACTCCTCAGAGTGGGAGCAGGCCAGTGAAAGAGCTCAGACCCTGAAGAAGCCAGGCATCAGAGCTTATATGTCATTTTCATAGGGAGAGAGGAGCTCTATGAAGTAGCACAAGAACTTATGCCAGTCAGGGACAAGTCTCCTTTCTACTGGAGAGGGGGAGTTTATGCCTCTATTTGGATATTTGTGGAACTGTTATGGTGTCCAAACCCCACTGGGGAGGGATGTGCCAAAATGGCCGTGTAAATGAGAATATAATTTAATTATAATCTAGTTAGGGTTCCTTTTGGTTGTTTAAGATATTCCATAGTGAATGTGCCTCCAGGCTTGCCTTAATTGTTAGAGGTAGATGTTCTTTGTTGTTTCCAGAGCTTACCTTGGGCCCCCCAGAAACCTGTGGCACATGCACCCTCTTGCATGCACTCTCTTCACTGGCTGTGGTCCCACTGTTAGAACAAGTCATATACTGCAGTTTTGGGAGAGCCAGTTTCCTCTTTTCCTTCTACCCTTCAGGCTGTCTCCTTCCAGGAATTTCTCTCTACCTCCTGCTGCAGAGGGATGTGGCACAGTGAGAGAAGCAGGCAATTGTAAGTAGATATTTTAAATGTAGACTCTGTGTTGTCCGCCCCACAGATTCTCATGTGCCACCTCTCAAGGAATGTGATTTCCTCAACACCATAAACAGCTGTTGAAATTACTCTTTGTAATAAGAAATATTGCTGATGCGGAGCCAGAAAAAATGTCTAACAGATATTGTATCCGGTGATGAGGAGGAGGCAGGCGTGTGTATCCTTGGCTCAGTTATTTTTTTTGGCCTTGAATTTAAGCACACACAGAGCATAGCTTGGACCTCAAAAATATCTGTGAGAGTTGTTCAGAAAGTAGAGATTGACTGAATCTCTTTCTAAACTAGATGTGAACCAAGTATGAAGACACTGAGATAGCACCATATCAACTAGGCTTCACTACTTCAGTGTCTTCCAGATACCTTCCAACTGCCAGTATCTGCTTCTTTGTACTTAAGGACTTTAATCTGGAGCCCTGCTACATCACCAGACCCAAAGATAAATGACAGTTCAGAAGTGTGGGGAAATGAAATGCCCAGTCCTCCTGAACCATTATTAAGCAATGGATGATGGGAAATGATGATTAAATATCCCAGAGATCTTGCCCCTTGAGTGGAAAAATTAGAGGTGTGTATTTTATACTGTTTCCCAGAGTTTCTCCATAGTATTAAGCTACAGTTGTCCATTGTGTAAGTGGCTTCATAATTCACTTTTTTATTGGTTGTCTTTCCCTCTCTGATTCACTTCCTTACTCTCTGGCTGGTGTTTCCTTGAATTATTCCTAAACAAACCACTTGCTCTAAAATTCTTGTTTTAAGGTCTGACCAAGTTTCTAGAAAACCCCAAACTAATATAATTCTTTAGAGTAAGTTAGTATCATTGAACACACATTGCTGGGAAACTGCTAACTGAAAGGGAGACTTCCTCTATTTTTTATTTCTCTCTCTCTGACCCAGACTCTGTGTTTCAGCCTGGCTTCCCTGGAGGGATCTAAGTAGAGCCCAGTGTTTTTTTCAGACTTGTTTTTAGATGTTATGGGATCTCTGCCATGTGGTGTAAGTTGTTCATTGAAGAAATACTGTTTGCAAAGGGCACAGAGTAAGCCAGATGTGGTGCTGAGGATAGGGAGAAGAGCTACCCATAACAAGATTGATGTCTCCCAAACTATGCCTTAGTGTTCTGCAAGATGTTAATAGACAGAAACCTAAAAGTAAGTTGTTATGGTAAAAGGCTTGGGAATCACTGGATTAAGAGTAGACTATTTTATGGTAGAACTTCTCAGGACTTTTAACGAGACTTCTCTAAGACAGAGCTCTCTGACTGTACACTTTTTTTCTGTATTTAGGGCAGGGTCTACAGGGTGTTTAGGGTTCACTACATAGATTGGACTCGAAGTGATTCACCTGTTTACAGCCTCCCAAGTGCAGAGATTACAAGCCCGTGCCACCATGCCCAGTCTCAATTGAGGTCTCAGTGTGCCCCGGGGCGGGGCCAGCATAGCTCACTGGGGATGGAACCCGGTCTCTGCACTCTGCTAAGCAGGCGCTTTAGTCCCCTGAGCTTTTAGACTTTTTGAGGAACCATCATTTATATCCTTAGTTTGGGAAGTAAGGATAAAAAGACATATATTTTTCTTTTCCTCAATATATCTTTCATATAT
>NW_004524723.1:3938287-3945097 GCF_000260255.1 Octodon degus | reverse complement strand
GCTGTCTCAGCAGGCCCTGGGGGCCAGGTTGGCACAGTAGGCTTGGGGATCAAGTCCTCGGCCCCTGCCCCTGCCCCTGCCCCTGCCCCGCTGAGCTATCTGGCTGGCCCTATCTTTCAATCATGAATATTTTGAGATGAATTTGGGTCTCCATGCCTGTGGTGGAATACCTTCTCCCTTCTTTCTTCTGTGTGAAGCTGCACTTTAGTGAAGTTTTCACTCCTTATTACTCTTAAGGCACTGCAATCATGAGACCCAGCCTGGTCTTTGTATTCTCCAGATTACTTTCCAATGTATTGATCTAATTTATATCAACCCTGAAGATACATCCCACAGATACTTACAAATTGAGTATCCTTACTCTGAAAAGCAACCAAATTCAAAACTTAATGGTCAATAAGTTTTAGATTTTTTGGAATTCAAGATTTTAGATTTTTGGATTAGAGATACTCTAATATCTCCCAATAAAGTCTAAACAAATATTAAAAAAATTGGAAACCCAAAAATTTGATACATTTCTGGTCCTGAGCACTTGGACAAGGGATCCTTAGTCTGGGTTTGATGGATGGGGGAATATAGATCCAAGGCTTTCCCAGGACCACTTGGTGGTATATCTCTGCAGACCAGTGAGATGTGAAACAAGCAACACAGGCTAGACTCTTATTTTCTCTATGTAGACTTAACTTTGAAAAAATTCAATTAACAAAGCAAAGTTTCCTGTGGCTTGAAGGTTTTAAAAAGTCACTGGACCAGGCCAGAGAAGAAGATGAAAACACATCAATACTCAGGATATGGGAGATGGGATTCTTTCTAGCTGCTCTGTGGGTGGGGTCTGTCATACCAGAAGATAGATGGCATCCTGGATAAGATCAGGGCTTCCAAAGCAAATTCTGGTTTTGATTTTTTGACTCTACCATTTATCAGTTGTGTGACTTTGGGCAAATTACTTGAACAATATGAACCTCAATGTCCTGACTTATAAAACAGAGACAAGAATATTTCTTGGGGGGCCGGGGAGATGGCTCAGTAGAATAAGCACTTCCTTGGCAAGCTCAAGGGCCTGAGTTCAATCTCCAGTTCTGCCAAACAAACAAACAAACAAACAAAAAAAGAATATTTCTCATGGGGATGCTATGAGGACAAGACCAGATAATGTGCTTGAAGCTCTTTACACAGAAGGTGTGTGGTCAATAGTAATGTAAAGGAAAGGTAGCTACTATTGTTAGAATCATATCAGCAACTTTTATTTTGAGGCCTGAATTAATAATTTAACCAAAACAGACAACATTTTTGTTGGTGCTTTACCAACAATAGTGTTGTTTTCTAATGACTTCTGGTAGTGATTTATTATTTTTTATTTCCTCTTTTGGTTTTATTTTGTATAAAAATGGGATTAAGTAAGATAGATCTTTGCAAGTTTTTTCTCTTCAACAAATCATCAGTGATCCCTTATGTTCTTACCCTGACTAAAAAAAGAAAAAGAAGGAAGAAAAGGAAGGAAGGAAGAAAAAGACAAATTGAGAATTTATAGAACTGCAACCTAGAAACCTAAACATTTTTATTTCAACTTTTTTGGGAAATTTTGCTGAGAATACTGTGGTGTGGTTTTAAATGGTATTAGAATGCCCATCTTTTGTCCATACTCTTAAGCTCCTGGATGTGATTTATATTTTCTTGTTTTAAGTTGGTGCAGATTTATGAGACTTTAAACACTGTAGCTGAAGTTATTGGAGGTTTAGAAGAATTAAGCAGGCCCCATAGCACCTGAGGGTTTGTAGGTTGTTTACAAGATTTATCAGCATTTCCATATAAAAATCCACTTTTCACGAATGCTCCTAGCTTGGGTTTCAACCAATTTATTTTGGCCTGAGAAGTGAATTCTTAAGATTTCTCATAGAAGGACAAAAATCTACCCTTCTCGTACTTCTTACTTTGGTCTTTGTACTGCTTCTGCCCCTACCTCTGCATTTTTTCATGTCTAGTCAACTCCATTTTCTTGCTGTGTCCCTTTTCTTTGCTCCCCTCTTCTCTCCATTGGTTGATCTCTTTGTGTACCTCTCTGTTCACATATTCAATCACTTAGCCCCTAGCCACAGACCCAATAGAAGCTGGAAGGAATCTGGTGGGCCCCCTCCTGCCCAGCACTCCTTGCTGTCAGGAAGGCTCCAATGGATGGAACTGCCTCATGGCAAGGGTGACAGCTCTCTGTGTTTACAGTAGAGGGAGCAATGACTCTGTGGCTGAGAAAGTCTGGCTACCATCCGGACTTTCCAAATAAAGTGACCATTGAAGGCAAGGCATTTGGGTTGAGGAGAAGCTTTATTGAATAAACTAGAAAATAAGTGAAGTGTGCAAGGTGGCTTACATGCTTTGTCACATTCCACCAATGTTGGGAAAAGCCAGCATTCTTCTCATTGCCAGGCTCACCAGCCTCCTAGTCTTGCCTCTCAGGTTTCTTCCAAGTCTCAGCTCTGCCCTCCCTGTCAAATCAGCGTGGGTGTAGGGAACATGAACTCATTTTAATATCAGCCTGAACCAGACATCACTGGGAAGGAAATCAGAGGAGCCTTTCCAAAGTCAAGTAAAAATAACTCTTGTGAGCACATACTCTATGATTTCATTTAGATGAAACCCTAGAAAAGACAAATCTAATCGACAGTAGCAGAAAGCAGATTGGTGGGTGCCTGTGGGCACAGTGGAGCAGGTTGATAGAGAAGTGGCACAAGAGAACTTTCTGGGATACTGGGCTGACACTTTGTCTTAATTGTGCTGATGGGTGCACAGGTATATGAAATTGTAAAAGCTCATTAAAATGTAGGTTAAAATGGGTGTAAGCTATGCTTTGATTTTTAAAAATCTATCTGGTGTTCATCCATCCTCTTTTTCATCTCCTTAGTGAGGCAATAGAGAATTGAGAATAAATCTTAGAATTCTCCCTAATTCATTGGTGATTGTTCAGCCAATCCAGGCTGTGCATCTTTGTACATGTCACCAACAACCCAAAGCAGGAGACTGAGCACTTAGTCAGTTCTAACTGACTCTGGAATGTTTTCTGTGCATTCACATTCACTGAGCACAACCTGACTGATGGGGCAAGAGAAGCAGACAGCCAAGAAATGTGGTAGGGGAGGCAAATTCTACAATTACAGGGGAGAGCCAACAAAGAGGTGAGTGGCCACACAGGTGATAAAGCGTGCAGACTTTGTAATGTGAACTGTATATTGTATAAAGGTGCAAAGGGATGGGCATGCTGGAGCAGACACTCCTTAGAAATCAAGCCAACCATATCAAATGGTCCTAGCATCTGGAAAACCCAAGGTCTTCATTGACTCCCTCTTTTCCATATCCCTGACTAACCTATTGTTGTTACTTAAGTCGAGCACAGTGCCCTATCCGTTCTGACATCCAGATATCCGTTTTGAATTTGGCCAGGCTCAGCCAGGGGATGACGTAAATAGATGAAGGGATGGAGCTGAGATTTATGATGCTGGATATTTTGTCCCTGCTGTGTGACCTTTTGGAAAATCACTTGATCTGTTTATTTGTTCATTTATTCACTTACTCAATAGTTTCTGAGCACCTACTACAAAGCAGGCAGTCCACCAGCTACTGGGAATGCATGGCACAGATTTTGCTTTCCCCATCTGTAAATGCTCATTTTGGCATTTCTACACAACCCTAACCATCAGGCATGGTAACAGTAAGATCAGGCTTTAAGGCCATTAACACTGCACCTTAATGCTAAGCCTGCCATGGAAGTATAGCAAAGATAAGATCCCCTAACTTCTCTGGTCTGTATCTTTCCAAACAGTAGCTCCAGGCCACTTAAAGCATCTTTGCCATAAAAAATCCATGGCGATGAAATTAAACATTTTAGTTTTTGTTTGTTGAAAAGCTGCCCTTAACGTACCTTCCAAGGCAGTTTTATGCTTCAAACTTATATATAGTTATAAATCAAATTCACATTTGATCTCATGCAGAGCAATAGACCAATGTTTTGATAAACTTTTCTCAAAGAGAATCATTTTTCTTCCTAAGGTCCTCCTCACACTTATTTTCAAGCACCCAAAAAATCCACAGGATCTTTTCAAGGTTATAAGATCTGTTCCCTTCCAGATAATCAAATCAACTCTCATAATAGTCTGACAGAGTGGAACTGAAATTATGCTCTGTCCATTTATAATATGTGACCCTGGGAAGCTTTCCTAACCTATGGGTACCTCAGTTGCTTCACCTGGAAATGGGAAAAATAATATATACTTGGAATTAGTGTGTGGCTTAATTTAGACAGAATGATATAAACATGCTGTTCAGGCAATAGTAGCAAGCCAATGCTGGTTGTTACTAAAGCTTAGCAGAGATTAAGGCTGGATATTGGAGAGAAAAAGCCCACCACAGAGTAGGAAGTAGCCCACTAATTCTTGGAAGGAAGAAATAAGAATCTTCAGCCTTTGTTGAATGGGTACTTATTGTACATGTGGGAGGAAATAAGATCTTCTGATTATTAAAATCATAAGTATTATCTATATGGAAGATTTGACATTCTAAGAGTGGAAATAAATCATTCATAAGACCCTGACCTCCTAATGGGTGGAGTTTTCTCCTCAATGTGTCTTCTAACTATAGGAAGAATTCTTATGGAATAGCAATGGTGGATAAGTCATGCCCCAGCTAGCTGTGGTGGCCATATCAGTAGATGCCACAGTCAGAGTACCTCTGCATTCACCAAGAAAAAATTGATATCCCCTATCGTTTTCCATAAAAGGCATTCTTAACCCAACAGTTCACAATTGGTGTCAGAAAAAGGGCTGAGAACCTGAAGATGGAGCATGTCTGCTCATCCAAGAAAAACAAACAACTGGCTCAGGCTGTGATTCTTGTCTGTTGGAATTCACAGCTGGCAGAACAATGACCACATTCATGAACTGAACTTCTGCTTACTCTCCTTTTCCAAAGGCCTTCATCTTCCCTCAGCACAGACAGCCAACCCTGTTCTGAGACTTGTGGTGTTAGCACCTGGAAGTGTTGGATGGCCTTGATTATTGTGTAACAAAATCTAACATGAATGATTTGAAAATATAGTTACAGGATGCAGACATATTTTTAATTACTTGGAGCCTCAAATAAAAATGGATTTCTACACAGATAGAGACTATATTTATATTTTTCACTCTTTCATATCCAGTAGCAAATGAGGAATTTATTTCTTTCTCCCTCTCTTCCTCCTTCCCCTTCTTCTTCTTTTTACTTTTTACAGTATTGGGGACTACATCTGAACCTTCACATTGAGCTACATCCTTAGCCCTTTTCATTTTTTTTTTTATTTTGAGATGGTGTCTTTGTAAGTTGCTACGTTGTCCAGGCTAGGCTCTAACTTGAGATTCTCCTTACTCAGCTATCCAGAGCACTAGGACTATAGTTGTAAGCTAGGCTTGCAAGGGGTTTTTGGGGATCATCAACCACCCTGATTTGCCTGGGACTCTTCTCGATTTAGCGCTAGGAATTCTTATCTCAGGAAACCACTGAATCACAAGCAACATGGAATGGTTATTTACTCTAGACTTGGCACATAGTAGATGATCAGTAAATTTTTGTTCATCAAAAATACAATAAATGTATAACTAAAATTAAAATGTACTACATTAGGTTAACTGTTAAAGACAAGATTATATCTAACAGGTACTGATTAAAAGTTGAGCTTAGCAAACCAGCATACTAGTTTGATGATACATAGGTCTGGTTTGAGTCTTTCAGTACTTTTCCATTTCTGTGTCTTTTTTTTTAATCTTACTATACACATCTAGATACTTGGTCAGCAACAGTTTTCAGTTTCAAAACCATCAAAACACAAGGAAAATTTCTAGAGTTAATGTTCCTAATTGTTTTCCCAATTGTTAATTTTCCTAATTGTTTATATTCTCACATCATCTATAAAAGGCAGGTGTCCATCTATGATCCAGAACATACATTAGGAGGGGAGAATCATTTGCCCAGCCAGAGAAATTCAACAACCTCTTAATGAGTGATGCTATGGGTGCTGTAGAACAATCAAAATGAGTGAAACAGAAGCTTTGCCCTTGACAGTTCTCAAGATAATGGGAGCTTATGAAAAACATACATGTATATTTATGACATGAAGTAGATTTGATACATGTATGCTATAGATATGATTTTAATTGTACCCTATATGACTGAAGGAGATTATGTTTGAGACATTATGGAAAGCCTTCCTGAAAGAGGTGGAATTTAAGGTGGGATTTGAAGGAAACAGGATTAAAAAGTTGATTATGGGGTAGGAACAGAGTAGCTTTCTGGATAGAAGGAGTATTACAGCTATGGTAGTTAGTTACATTAGGCTACTGATGACATAAACCTGAACTTCAAGTTCTTAAAATCAGGCAAGTTGTGTTCACACAAGAAGTTCATGGCTGAGGCAGAAGCTTCGAGGGTCACCAATGTCCCAGTCTCCTTTTCTCCTTCTCTTTTACCGTTTATAGCTTATAGATTTGTTTCATGTTCACCTGAAGCTTCATGTTTGTTGGCCAGGGAGGAGAAGAAAGATATAAGGCTAGGAAAGAAGAGAAAAAAGGAGAGAAAGGAGGAGGGTGGACAGGATTTACATGAGGACAGTAAAAACTTTTCCTAGATTTATAGGAGACTTACTTGTCATATCTGATGACAAGATGTAGTTTACGTGGCCACTCCAGCTGCAAAAGAATCTGGGAAGGTGAGCAAATTGCCCTCTTGAATTATCACACAGTTCTGTTAGTAAAAGGGCTGGGCAGAATGGTTGAGATTAGGCCATGTGCA
>NW_004524723.1:3887040-3938187 GCF_000260255.1 Octodon degus | reverse complement strand
CTCTCTCTCTCTCTCTCTCTCTCTCTCTCTCTCTCTCTCTCCCTCCCTCCCTCCCTCTCTCTCCTCCCCTCCCCTCCATTGCCTTCCCCTTTTATCTATTATTTTCTTATCCTAACCTCTCTGTTTTTCACATTCTTTTCCACATCTTGATTCTTTCTTGTCACCTGCTGTAACACATATCCCTGGGTGATGTTGACATATGTTCCTAGTTTTAAGATGGGATCAGACAGGGACTCTTATTCTTTTTTATGTGTAGCAGAGAGTTTCCTGAACTGCCTGGATTCTGTGTCTGGCCATCTTATCAGTATGTGTAACTCTTCTTGGATAGCTTAAGATCTGTTTTATTTTTTTTTTAGCTGTGAAATACCTTCTTGCTTCCTTGGACCCATTTCTGACATAACTAACAGGGGCTACTTTCTCCTCAAAAGTCAGCAACAACAGAGGCATCCTTGAATATTATTTTATCTTTTTGAGTTTCCTATCTTTTACAGAAAGGTGAAGGCTGTCAGGGAACAGAGGTGGAGCCTCAATGGACATCTTCCTTAGGATCTGTAAGAAATCTATACTGCTTTACCTCCTGCAAGTTTCCTCAGCACATTTTTTGGTTACCAGGTTTAGCCAAAAGACAGGATGAGAGGGAATGGGGTTCCACTGCAGCAGGAAAGATCAAGAGCAGAGGTCAGGGGGAACTTTGGGGGCTCTCACAACTGTGTATCAATAAGCTGAGACCAGGGGATGTTTTGGCATTCCATTGGAACTGTTAAAAAAAACAGGACAGATTACTTCCTATCCTCATTCTAAAGAGAAAATAGTGTGACAAAGGAAACAGCTGTTAGAAATTTCCTGTGTAGTGGGACCTGAAGACTGAGAATCAAGATTCGAGGCCCAACTATCTTTTGCCAGCTTCCTCTATGGAGACCACCCCTCAGGATGCTGGCTGCCTGCTGTAATAGTGAAGGCCACCCACACTTTCAGTTTTTAGTGATAGAGTCCTCCATCTTCAGACTTTTCTCTCCTTTTTTTCCTCTCTACTCTCTCTCCCTTTACGCCACCCTTTTAATTATGCATAGCTGGCTCTATTTTGAAAAAAAAAAAAGATAAAGATTTGGAAACCTGACCATCCCATCTAGCTACTGTCTTATTTCAAATTTTCACTGCCAGAACTTCATGGACAGATTCACTGCCACCATCCTTCCCCTCACACTGGCTCTTGTTTTACCCACACTGTGTTCGGTGCCACACTTCGCCTCTCACCACACTGTCTCTCACACAATTTCTTTTTTTCTTTCTTTTTCTTTTCTTGGTGGTACCAGGGATTGAACTCAGGACCTTGTACTTTCCAAGCAAGTGCTTTATTCTACTGAGCTATCTCCCTGTCCCCTCTCATACAATTTCAAAAAATGGTTTTTGGTGATACAATACCTTTGCATTTGAATTCTCAGCCCCTTTTATTTTCGTGTGTGTGTGTGTGTGTGTGTGTGTGTGTGTGTGTGTGTCTATACATGTGGTATAAATCCAGGGTATACTGCTCTAATACTGAGTTACATTCCTAGCCCTCTTAATATTAAATAAAAATTATTTTGAGATAAGGTCTTGCTTAGTTGCTTAGGTATGACTTGAACTTAAGATCCTCCTGCCTCAGCCTTTGATATTGTTGGGATTACAGGACTATGTCACTTCACCCAGCCTTATCTGATGATTTTGATGCATGTTGACCTGATACCACCCTTGTGTCTAATCTCCATCTGGGGCAACCTGCTTTTGTGATGTGCCTGTCTCCTTGGTCTATTTTTTATTTCAATCACTGGTTTCATTTCATTACTTGGGGGTGGGGAAGGTTGGTAATCTGTTATAGAAATTCAGAGTCCCAGAGCTAGCCAAGTATGGTGGTCTCTGCTTGTAGACCCTGCTACTTGAGAGGTGGGGTAGGAGAACTGCTAGAATACTTGAGTTTAAGACCCACCTGGACAATATAGAAAGACTCTTATCTCAATAAAGTGTCATAACAACACAACAAAAATGAAAAATCCATAGATCTGAAGGTTGTGCTAGCATGATGTTAGAGGGAAGAGGGGGAAATAGGTAACCATTTGAAGGAACACTGGTGTAAGGATGATAGGAGAAGAGGTAGGAACCTCACAAGTCTCAAGTTCTAATCTGGGCAATTGAAATAATGAAATCAAGAAAGTGGAAAGAAGTACCAATCTAAGGCAGATTTGATCTGAAGATATATCAAGACATATGAGTGGATAATTTATCCAAGTGAAAGTTAATGGAAATGGATAAAAACATTTTTTTTTTTAATCACATTTACTCTTACTTTCCCAGCCAGCTTTTGGCTCCTGCATCAGTATTTCCAACTCTGGAGTTCTCTCTCAGACTCTGTGTCCTCACTCAGTTCTAGTTGTCCATTCAACATTACCACCAGGAATTCCACTATTACTTCAGACTCCTCAGGTAGAGAGGAAATGGGTTACTATGAAATTGGCCTAGAAATCCTGCATTCTGGTGTCTGTTGCATGGTTTTGGGCAACTTCCTTTACTCTCTAGTTGATCATTTTCTTGTATCTTGAGACTAGATTAAAAAAAAATACCTTACTTAGTCACTTTCCCATCCTTCCTCCTGCTCTAGCATTTCTGCTTATCATGCAACTGCTCTATCAGTTACCCAGTCAAGCCAGGAGACATCTGGGACTCCTGTTCACTACCCCCACTCTCCTGCCACACTGGTACCAGCCCATATGCCAGCCATCAATACAGCCTATTGCTTCATACTGTTGCTTTCCACAGCTTCTCACTTTGAACAACTCAGCCACATCCTCGGTGAGGCACTTAGCATCTCCTCTTAGGTCCTCCTTCCATTTTTCTGGGCACGCTACCTTCCTAAAACACTTCTCCCCAGCTGTCCCATAATGTCTCCTCCTTCCATAAATCTTCAAAGAGGGGTGGAAGGAAGGGGGCATCTGTCAAGATTATATGAATGGGAACATCTCTCATCTTTTCTCTACCCTGGCATTCTTATGTACCATGGGAAAAAGTTCCAGGGGAACAACCCCAATTATAAAATTTTAAAAGTTAAATAATATTTGCATATTTTACGGAGCATGAAAATCTCATGTAATTCTCTCAAGATAACTGGTATTTCCTTTAACACACATATAACTTTTCTCATTTATTTAAAAAACTTTTTTAAAACAGAGGTTTGACATTTGGCAAGTTGCATGGACTTCAAGTGCACCATTGAATCAGTTTTAGCATATGCATACATGACCACAATCAAGAATATATCTATTACTTTCAAAAGTTTCTGGTTATAATCTCACCCCTTCAGCCCCCATCTTAGTCTTCCATTCCAGTCTTCTCCAGACAACCACTGATCTGCTTCTGTTAGTGTAGATTACTTTACCTTTCCTAGAATTTTGTTAAAATGGAATAATTTAATATGTACTTCTTTTAGTTTGGTTTCTTTCACTCAACTAATTGAGTTTTATGCAAATACTGAATAGCACAATACTGTATGGATATATTTTAATTTGTTTATTTAGTAACTTGTTGATGGATTTTTGGATTGTTTCCTGGTTTTGGCTATTATAAACGAAGTTGTTGTGAATGTTTATGTAGTAAGCTTTACATGAATAATTTATTTTTCTTGAGCAAGTCCAGTGGCTGGGTCATGAGGTAGGTGCACATTTTAACTAAGAAACAGCAAAACTGTTTTCTAAAGTAGTTTTTTTTTTTTTTTTTTAAAAAAAAAAAACAATACTGGAGATTGAGCCCAGGGCCTTCATACTGAGCTATATCCACAGCCACCAGCCTCCTATCTCTATCTGTTTGTCTATCTATCTATCTGTCTATCTATCTATCTATCTATCTATCCATAACTTGCTAAGTTTCCTACTTATTGTGCTCAAACCTTCAATCCTCAGGTTTGATGATTCAAGGTATTTTAGCTTCCCAGAGCGCTGTGCTTTCATACATTCTTATCAGACGTGCAGAAGAGTTTAACTTCATCTCCTCATTAACATTTAATATGTTCAGTCATTTTAATTTTAGATATCCTAATAGATGATGGTTATCATGATCTAATTTGCATTTTCCCAATACGAATTTTCTCAAGTGCTTATTTGCTATCTATGTCTCTTTTTTTTTCTTTTCAAAGTTTTATTGATAAACATATAGCAATGAGACAGTTTCAAATCAAATTGAAAGTACAGTTTCAACAAATATATCTATGTCTCTTAAAATAAGTTTCTACTTAAATATTTTCCCCAATTTAAAAAATTGGATTGTTTTCTTATTATAAAAAGTTTGAGAGTTCTAAATATACTTTGGACACAATTCCTCATTAAATATGTGATTTTTCTCTGGGTCTTTTTTTTTTTTTTTTTCATTCTAGCAACAGTGACTACTGAAGACAGTAGAATTGCTTAATTTTGATGAAGGCAAAATTTATCATTTACTTTTCTTTTAAGGATTATGCTTTCTTGAGTCACATCTAAAATATGATTGCCTATTCTAAGATTTCAATGACCTCTACCACTGCAAGGCTTTTTCCTTGAGTGTATCTGTCTTCACATGGGGCTTTTTTTTTTTTTTTTTTTTCTCATGGAGGCACTAATCATATTGGAGTAGCTCTTCCCTACCGACTTTATCCTAAATTGCTTGTGTTTGTGAAGATCTTATTTACAAATAAAGTCATATTCCTGGACGCTAATGATTAAGACTTCAATGAATCTTTTTTGAGGGCACAATGCAACCTGTAAGTTACATAGATTGTCAAGTGTTAGACCAATTTGTATTATTGGGATAACTATATGGTTATGATGTACCAGTGTTAATCTTTTCACATATTATTGGATTTGATTTGCTAAAATTTTATTAAGAGTTTTGTATTAAGTATATAAGAAATAGAAGTCCATAAGGTTTTTCTTATATGATCTCTACTTAGTTTTGGAATTTGAATATTGCCAGTCTCATAAAAATAATTGAGAAATATTTGCTTCTTTTCAGTTCTCTGGAAAAGTTTTGTGGAAATGGTGTAATTTCTCCCTTCAATATTTCATAGAATTTGCCAGGAAAACCATATAAGTCTTTTATGTTTGTAGGACATTTTCAAGCTATAAATTTAATCTTTTTTCTTTTTTCACCTTCCTTTTCTTTTCTCCTCTCCCAGCCTCTCTTCTTTTCTTACTCTTTCACTTTTTTTGTAGTACTGGGAATAGAAGCTAGGGCTTCATACAACTAAGGCAAGTATACTACCACTAACTCACATCCCCAGTCAAATTTTAATTCAATAGATATGTGACAATTTATCTATTTCTTTCTGAATTAACTTTAGTAGTCTGTCTTTCAAGACATTTGTCCATTTAATGTAACTTGTCAAAATTTATTGGCAAAAAGTGTTTATAGTATTCCCTTGTTATTCTCTTTGTACCTACTAAATCTGTGGTGATGTTCTCTCTCATTCCTGCTGATAGCAATATTAGCTTTCTCAATCCCTGATATATCTGACTAGAAGCTTATCGATTTTTTAAATCTTCTCAACTAACTTTTGGGTTTTTCTCAGTTGCTTTCCTGTTAGGCATTTCATTGCCTTCTGTTAAGGTTTGTGTCTAGATGTCCTCCCAAAGCTTCATGAGGTTGTGGTGAGGCTTTTTCAAGAGGTGTCTCAATCTAGAGTGTGTGATGCTAGGATTAAGGGTGTGTAGTTATTAAATCAGTACACTAATTAGTTTGGTATTGCCCTAATTCCAACAATCTGGATATAAGGGACATATCTGTCCAATATAAGGGACAAGAAGAGGCTTGTCTCCCTTGTTTGTTGCTTTTTTTACCTTGTAGACACCATGAACTGTTTCTTCTTTATGATGTCCCTCTGCCATGTGTCATTTGCCTGGAAGCCAGCCAACTATACACTGAAACTTTTACAAACTGTGAGCTAAATAAATCTTTCCCCCTTTAATTATTGGTGCCAGGTATTTTGTCTCAGCAATGAGATAAATAACTAAGACACACTTTCCATTCTGATTTTTATTCTTGTCTTTTATTCCTACCAGTACTGGAAACTGATCAGAGGTATCATGCATGGTAGATAAGGGCTCTTCCACTAAGCTGCATCTCATTTTTATTTCTGTTCTGCTTTGGTTTTATTTGCTTTTAAGGTACATAGCCACATGTGAGAAATTTTTTTTCAGAATAGCTATTTAGCACTATAAATTTCCTCGTATATATTGCTTTAGCTGCATCACACAGATTTTTGAAGTTTTTGTTCATTTTAATCTTTTCTTTTCTTTTTCTTTTTTTTTTTTTGCAGAACCGGGGATTGAACTCAGGCCCTTACGCTTGCCAGGGAAGCGTTTATTCTATTGAGCCATCTCCCTGGTCCCTTATTTTAATCTTTTCTAATAACCCTCTTTGGTTTCTTAGTTATGTATTAATTTCCAAATATTTTAATAATTTTCCAAAAATGTTGTTATTGAAATAAAAAATATAGTTTTTGCAGTGCTATAGGTGAAATGTAAAGTCCTGAGCACTGCCAGGCAAGCGTTATACTAACTGAGCTATCAGTCTGAGCAGTATTTTCATTGTTAGGGAAGGCACATTTGCCTGTGGCAAACCAGTCTGATATCAGAGCCAAATGAAGTAGGTCTTGTGGCAGTGAACTTGCGATCTTAGAATCACTGGCGGGGTCGTGGTGGCAAACAGGTCTGATAGATGGTTGGAGACAAGTATTTTTTCCTTAATAGTTGAAAAAAAAGACCATTTGTGATATTCAGTAAATAATGTGACGAGTACATGAAGCCAGGAATTGCACTAAACACTTACTTGATCACTTCATTTGCTAGAGTTGCCCAGCGGGCGGATGTGGCAAGTCTCAGGCGCTTTAGCCCCAGGAGAAAGGTGAAATCAAATCAGGTTGCCTGAGACAAACAGATCTGGGAGATCCTGGCTGTTGGGAACTGGGCCATCAACTTTACACCAGTACCTGGTGTTTCTATGGGGTGGGTTTTAACACGCTAGGTCAGACCACCACCTCTCCATCTGTCTGCAGGAGGCAAATAGCCCTCAACACACCACATTAAGTTCTCAGGTCTAAAGACCCTCTGTTTTGTGGGCTCTACAGTCACTAGAACTATAATCAGCCTACTGACTAATTATTGTTTAATTATTGCTTAAAAACCGATTGCCACAATACAATCACTGCATTAATTACCCCATACAGCATCTGCTTCCCCCATCACCGTTCCTCCTCAGCCCCCCTCCCCACTTTAATTGAAATTCAGCTTGCTGTAACACCCCTTTCTACCGGCCAACTGGATCTCTCCATTCACAGAAGGGACAAGAACAAAACACAGAAAGCCCCAGGGATTAAGGAGTTTTGACAGCTGTCCAAGAGGAGTGCTGAGACAGAGCCCAGGACCCAGGCAGGACAGAGACAAACGAGAGACCCGAGAGTAAGGAGGACAGGAGAGAGGGACCGGGGAGTCATCACAGGAGAAATAAATTGAACAAAGAGTCGCAGAGACCAGCAGAAATGTTGAAAGGGGCGCCAAAAAGAAAAGCTAAAAGCAAGAGAAATAGGGAGAGATGGTGAGGAGAAGACAGCAGGCTCCGAGGGCAGGGAGACGAGGGAGCTCGTCAGGAAGGAGAGGGCTGGAGCGCAGCCTGCGGGGACTGGTCAGTCCAGCCTGAGGAGCGACCTGCAGATCGGAGGAGGCAGCCGGCCGCGTGGGCTTCCCCGGCACACCTGGGAGGGGTGCGGCGCAACTCAGCCGCCGCGGGCCAAGGAGTACCCGGGCGGGGCCGGGCCGGCGGAGGCTGCGCGCCGGGCTGCAGCAGCGGAGACCCCAGCAAGCCCGCGAGCGCCCGGCGGCCCCGCCCCCACGCCTGGCCGCCTCCTCGGCCCAGGCTTTTCCTGCGGGGCTCAGGAAGCCGGCCTAGCTCGGTCACGAACAATAGCTCCGGGCGCGGGCTCGGCCCCCAGAGGGCCGGCGCGGGCCGCGGGAAGGGGCGCCGCGCCGCCGGGCACCGCAGCGAGCCCCGGGCCGGGCGGGAGCTTCAGGGGGCTCGGCGCTGCCTGCCGGGGTCATTGTTGGCCGCCGCTGAGGGAGCGGGAGCCGGGGGAGGAGCCGGGGGAGCGGCGGCGGCGGGAGCCGGAGGGGGCGCCAGAGAGCGGCGCGGAGCGCGCGGGCGAGCGGGAGGAGGCCGCGAGTGTGAGAGCGGGGAGCGAGCGAGCGAGGGAGGGCGGCAGGGAGACGGGAGGGTGGGAGGGAGGAGGAAAAATAAAGAGGAGAGCAGAGCAGGGCTGAACAATAGAGACAGGCGGACGGGCGAGTCGGAGAGCCAGCTGCCGCTGCTGAGGGACGGCGGGCGCCCAGGCAGCACGGACCCCGACCCGGGCCCCGGCCCCAGCCACACAGCAGGCGGCCAGCGCCCCGGGCAGGGGGACCATGGGGCGGCCGGCGACAGGCGCCTCCAGCCCTCCGCGCGCCGCCGCCTGAGGGAGGCTCGGCGTCCTCTGCCCCAGCCCCACAGCCGGGAGCCCCACGGCCGCCGCGCCCCTTGCCCTCCACCCACCGGACGCCGAGCCGCAGAGCCCCAGCCTTCGCTGGCCGCCGGGTGCTCGCGGACGTCCTCCTCCAGTCATGAACCCCCAAGAGGGGGCAGCGGAGGAAGGAGGAGCCGCCGACTCGGACGTAGACCCCTTTTTCCGGACAGGTAAGCCCTCCGGGGCGCGGGGGCCGGGGACGCGGCGTCGTGGACAAGTTTGGGGACGGCAGGCTGTTGCCAGGCGTGCATATGGGGGCTGGTGCTGCCCCCGGTCGTCGGGGCTGGAGTTGCTGAGGTTCTCTTCGTGTGGCACTGCTGGCCGCGTCGCGGGAGACGTGGGGGCTGGGGACCGGGCGCCCCTGCGCCCCCCGAGTTGCGGGAGTGCGTGCGGGGAGGCAGGCAGCGGTCGCCGCGGGCCGCCTGCTTCTTGGGTGCGGTGTTAGGCGATGTTGGATCACTTTGCGGCGAGCCGCTCCCGCTCCCGGTGTCCTCGGCCCCTCCCTCCGCTCCCCCTGCTCGCTGCCTGTCCGCGGGGCTCCCTCAGCGGCCGGCTTGGGGTCCGGGGCCGGCATTCCTCCTCCCGGCAGGGCCCTGGTGTGCAGAGAGGGGCAGTGGAGACCTGAGGCGCGCAGGCTGCAGATGACAGTAGGGGCCGGGCGGACGAGACACTGCTGCCCTGCGCGCGTGGGGAGCCGGCGACGTGGTCTTGGGAGGCGGACCCGGCTGGGGGGCGGTAGGCGTCGTGGACCTCCTGCTCGCCCACCTCTTCTCCAGTATGGGAACGGGTGAGCGTTTCCTAAGAATGGCTCATTCCTGGAAGTGTGAGTTAGCATCCCTCGCCTAACACACCCACCAAATCTTTGCTTGCCTGTGAGATGTGAAGCCGTGAAATGTCTTTCCAGTCTTTCGCGCCGCTGCCATCTCCCAAGCTCCGGATCAGTAGTTCCTCCTTCCCGTGGGCTACAAGATCCCTTTCACAGAACTGGTACTGACCAGCCTTGGCTCCCACCACCTGTGGCCCTGTTTCTCTAATGACCAAGAAATCTTTTCTGTACCTGTAGCTTCCACCAGCTCCGTTTGTGTAGTTCCCCATCTCCCCACAAGTCTGGAACCATTTTGTCTAGAATCTTTGTCCCAAGGAGTCTAATAAGTTATCGTGGCCCATGCATCTTCCCTCCTTTTTAGGAAAGTTGGATTAGAGGGCATGAACTGCTGGGGTCAGGGGTCAGGTTAGCTATGGAGGCCGCTGGAGGCGGCACATCCATCTGTTTACTTACCCCACTGCCTTGCCCTGAAGGTCATCTTTGGTGACGTGGGTGGAGTGATTTGTTGGGAGACTTGTGGCTTTGGAAGTCAAGGCTTAAAGTTGATCTGGAGAGGAGAGAGCTGGAGGGCAGGAGTTGATTCCAAGGCCTGGAAAACCAGAGGAAGACTTTTCATTCTGTCCTGCTTTCAGGGCTGGCTCATCCAGCCCTCCTTCCTGCCTCTCCTTGAGCCATGTGTTTCAATGTCCTTTCCTCTCTTCTCTCCCTTTCCCTCTCTTGTCCCCTCTCCATCTCTCTCATCCTCTCTCCCTTTTTCTCTCTTTCATTACACTCATAACTGCCTAAAGGGGTGCTTAACCTGAGTTTATAACCTGGAATCTAGGGTAGATTTTCTGGGAGCCAGAAATAGCAGGAGAGCCCAACTGACTCCTATTGCCTCCCAGCTGGGCAAACTTTTGCATTTTTAAAATTTAATTTTAATTTACTTTAACTGGGGTTGTGGGGGAAGTCTTAAGTTGTGAGCCTTCCAACTTTCCTTTTCTGGACTTAGCTTTCAGGTTTTGGTGCTCACTCCTTTCCCTCTCCTACTATCCAAACCTTAAGCCCTGTCCCCTCTTTTTCCCAGGCATCTGGAGCAGACCTGGAGGCTTACTTATTTCTGACTAATGATTTCACACAGTGTTTTAATGGTGTTAATGGCCTATAATGGTCCAATGTGTTACTTTTCCCAGGGCCTTTCAAAACACAGCAAAGCTTACATTGTCTAGCCCTGGCTCAAATCACAGAGTGAATAGCAGACTTGGGTCAGTCTCCTGTGGGATTCCTGTTCGGGATACTTTCTTCCTCCTTAGTCATCCTTATTGTGGCTGAGGGGTAGGTCTGGTGTGCTCTTCATGCATAAAACTGGAAATGACTGATGGCCTGCAGCAAGTTGCAAAAGAGGGTAGGTCTGGAACCATTATCGACCCTGTCTGGCCCTTTATCCTCCTGATCTTCACCTCACTTCTTTTCTCTAGTCTAGATTCTTACGAAACTATATTTTTGAACCTTCTCCCTTTTGAATTTTTATCTCTGTGGAATATAGCATTATACTTGGTTGGCTGGCTGGATTATTCTGTTGAACAATTGAGAGACCATCGAACAAATTTTCAAAGTTCCTAGCACCAGGGTTACCCCTCGTCCTGGTGAAAAATTCTGTATGCACAAAGACCAGACTAGCAATTACTTTGTCAGAATCTTGGCATACTGTGCCTCTAATTAGATACATTTTAAATAATTCTATCATTTGGTTTCTTACCTGTCTTCTTCTGATTATTTTGGTATATTAATTCTCTTGACCAACTGGTTAAACTAGATTACATAAATCTCATTTTTTTGCATGCATAATGGAAGCAGATACCCTCCACCCCAACCTAGTATTTTTATAGATTGGTAGACTTCAGAGGACATTCTTGGGAATTCTGTTGCAAGCCTGAGAAAGTATATCACAACTTTTTAATTTAATTAAAATTTTATTGGTCAGGGTTGTGATGCAGAGGAGAGGTATGGGAATAGAAGCTAATTGACAAACCAATCAACAAAGACTTTTCAAGTCCTAGGAGGAACTTTCTGCTGTCCAGGGTGCTATGGAACACAAGAGAAATATTTAAAGTGTTCGTCTCTGTCCTCAAAGAACTTTAAGACTACTAATTAATTCTAAACATGATGGTACTTTTCTTGTTGCTGAGACAAAATACCCAACACCCCAAGTTAAAGGAGGAAGGGTTTGTTTGGCTTATAGTCTGTAGGGGTTTCAGTTCATCATTGGCTGACTCCAACGCAGAGTGGCATGGCAGACAGGAATCACAGAAGAGAAAGAGTTCATGTTTGGCAGAAGATGGCAAAGCAAACAGGGGGCTGTGACAGCTCTTCTTATCATTTATCCAGGCTACTTAGTGTGGGTAACACTCACCCCCTTAATCCTAGTGCCCTTGAGCCTAGCGTTGTACCATGATTCAGTCCCAGCAACATACACTGTAGATCCAGTTACCGCTGAGAAAGCTGTACTGATGACAAGTATGAGGCTTTCGGGGGACATCTAGACAGGAGCTATACTAGGTGCTAAAAGTAAAAAGATGACAACTACAGAGGAGGTAGCATCTAGAGATGTCCTTGAAAGGTGGGTGTCGAGGATTTGGGATTTTGGGGCATTGAGAATCCTAGGCTGATAGAGTACAAGATGTAGATCAGGAAAGAATGAGTAAGAGTGTTGGATAACTATGATAGGGCCAAACAAGGGGAATCTTGAAAATCCAAGAGAGGAGTTTGGATTTAATTAGGGGTGGGGTACAGTAGAGAGTCATTATATGTTCTTCAAAAATGCCAAAACATAAAGAAAGTGGTCTTTTGAAGGGCTAATCTGGGGAGCAGTATTAATGGAGTGAATTGACAATAAAGATGAGACCCAGAAAAAGTCAGATGTGATCCAGAGCTGAGAGAAAGGGGCTTAGTGTGGTTGTTAGTTTTTCAAAAAAGGTAAGAGGTTAGAAATAAGTCTAACAGACATTTTTAGAGGTAGAAATGTGGGGATTTTTTTTTTTTTTGGACAAACTAGTTATATATAGGGGAAGAGGAAAATAAAACCCAGAAGAAAACTGAAATAGCTAGGTTGAAAGCCCAGAGGAGTCACTCTCACCTGACTGAGGTGATCTGGTTGAAGACAAGAGCTAGATTTATAGGGCAGATAATGAGTTTGGTTCTGGGTATGAAGAATTGAAGGCAGACATCCAAGAAAAGTTTTGTGCAAGACTTAGAAACATGGGACTCAAGACAGGCACATGTATGGGCAAGAGGCTAGGATGCTGATTTGGAAGGCAGAATGCAGCTGACATTTCTTGAAAGTATCATCTATCAGAGAGAGGCAGTAGAAAGAAGAGGGAAGAGTAGAGTCAGATTTAAGGAGAGAAATCCTTATTTCAGAAGTGGAAGCAAAGAAGTCTTGATCCTGGAGACTGCAGAGAGTCTGTGTGGGCTCAGCTTTTTTTTGACTAATGTCATGTGTGATGTGACAACAGGATGCAGACAGGCTGAGCAGGAGGTGTGCTGAGGGTGAAGAAAATAGCACTCTTTGGGGGGCACAGGGTTAGAAGAGGCACTCAGAGTGAGTATTTGGAATGGTGAGCAGGTCTTACTTCACCGAAAAGAGAAATGGGTTTGCTAGTCAGACATGACATTAGTCAAAAAAAGCTTTTTTTTTTTTTTTTTTTGCTAGAATAGGTTTGGAGGTGGCAGAGAGTGAGCTTGAGAAGAGAAAAAAGTGAAGATGTTAGGATAGAGCTTGAGTTGGACTCAAAGAGAGGTGAAAGTGATAGATTTCCTACTGCAATGAGAGCTTGATTTTATGAACAAGTGAGAGACTTTTTTTTTTAAAAAAGTCAAAACCTTTAGAAGATGAAAGAAAAGAGATTAATATGAGATATCTTTCACCTTCATCTTTCCATCAAACTTTGACCTCTACATCTTTAGCTTGAGTATTTGCTGTTACTTGGGCTTTGGCCCAGGTTCAGCTCTGTGTATGACTTTCCAACTCCCAAACTACCTCCTCTTCACTTTCTTGATTCTATAAGAGGTGTCTTCACTTTCCCAGTTGTGATGCTTAAGACCGTGGTATTATGTGTGAATAATCTCCCCTAACAAACCCTGTTGGATGACCTTCCATTGTTAGTCCTTGCTATTCATCCTCAGGTCCACTTTACCAGGCCAACCAGCCCTAGTATACCTCTTACAGTTCTTCTTTTAAGCCCTCCTCAACCCTTGTAATCTGCTTCCCTATCCCTACTCCACACTGCACTTACAGGCATACTACACTTCCTAAAACACTACTTTAGTCATACTGCTACTTGGTTTATGAAATTACATTGGCTCTTCAGTGTCTAAAGGGTTAAGTCCATATTTTACTCCTCAGCTCCAGTCAGGCTCTTCCCACCAAAACACCTTGAGTGAGGCTCTCCTTCATTCAAATGCCCCTATACTATATTTCAAATCCAACAAATTCTTCAGGACTGGAGCTCCACCTTTTTGTGGGAGCTTTGGCATCTCCCAGTGATCATCTCTCTGAAATGCTCACTGTCTGCTCTCTTTCCATCAGCAGTGTTGTACTGATTAAGCCTTTTCATACATGGAGGGGTTAATTTCCCCACTGAAGTTTTTTTTTTTTTGAAATAAAGGGTCTCTTCCCTTGTATAAATAAAAAATATGACAAAATATAAGTAGTTGTTGAATATAGGTGGTGGTATATTTGTATTTACTATATAATTTCTTAAACTTTTCTGTCAGATAGTAACCCCATCCCACTTAGATAGGAAACCAAAACTATTGTTAGGTTTAGATCATAGAGAAGGGAGACCTTTGAATAACGTGCTATGTTTGTGTGCAGTTCTTTGAGTAATATTACCACTTGTCCAGCACCTAAAAGGGGAGGGGAGGGGTCTCTTTCCCCTGAGGTTTTTTTTTCTTCTTCCAGAAGAGAAAAAAAAAAAAATCACTTTTTGGCATTATGCTTGTTCTCCACAAAGTAAAAGTGATGTCCCTTTATTTCCCTTCACTTCCACTCATCATGATTTGGGTATTTGGTCATATAATTTTCTTTCTTTTTTAAAAATATATTTGGTACAAGGTCTCACTATGCAGCTCAGACTCGTAATGATCCTTCTATTTTCAGCCTCCCCAGTGCTTGGATTACAGGCATGAGCCACCACACCCAGACTTGTTGGTCAGCTCATTGTGCCCCAGGATGGGACCAGCACAGCATGTAGTGCCAGGGATCAAACCCTGGTCCCTGTTCTTGGCTAAGCAGGCATTTAGTCTGCTGAGCTATCTCAACAGCCCAATCATATAATTTTCGAGAAACTTCTGGGAAGTATTGAGAAGATTTCATGATTCTGAAGATGGTATATTGTTACTAAGTCAAATGTTGTATTTCTGTAGGCTGTTTTTATATAAACTTATTTTAAAACTTATCAGTGATATCCAGGTCCACTTCTGTAAGATTCAAGAGGCTTCACTTTATCCTTACAGTAACCATCAATAACTCTGTTACTGGCACATTGTATCCAGTTGTGTTTAATAGTACTTTAGGGGATTTAAAGAGGTATTGGGATTAACTGACTCCAGAAAGAAATTAGGTGAAAAGTAATACAAACTTTTCTTACTGTAAATGTCAGCAAAACTTTAGACCAGATGAACTAGTTAAGTGTTGAAGAATGAACATTTTCCAAATCTCTTTCTGGTTCTGGTACTTAGCAGTGACTTCTGAAGCTAGGCAGTATGGTATGACTGGTTGTTTTCAGTCAGGGCCATGCTGCCCTTCACTTGTTATAACTTGGAGGAGTAATTTGCTGCAACATCTAGTGGGTAAAGGTCCACAGTGCTGCTAAACATTTTGCTGTCCACTGGACAGTAAAGAATTATCCAGTCACAAAGCATCAATGGTGTGGAGGTTGAGAAACTTTGGTAAGGCCAGATCACTGGTTTTGGGTCAGGTAGGCACTGTATTAATTAGGGGTAAGATCTTCTTAAGTAAACTACTTCATATCTCTCACCTTCAGTCTTCTGCAAAAAAAGACTAATAAAACTTGCTTCACAGGTTGAGATCATAAGTAAAAAACCAAAACAATAGTATAGTATGTGTGAAATGTCCAGCAGTCTGAGACACAGGAGGAAGACAAGAAATCCTGGTTTATACATGGTTCTTGGTGCTCTAATTATGGCATGATTGTGATGGCATGGAGGCAGGGGCATCTTCAGGGGGCAAGGCTTTTACCTAGATGGAGGAGGGTGCTGGTGAGTAGCACAACAGAGTCAGGGAGCCTGTTAGTGCACTCAGAAGGCTAGAATTTGGTCCTCAGAATTCTTTCACTCACTTAATCATTTGACAAATATTTATTGAGTGCCATTCACAATCATGTACTCTGCTGTGGAAGTGTATAAAACCATTAAAGAGAAGAGAAGTGATGTAAATATACCCCCTCAGGGTATCTTTTAACTTCAGGATTCGGGAGGGAAGAAAAAGTCTCAAGGAAGCTGAGAAGGTTAGTCAAGATAGCAAGAGGTGATACTCCTCTTTGCTACCTACTTATCTGAATAACTTGGGCAAGTGACTTTGACATCAAAGACGAGGATGATAGCCTCCCTGTCCTTTTCTTACAGAGCTATTAAAAAACTCAAATAAGTTACTGTATATGAAAGGTCCTTATAATTTATACAATACTATCAAATATATGTAGTTATTTCCAAATTGAGCCTTCTATTACTCTTAAGTGTCTCTTCTGACAAGTAGTATCTTAGTTAGTCTGACTTCTGCAGGATTTTTCCAGTGCACAAAGAGATGCAGTGCTTCTCATTTTGGTTTCCCTAGGGTACTGGATGGTACACTCATTATAGGACAGGAATAAAAATACTTGTCCCCCAAGCCCTGAAATCCCTGGGCCACATAGTTCAATGCTGTCTTGAGAAGTATATGAGAATAGAGTTCCTATTTTTTGTTTCTGCTGAATCTCAGGTAGGTGCTCCTTCTGTGCTTACCTGCAGTTCAGACTCCCCCTGCCACTTTGTGTGTGAATGACTGGCAGCAAAATAACTAGGAAGTGAATGACAGCCACAGAGCTCTTGGATCAATAGAGCTTCTTGAAATCGTGTCTTCTGAGGAGTGAGGGAACAGGAAGAATCAGCTGGGAGGACAGAGGAATTCATGAAAGTAAATACACTGTTGGAGAATTAACTTTGTCTCCTTTCTTTCTGTCTCATGGCATTATTAGAAAGGGGCCAGACACTACCCAGAGAACATGGATATAAGGGTTAAGCAAGCAGGTGAGTGAAAAGTGGTGGCTGAGCTGTGAACTTGAGGGAATGTTTACTTTTCCTTCACCTGGGACTTGAAGGATGAGTACGATTTGCTTGGGAAAACAGAAAGTATATTCCCAGATTAGGATGGTAGTAGAAGGAGATAAGAACATTTATGGTTTAGTTAGGGGCAGTACATGTTCCAGTTTGTATGATCCAGAGGATGCAAGTGGAAGGTCCATGGTAGATAAGACTCAATCTGGTGGTAACCAGGTTGATTGATTGCTTTATCAAATGTTTATTAGCGTCCTAGATCAAGAGGACTTTGAGGTTCCATGGGGGATGCGGTCTTGTTTTTCTCCTTTAAATGTGGAAGTCGTTTCTAATAGGCTTATGGCAGGGTGGAAATTGCAAGACCCCCTGGAACACAGGACTGGGAAGGCCACCTGGGCTAGGCCAGGGCAGAGCTCAGGATGTCAAGAAGACTTTGAATACTGTACTTTTTTTTTTTTTTTTTTTTTTGGTGGTACCAGGGATCGAACTCAGGACCTTGCACTTATTCCACTGAACTACCCCCCAAGCACAAGAAGACTTGAATGGAAGGCCAGTTACTTTAGTCTTTCTGCAGTTGGTTTGGAAGAACCTTTAAAAGTTTCTGAATGGGGCAGTGACACACCCAGAAATAGAAATCTGGTCACTGTTTGGAGGCTCTACTACAATGGCAGACAAACTGCTGGCCAGGGATGGAGTAGGAAACTACTCTGATAGCTTGTAGAAATGGAAAGAAAAGGATCGATATGAGGGGCTTTGTGGAAGTCAACTCCATAGACTTGGCAACTTGGAGATAGGGGTGTCAAGGAAGAGAAAGGAATCCAAGATTACTACAAAGTTTAGAGCCTAAAAGGCTGGGAGGAGGGATGTGTCCTTATTGAAAGTGAGGAAGGGGAGAAGCAGCTGTGGGGAGGCAGGAAGAGAGAAAGGATTTAGAGAATTTGCTTTGGGACATGTGTTTCAGGTGTCAGTGGAATAGCTAAGGGAGGTGTTGATTCAGTAGGCGGGTAACGAAGAGAGTTTGGAGCTTTGGAGGGAGGCCAGAGCCGGAAATATAGATTTAGGAGACATCTGAAAGAAGTTGTGGTTGGAGTTATCAGAGTAGATGAGATAATAAATGAAAAGCTTATACAGACTTAAGGGTAGAGGGCCAAGGACAGAACTATAGAGTCGTGTGAAGGGCTAGAAGAGTACCAGGAGAGAGCAAAGTTTGGAGAAAAGTGGGGATCAGCATGGTTTGATGCCATAGGAAGGTTGATGGAGATGGGGCCTGGGCAAATACCATTGATTCTGGGTACAGGGAGTTAGAGACCACTGGTAACCTTTGTAATTACAGTTTCACTTGCATATGGGAGGTGGAATTCAAATTGCATGGGGAATGAAGAGTGAGTGGATGGGGAGGAAGTGGTGGGAGTGCATATAGATGACTCTTTGGAAAGGTTTGGCTGTGAACTGAAGGTTAAAAATAGTAAAGTAGTTGGAGATGGGGAGCAGAGTTGAGGGGAGGATTTTTTTTAGGTAGGGAAGATTTATGAATACCTGGAATGGGGAAGGGGGAGAAATCATATGTGAGAAAGCATGAACATTTAGTTAAGAGGGGAGCAAATAATGGAGAGGTGAGCCCACAGGGATGAATTTCACGGTCAGCTGAAGGGTCAGCCAAAGCCAAGAGGAGTGTGTGTCTTTCTTGGGGATTCAGGGGGGAAGGCAAACCTCAAGGAAGTCATTGACTGTTAAGGTTCTGAGGGCGTAATGTGCTTGATTGGCAGCCCCAGTGAGACAGCATCTTGGCTTTCAGAGTCGGGTCAGTGGTGCCCTGGTGGGGAGGGTACATAAAGCTATGTAGTAGGTTGGCTGGGTTGGTTTAGCCCTGTGAGTCCTTAGGCAGAGAAGCTGGAAAGCAACATGGTGATAGCTCAGGGTAGCACCATAGCACTCCTAAGGTTGGTCTACTCTGAGTTAGTGAGTTCTGAAGAATCACCTTCTATAAAGGATGATTCAGAAAGGCAAATTGGGAAAGTGGTGATGCGGAGATGAGAGGAGGGAGACTTGAGCAAGAAGGTGTCTGGGCAGCCTTCTGGGATGGGTCCCTGCCTAGCACCAAGGGACTATATCTAGCAAGAATGGCATCTGCTTATGAATTTCTAGTTTCTTTAATGCCTCTAGAAGTCATAGAAGAAATCAGAAATAGAACAGGAATTATGGAAGAACCTTTTGCCCATTTTACTCTACAAAAAGAACCCCCACGAGGACACACCACTCTTTCTGTTGCCCCCACTTGTCTTAGCAACAAATGCATGAACTATCATCAGATGAAAAGCTCCATTTCATCAGAGGCTTCTCAGGAGCTCCTGTGACCATCCAAATGGCCAGAGAGTAGGAATCTGGGGGTGGGGGAGGTGCTACTACTGGAGGATAGGCTGTGGGAGACTGGGCTCATCTTCCCTAGAGCAGAAGGATGTGGGAGTTTCTTTAGGTGTGGGCTAGTCCTAGAATCATGGAATCTTAAAACAGAGTAGGATCTTATTAGCTTTGTAAGTATGCAAGTTGTAGCTCTCTCAACTTTGATTTCATCTGTAAAATAGATATAAGAAATGTCCTTGCCTGTTAAGATTGCTTGACATTTGTAGGTATATTGAATCTTTTGATAGTTACAGTCATATTATAATATAAATGAAATTATTTGAGTAGTAATCTAATATGGTGGTCTATGTAGTACTAGTATGGCTATATTATATAGGTGAATTATGATTATATTTCTAGTTAGATGAATTATTTTCTAAATCTTGAGAATTATAATGTGTCAGTATGTTTGCTCATTTGTTAAGAATATGATGTTTTTAAGCTTTCAGTTACAATTATCCAGAGAAGAACAATCAGGGGCTAGAATGACTAGAATTTTACACTGCTTTCCTGCAGCCCAGGGACAAAGAACATCTTGGAAGTTGGGGGTGGTGGCGGCACAGTATTGAGTCAGCAGCTGGACAGTGAACCTAGAAGGGGGCCCTAGAAACTAACAGATGGTTAATTGGATGTGAAAAAGGGGGCTAGGAGGAGGGGTCTGGGGCTCCTGAGGATTCCTCTCTCTGTCTACTTACTGTCCTAGAAAGGAGGTCATGGGGAAGAGAAGGAGTGGCTCTGAGAACAGTTGGGGGAAAAAAATTAGCAGAACTTTTGTTGAGAGTGTGGCAATGAGAGGGCAAGTCACCACTGGGAGTAGTGTCACACTTCAAGTTGTGGGGAAGGTGCAAAAATTTTAGTCTCTTCTCTATCCTAGCACAGTGGAGTATAACATATTCAGATGCTTGAGTTTAAAGAGATGCTTAACCACATACTGAAACAATGTGAATTTCTAGTCATTCTTTCATATCCCAACTACAGTTTTGACAGCTAAACATAGTTACTGTTGATAGGAACTGGATGAAGAATGAATTAATTTTAATAAAGTACTGAATTTTAATGAATAAATCTTATTCATTTATTCACTTATTCATTCGTTCAGGTTTTACATACCAGCTGTATACCTCCTAAGTGCCAGGTACTGGGAAAACTCATTAGAAATAATCCTTCCCACAAGGAGAGCAGCATTCTAGTGAGGTTACGTGGCACATAAACAGATCATTGAGGTGCAATGTGGCAAGTGCTGTACAGAGGACTGTGCAATAGGAGTGAGAGGGAGGACCACTGTGAGAATATGCAGTGAGAGTGTAGAGGGAGGGTCAGTACCTGAAAGTGTGAAGAGGATCCATTGCAGAAGGGATGCTTGAGCTGCAGTGGGTGAGAAACTGGTAAAAATTAAGGCAATGAACATATACTGTTCCAGAAGTTTAGTAACAAAAGTAAGGAGAGAAATAAAATGGTATCAAAAGGACATTTTGGGAGTACTGGTAAAGCTCTTGTGTTTTGGTGATAGGTATACAAACAGCTGTCAGTTATTTGAGTTGCATACTTATGTGTGCGACTTTATGTGTGCATATTATACTTCAAAAAATTGTGAAAAGAGGCAGTGGTAGAGACAAATTTTTAGAGGGTGGTATGTGTGTGGGCAGAGTGGACATTCCTCAAAAGGCAGATAACCTGGGCAGAGACAAAGTTTTAGAGGGTGGTATGTGTGTGGGCAGAGTGGATATTCCTCAAAGAGGTTATCTCTGGATTAGTCACCCTTTCTTCTGTGGATATGGGAAAGGATAGGGTAGTTTTCAGTTCAGATGCTAGAATTCTTATTAAGTTGACCCTAATTGTCTTAGTGAATGGGAGCCAAGCTCATCCATAAGCACTGAGAGATGCAAGGAGCCTTGGGAGAGAGTGAGACAAGCTGGATTCATTCTCTGGAGAATGAGTAAAAACTGCAAAATGGATGATCTGTTTAGTTCAGAGTTCAGAGGGGGCTGGTATGCCATGTTTTGCATGCTGTGTAGTTCAGCAGGCTCTGCACTTCCTGAGTTCTTCGGTGATATTCTGGAAGAGATATTTGTGACTGGGAGGAGATGTGCATCCACCTCTTCCCCAGTCCTTACTGAACATCAGTGATCTAAGGCTTTTGGAAGCCCTACCTTAAAAAAATGCTCATGTCTGCTTTGCCTAGGTGTACTGTACACATCTTGTGGTTTGAATTTGTCTGTAGTCTTCTGAATACCAGTGTAGAGTTTTGTGGATAACATTTGCTTAATTAGCATTTCTTGGTCTGATTGTTTTTAAGAGCTATGTGTTGGTGTGTAGGCCATTTGAGAATTTTTAATGAAATATGGTGCTAAGGAAATGAATCATTTTTGTGGCCAGGACATTTTCCTTAAACAAAAAGACTTAATGAAGACAACACTGAAATACAGATATCTGCTCATTTGGATTAATCAGACAGACCCACATTTGCTTATAAATATTCATATATTTTGTAGATCCTAGAAAAGTAAATAAAGATGCATTCTTTTCTTAGAAAACCCAAATAGGAAAGTCCAAACTTGTAAATGGATCAACTAATCACTACTGAAGATCTGAATGTGTTCAGTATTATGCTAGACATTTAGAGGACTACTAAAGATGAGTAGTATTTAGGCCTTACTCTTGTTGAGTACATAGTCTTGAATTAGGAAGAAAAAATAGCTAACTAGAGATCAGAAAGAGTGTGACCTCCATACATGGGTTCATGTAGTATATACTGTCTAAAAATTAATTTAAATCAATAGTAAAACAAGGTTTCATTAATTTTTAGGTATGCCTTCATAGGGCACTTACATTTTTACATTGAATTTTTTATCATGGTGAAATATAAATCTGGTGTATTGTAAAGCAAGTTGGGTAACTTAATAAAGTATAAAGGATATAAAATGCACTCTAATCTCATCACTGATCTCAGTTTGAGGTATTTCCCTTTGGTTTTTATTTCCTATGTGTACTTTTTCCCTTGAGCCATGTTCTTTTTTAATTTTTGTTGAATTAAGATGAAAAGTTGGGAGGGGATAGACTTTTTCATGAAGTTACTGTTTTTTCAATTAATTTAAATGGATAATACACTAGGGTATATATATTATTGATAAGCTATATATATTTATATATGTGTATTATTGAGCACAAAAAGGCATTATAAGCCAGTTAACCTTGCTGTGGGGATAATATAGGAAGTCAGGATACCACTGATTCTTTGAATGGACAAAGGTATCGATCCTTTATTTATAATTTTTTTTTACATAACACAAAGTAAACTAAAGAATATGTAGTCAAAAGTAAATATTCTTTCTTTAATCTTCCTCTCCTAATATTTAGTGTTCTCTCTCTCTCTCTCTCTCTTACCCCTTCCTTCCCTCCCTCTGCTCCCTCTCATCTGTCTTGTCTATTTATCTATCTCTCAAGTGTTTGTTTATACAAATACATAGCCTTCTTATTTTATTTACCAAAAAGTGGATCATGCTTTACCTGTTATTCTGCAACTTTTATCACTTCATAATCATGAACATTTTCCCACATCGGTACATATAGCTCTCCCTCATTTGTTTTCAGATTCATGTTACATTCTGTTGTGTGGATATGCCACATTTTATTTAGTCAGTCTTCTAAGGATAGACATTTATAACCCAGCTTTTCTGTGGTCTAGTGTTCATTCTGGGACATTATTTGTTCTGAAGCATGTGAAGAGGGGCCTCCCCTCCTTTCCCCTCTCCTCCCCTCCTCTCCCTGCCTACCTGCCTGCCTTCCTTTTCAATGGTGACTGTAGTACAGTGTGGGTTCAGGATATTTCCTCTGCTTTTATGCCAGAAAAGGAGAATATTCAGACCCTGTTCTCTAGACCTTGTTCTTCAAGGGCTTTTTGTGGCATATTTAAGGATGCTTTATTATTGGCATTTCAATAAATGTCTATGAAAGAAAGATGCCCTTCTTGGCCTCTTTCTTGTGTACCTTTAAGTGAACTAGAAGCAAGATTTGTAGTCACAATTAGTCAAAAAAGCTGTGTGTTCTGTGGACTTGAGTGTAAATTAACCTAATATTGCAGTTAGGTAGCCACACTTTAGGTGATATATACACAAGCCATAGTCTGTGCTTAGCAGGAAGAATACAAGGATGTGATTTTGGAAAGCTTCATTTCCAATCCTGTCCATCACGAGATAGTAGTGTTACTTGGCTAACCCTGTTATTATGCCTATTTTTACAGGTGGAACCTCTCTTTTGTCATCTGAAGAGGTAGATATATTTGCCTTATTACTTATAGAATAGTGTGAGCTAAAGTAAGATGATAGAAGGAAAATTGACAAAACAAAACCATTGACTAAATGAGAAGGAATTTTGTCAACTGCTCCTCTGGGGTCTCCTTTGGTTTGGAGTGTGGTTGAAAGTTGAGTTAGGGGACTTGGATGGGAGTGACAGTTCATATAGTGCAGAGGATTTTGCTTTTTCATGTCTGTTAGGAAACAGGCAGCATTGGAGATGGAGTAAAATGTTTCGTGATATGTCCCATTTGCTTTTGGATATGTATAGAAGATATGTATAGAAGAGTGGAAGAGTAGCTCATTTAACTTCCCAGCGTGGCTGAGAATGTCAGTGTAGTTCAGTTGCACATTTATTTCTTACTACCAAGTTGTAAAAGAAAATGTAGCTCTTAAAGGCATTGTTTTTAGAGTATTATGATAGTGCTGAAATTTAAGCCCTTACTATTTTTCTCTTGGGTCAGAGTTCCTACCCAGGGCAGCTTCTTAATCCTGATTCTAGGGAAGTACTTATTCCACTGAGCCATCGCCCCAGCCCTTTTACTTCTGATTCTAGGCCTTTCTCCACTTACTGCCTATCAGAGTACCATTACCAGGAAACAAAGATATATGTAGATGCCCATCATTCTCAGTGTGAACTGTGAGAAGACTAGAAGTTAGAGCCTCTGCTCTAGACATCCACCTTGGCTAGTACTGTATTTTCATCCACTTAATACCTCAACACTACATTGGTCATGGTATTTGATGCAAATTAACATTCTCCTGGAAACAGTGTATTAGGGGATGACCTTACTATTCTCAGGCTCTCTTACACCTATTGAGCTATTTATAATGCTTCTTTCCTCAAGCCTTAGTTGGGCCTTGGGTGGGAATATAAATAATGGGAAACTGAGACATTGCTATCTGTCTAGACAGAATTTCTCCCCATGTTTCCCTAATGCATGAGGGAGATGGCTTTCCTTTTTTCCTTGTGGTAGGGTTTTCTATGTCCCACCTCAGTACTCTCTACCAGAAATCTGTGGTAACTTCACTGATCAAGTCCACCCAGCCTGGATTTTGATATGTTCATGGAAGCTTGGTAATTCAAACTGAATACTGAAAAAAAAAAATCAACAGCTGAACATTGATATTTTCTTTTTGCCCAATGCTATAGCTATCCTAAACTTTCCTGAGGCAAATAGATACCTCAGGCAGAATAAGGGAGGGGTTAAATATATGTAAAGGCATACAAAAAAGGAAGTGTATTTTATTTTAAAAAATATTCCTTCATTAAAACAATGTAGGAAAGAAAGGTTTAGGGGCCGGGGAGATGGCTCAGTAGAATAAGCGCTTGCCTGGCAAGCACAAGGGCCTGAGTTCAATCCCTGGTTCTGCCACAAAAAAAAAAAGGAAAGAAAGGTTTAAAAATGAGACTTCTAAGACTGCCAACCAGCTTTCCTTAGGATTCCAAAAGTCTCATGTGTTTGGAAGGTGATTGGGGTATGGGGGCATTATATTATCAGTGGATTCACCCACTGAAGAGTTTAGTACTTGAATGTGCTCTTAGGATGTAGAGTCTGGTAGGAGGCAGTCTACTAAGGGGTGTGACCTAGAAGGGTATATTCTTTTTTTCCCCATAATTTTATTGAGAAACAATAGCAATGAGACAGTTTCAAACCAAATTGGTAGGACAGTTTCAATAATTAACACATTGCATACATTTTTCCTAGTGGTTAATTGCTGTACAACATGTGGAAATGATATCCTATTTACAAACACTAGTAGAACAAATTCCTCTATTCATTAAGAGAATGTAACTATATGTCTATCCTAACCATTTTGAATACACAGATACAAAGTGGACATTCATCTGTATCCCCCTTTTTTGTTTAATTCCATCATTTGAATATTATAGGTGTGTTAACTCAGCAAAATATTCTAAAAGAGTCCAGTAGCCTATAATAGTATTGGGTCTTCTGCTTCACTGGCAATGTCAGAAATTGTTGACCTGAGTCCCCTGCAGCTCAACATAACAACATGGCTTTACTTCTTATACTTCGTTTTTATACTTTTCTGCTGGATGGTTAAGACCAACATAAAGCAAGACTTATGCAACAAGATTTGTAACTTTTGGGTCTGATAAGGTCAGTGAAATCCCCTCAGGATTTATCCTGAGATCCTGTACCTCAGATTGTAGAACCTTTGTCAGTGTCAGCCATGTGGATGAGTCATGGCCATTGCTTGACCAATGTGCTCTCTTTGAAAGCCTGAGAGAATGTTTTCTCTCCATGTGACTCTCCTTAGACACACTCTACATCATCCATCACTTTCCTCTTTGGCCCCATAATTTCCTTGATCAGAAAACTTGGACACTACTGAGTTACATGACATCACAGTACAAGTTCTCATATGTCCTGAGTCTTAACTGACCTTGGAAGGCTAGGGCCAATTGTTGGCTTTCCTTGCAGCCCTCCTTTTTCTCTAATTTTGGTCTGCAAACTTAGCTTGTTAACCCTCCAGAAGAGAAGCTTATTGTTATTACCATACAACCTAGGCTGTTAAGCTTAACCTCACTGTCTGAATATCAAGCATCTTAGGCATAACATGGAACAGGTATTTTTCATCAAGTATTGATATGTTGAACCTTAAATCCGTACAGAATATGATGAAAAAACATGTAAAAATTAGAATATATTTTAGAAGGGTGTGTTCTTGTACCCATTCCTCTATTTTCTCTTGGCTTCCTGGCTGCCATAGAATGAGTAGCTGTCCTCTGTTCAAGTGCTTCCTTTATACCATTTATGCCTTGAAGTCAGCAGGACAACTGTGAGTCAAAATAAATCCTCCTTTAAGTTACATGTCAAGTTTTTTGCTCAATCAATGGTAAAAGTGACTTAAGACAGATTTTGGTATCAGAAATGGGGTTTATATTATGTCTATAGCTGATTACATGGTTTAGAAGCCTTTGGAATTGATTTTTTTTTAATTAATTTATTTGTGTGTGTGTGTGTGTGTGTGTGTGTGTGTCTGTGTGTGTGTGGCCAGCTCAGCCCACCAGGGGGCGGGGCTGGCTGGCATGTGGTGCTGGGGGATTGAACTGTGGTCCCTGTGCTTTGCTAAGCTTGTTCTAAGTAGGTGCTGTAGACCACTGAGCCATCTCACCAGCCCCTGGAATTGATTTTCAAGAAGACGTTAGAAAGGTTTGTGGATGTGAGGTAGAGAAACCCTAGAATGTTGTAAGGTGAGCTTGATGGGTAATGCTAGTCAGAGCTCAGAAGACCAGAATACTGGTAGGAATGGAGATAGTAGTCAAACTCAGAAGATTTTAGCTGGAAACAAGGACTACATTGGCTGTTAGACTAGAGACTATGTTGTTATACCCTGGCAGAATATTTGTATTCATTTTTCCCATGTCTTGAGACTTTGTGGGAGACTAAGATTAAGTGTGGTGGACTAATTAATTTGCAGAGAAAATTTCATAGCAAACCAATATTCAGGTTGTAGCATGGGTGCTTCTACTGCTTTTAAGCCAGCTCTACAGTGAAAGTCAAGAGCAAAAAGTAGATGTGAAAAGTGCCATGGAGCATTACTGATGAGATTAGCATTAAAAAGAAGCCAAGTACTTTTTTTTTTTTTTTAAGAGAATGCAACTATATATCTATCCTAACCACTTGGAATACACAGATACAAAATGGACATTCATCGGTATACCTCATTTTTTCTAAGTTCCGTTATTGAATATTAAAATGGTATTTTGTTTTGTTTTGTTTTTGCAGAACCGGGGATTGAACTCAGGCCCTTGAGCTTGCTAGGCAAGCACTTATTCTACTGAGCCATCTCCCTGGCCCCCAAGTACTTTTTAAAAATTAATTTTATTGAGAAAGAAATAGCAATGAGACAGTTTGAAAACAGGTTAGTAGGAAGTTACAATAATTAATACATTGCATATTGTTTTCGTAGTCGTAGTTGTTCATTGTACAAGATGCAGCACGATATCTTGTCTAAACACTATTAGTACAAATCTTTCTTCTCATTGAACTAAGTGAAAGTAGCTGTATATATATCCTATTTTGTATGTACATTTTTTTTTCCACTACAAAGCCAAGTACTTTGAATAAGAAGAATAGGAACTGTGACCTGAAAGCATCTCAGGAATCAGCCACATCTAATGCTTTTCTTGCTCAAGGTGCACAGCTATAAAGCTTTTACTTGAAAAGAGAGCCCCAAAGTCACCTGCTTGAGAAGGGCCACTTATGGAATTGGTTCCTAGGATTTGTTTCACAATGCTCATCTGTTGAGGTGCTCAATTCATGAACAGCCATGATTCAAGGGTGTGTGGCTGTGCTCAAGCTGGTAGCAGGCCTTGGTGTCATCCCTGTGGTGCTGGTTTTTAGGCATCCGCAGTGCAAGAGTTATGGGACATGGAGGCTTCCACCCACATTTCAGAAGAAGGTCTGTGAGGCCAGGTGGTGCCCCTTAGAGGGCAGTACAGAAAGCTGTGAGAGTGAAGCTGAGAATGCAGTGGAGATCCAGTGACGTTGGAGATGCCAGGAATGTAGACCGTCAGCTGAGGGAAACTACAAGCAGTAAGTGGAGTCATCCAAAGAGAGAAGCCATAAGGGCTGCATCTGTATGGGTGGGCCACCCCAGTCATTTGGAGCTCACATCTCACTTTAGTCTGCCCTAGGAGTTAGACATGAACCTATAGGATTTAGGGACTCAGGGGAATAATGTTATGGTTGAGGTCCAAAATGTCCCTCATAAGTCTTATGTTTGGAAGGAGATTGAATTATGGGGCTGCTATACTCATCAGTGGATTCATCCATTGATGAGTTCAGTAGCTGAATGTGTATTTAGGAGGTGAAGTCTTGTTGGAGGCTGTCCATTGGGGCATGGCCTGTAAGTGTATGTTTATCCTTTCTCTCTCTGCTTCCTGGCTGTGATGGGATGAGCAGCTGTCCTTTGCTGAGAACCTTCCACTATGCCATTTTACCCTTGGAGCTGGCTCTGATCTCAGACTGAAATCTTGAGCCAAAATAAGCCTTTCCTCCTTTAAGTTGTGTGTATCATGTATGATCAATGAGAAATTCTCATCAATGAGAAAGTGACAAAACATGTATGTGTATATGTATGTAAACATGCAAGGGTGTAGTGGTGTTGATTTCTACAGCAAGCATTTAGTGAACACTTAGTACATACTTATACCATATACTGTGGTGCAGAAAGGTGGATGGCACAGTCTCCGTGTTGAAGGAGTTGTTGATCTTAGGAAGGATGAAGTGGATATGGATTACATATAAAGCTATAATGCAGCACCTTGTTTTTCCAAAGGCTGATGTTTTGGTCTGGTAAATATAACTTACGTTTGAGGTAGGAGTCTTTTACTGGGTCTGGTTTCATTTTAACTTGCAAGAGTCTGCTTTCTGAGTCATTTTTGTTTCCTAAAACAACCAGTTGCAGTCAGTTTGTTTTTGTCAAATAAAGTTCACTTCTTAACACTAGTTGAGTTATTCACAATTCCTTTTTTTTTTTTTTTTTTGATGCTGGGGATCAAACCCAGGACCTTGCACTTGCCAGGGAGGTGCTTATGCCGCTGAGCTATCTCCCTGTCTGGACAGTTACTTTTAAGCAGAAGTATAAATAAAGAAGAATTAATTCCATCTTAGGGCTACTGCCCTGCTGCCTCAATGGCGGTGTTATTTGTTCACTATTGTTCTTAACCAAATTATTTTCACCTCCTTTCACACAGAAAAACTGCAGTGTTTTACTTGCTGTTCTTCCAGAATTCTGGGGTTCAAACAATCTTTTTGGAGCTATAAGCAGTGTTTCTAGTTGGGAGAAAATAGGAACCCTGTCCCTTGGGATGGTGGCAGAGACTGGAATACTGGCAAACTAGGCCAAAGTGGGCAGGTTCAGAACAAAAATAAAGCAGTGGTAAGTGATGGTGTCATATAGTTGGTTCAAGTAGAAGAGTGGTAAGTGGGGTGTCAGAATTGTGCGGCTATTGCTTAGCTCGGGCAAGTTCCTTTCCTTTCTGAGACCAAGGTCAAAACTGATTTAGAATAGCTTTTGATGTATCTTCTGCTCACAGCATTCTGAACTAAATGGGTGGTGAACAGGGAATAGGGAAGCCAAGGGAATGGGAATCAGGAGGCACATGGCTGAGAACCTTTCAGCCCTGATAATATGGAGACTTTTCACCTATTGATGGTGTTTTAAGTTGCTGCAGCTCAAGACTGCTTCATCAGTCCTCTGATGTCAGAGTTCATTAGGTGATCCGGCATCTGTATGGTTAAGAAGGGGCCCTAATCCCCTTGGGGAGAATCATTCTAATGATCAGCAAGTGACCTCACATCATTTTTGGCTCTTAAAGTCTTTTGAAAGAAGGACCAAGTGTCTGGAACTTCTGGGTCTGTGTTGAGAAATCTCAGTCCCTCATTCTGTTGCTTTGAATTCCAGGTCTGAGATAGGGATGTGTCAGAGATCCTTGATAATACTTTCACCAGGGAACATCTCTCTGCCAGTTCTCCCAGTATATGGGGAGAAATAATTTATTGACCTTCACAAAACTCACATTTTAGTAAAGGGAAACATATTAGGATTTTTTTAGAAGTATACTATATAGATGTATGGTCCATGTATATGATAAGACTATTCTAGTGGCTATCAGGGGCATAACAAGGGAATACGTAAGCTTGTTTTGATGGTTGTGGTGGTGGTCATAGAGCTTTCTGCTGTAAAGGAGTTTAACACTACTTCACTGTATCAACCCTGTAAGCATTTAGAATATGAAATACAAAACTCCAGTGTGGCAATGGTTGGACAATTATATACTTAGATAAGTCTTCTATGAAACTGGAAAGTCTGGATGCCTGTATATACATGCTTTCTTTTCATACATGTAATTTTGCTCACACTTTTGGTACAAATGTGTCTATCCCTTTTATCATACTGGGTTCTTGACACAGTGACCTTTTCAACATTAAAATTCCCATCCTCTCCCAGAAGTGCTCCCTTTAGGATCCATTTCTGCTTGGCTCAGTGTAGGCAAACATACCAGTGGAATTGATTGCTTTTGTGAAATTAATTTTTTCCTTTCCCAGGGAGAGTGTCTGCCATGTGGAAACTGGTGAAATCTGCATGCCTCTTGCCAGCTGCACAGCTCAAATAGAGGGGTCAAGTTGGGCTTGAGTAAAAAATTGGCTTGGATAACTGTGACAGTTAATGGTGATTGTCAACTTGACTATTTTAAGAGATGGCTAGCAGATTAATCTGGGACTGGTGCTGCATCATCCTTGATCTCTTTTGTTTTGTGACTTCCAGCTTCTTGAATTGAGTAGCTCTGGATCCTCTGGCTCTCCATCATACAGGTGGCCATTATGGATTATCCTGCCTCAATTCTGTAAGCCTATCTAATAAACCCCATGCATAATTTCATATTGATATTTATATTTGTTTCTGTACTTCTAGAGAACTCTAAACAAATAACCCAGAGGGCCCATACTTGCATATTTCAGCTAATAGTCTCAGCATGCTTTGTGATGGGGGAGATAGCTATATATGAGAGGACTGGTTCTTTTCAGTATCAAATACTGTACTAGTTCCTCTACTATGTCTATCTTCCTGCTACTGCTTTATGTAAAGGGTTGTAGAGGTCTCTGGAGGTAAATGGAGAATATGTCAAGTATTTTCTTTTCCCACCTAATTACTGTGAAGTGTTAGGGATAGTTTTATCGCTTTTGAGGCTTGCCTATAAGCTTTAGTGGATCTTTAGAAAATACCACTCAGCCTTTCCTTAGCATGTATCCCTTAACTTCATCGTGAATAGGTGGACAACCTTATAGCATTTGCCCAATCCAGACAACATATCAGGAACCTTCAGACTATCTTTCCCACAACTGGACCCACTGGCCTACTGATCTGTGGTTGGCTTGTAGTCTAGACCAGTATTATGATCCAGGCCATACTATGCAATGATTAACTTATACTTTGGTAGTAGGAGCTCTGTGAGATGTGTAATAAAGCATCTCTCTGAGAATGGTTATATATTATTTTTCCGATAGCCTGAATTTCTAGGAGTCCTGATTAGCCTCTCTTAACCTTAAGTCTAACTTTGTGGGTTGTGATTATCAGTAGTTCTAACCAGTTGCTCTAGGATAGTATTATCTATGATCTATATGAATATAGAAGAAAGCTGGTGAATTCTTCCTCCCAAATAGGCAAATGCTAGCCTTCCACAGTGTCTAATGTAACTATTACTTCTTTGAGGGGAGAGGAGAGTTTGGGTTCCATTTGTCAAAAACTTTTTTATAAATTGATGATAAAAATACATAATTTGTTAGCATTTCCTAACAGATTCCCTAATGTATCACTTGAAACATCAAACTTGGTTATACAGTTTAATTCACTGTAATTCCCATAGAATCTGATTGTAAAGTCTTTTTTTTTTTTTTTTTTTTTTTTTTTTTTGAGACAGGTCTTGCTATGCAGTTCAGGCTGGCCTTGAGCTCACTTTGTAGCCCCAGCTGGTCTCCATCTTGCAACAATCCCCCTGACTCAGCCTCCTGAGTGCTAGGATTACAGGTGTGTGCCACCATACCTGGCTAATGTCTGTTTTTTGAGCCAGGATAACAGGCTTACAGATGGGTGCAGAGTTCACAGAGGTTTGCTGATGGTTAGCCAGAATAGTTCCTTTTTCTAGCTCCTTGTGCTACCAAACAACTCTTGAATCAAAAGGAGGTCATCTAATTTCTTTTCTTCCTGGCCCAGTTTCTAAGCTTTTATAGCCATCTAGTTCTATCTAGGTTTTTGAGGTCTTTATTTTAATATATACATTTATATATATATTTTTTCTTTTTCTTTTTCCTTTCTTTCTTTCTTTCTTTCTTTCTTTCTTTCTTTCTTTCTTTCTTTCTTTCTTTCTTTCTTTCTTTTTTTTGGTGTCAGGAATCAAATTAGGACCTTATACTTGCCAGGTAGGACTGTACCACTGAGCTATATTCCTGGCACCATATAAGTGGTTTTCTGACTGAGATATTTTCATACCATCTTATTATTCCACCTGGCATGCTTCTAAGCTTTGAATAAACAACTTTGTGATTTTCTTCACAGGTGTTGTTTTTGTTGTGAGAAAGACCAAAGTATCTCCCCAGATGAAGTCCTCTCTGACATTTGGTTTCTTTAGGTCTCTGAGCCAGAGAACTCTAGCTTTGGCAAGACATGACTATAGATGTGGTATCATCAAATCCAACTCCAAACTCTTTAGGTAGTACAGAGGAACCATCTCTTTAAGGTGCGATAAAGCTGTCTGCTGGGCACTAAGTTTTCTGTGACACACATTTTCCATTCCTTTTTATTTTAATTTATGCATTTGGTACAGGGTCTTGCTACACAGCTTGGACTCATAGTGATCCTCCTTTCTCAGCCTCCCCAGTGCTGTGATTACAGGCATGCACCACCATACTTGGTTTCAGGGCTTGTACAGCATGTGGTACCACGGATCGAACCTGGTCCTTGCACTTTCCAGGCAGGTACTTAGACTGTTGAGCTATCTCTCTGGCCCAGATTTTCCATTCTTATGCCTTCAGTTTTGCCTCCAGGTACACACATCTTGTTCGTTCCTCTAGGATCCTCAGTACTGAGGTTTTGTTCTCTGGGACAATTCTCCTTTTTTTGGTCAGCTCAGCCTGCTCTACAGGCAGGGCTGGCATTGTTTGTGGTGCCAGGGATCGAACTTCAGTTCCCTGTGTCTGCTTAAGCTTGCCTAAGCATGTGCTTTAGACTGCTGAGCTATCTCACTGGCCCCAGGACAATTCTGTTTCTGGACAGTTAGATTCAATTTGATCTTTCTATATATCAGTTTGAATGGCAAGATCTTGCAAATTACTAGAGAGCCTCTGTGCAGGTTAAGAACAGAAGAGACAGTTTATCTCTTCACGTATCAGGACTTTTAACCTTGTAGTTTTCATTCTCCCTTTCAGGGTGGCTTGACATTTTGCTTGGGTCTTGTCTTACATGTCATGTGCGTACTGTAGTTGAGTATGTTTTCTAAGCATTGCCCAACTCTTGAAAAAAAATTTGTGTTCATTGTTTTCATATACCAAAAAACGTGCTCAGTGGAAGTCTATTTGTGTCTGGATGTGAATAGGGACCTTTTCAGATCTTCCAGCTGCACAGTCTATGGCTTCAAGGTGGTACAAAGGGATATATGCCTTGGCAGTGGGGAACTCTGGACTATGTTCTCTGCTACTCAGACTCCTTTGTGATCATGAGCAGGCCATTGTACCTCTCTGGGCCTGGAGGTTTTTTTTTTTTTTTTTTTTTTTTTTTTTCTAAAAGGTAAAGGTGGTGAAATGGATGATTGCTGACATACCTTCAATCTGTAAGTCATTTTGAAAGTGTGTGGGGTTTTCTTGAGAATATACTTAGAAAAAGCCCTCCTCTGCTTACCTCAAATGTGAGAAAAATGCCCATCTTATGAAGATTGTCTTATGCTTGGGAGTCCCTGTTTTTAGACATAACACACAAAATTTACAGTAAACTGGCACTAACTCGTGTATGTTCCTAGCCATTAGAAATCAAAGAATGACAATCTTTCAGTCTTGCCAAACTGGATGAGCTGTACAGAATAAGTTCTGAGCCAGTCATGCTGTCCTTGGTTTTTTGGTATTATAGGACCTGCCAATTATTCATGGGTTTCCCAAGAAAGTACAGTCAACAATTTTTGGGTGGCTAATCTATATATAACAACTGCTCTTAAACATGATTTGTTTCCTCTCCTGGTTTATAAGGAGAATTTTTTGAAAATAGAAAAGTGTTGTTTGAGTTTTCTCAGAACCACCAAGTCCTTTAAATTAGATATTTGGCAAGTTTTTTTCCTTAAAGTTATTTGTCTTGGTTGGCCTGGCCAGATCTTTTCCCTTTCTCTTAGAAGGAGTTTGAACTCCCACTGATTTATTCCTTACCACATATGGCTTGGTGAAAGGCTGATGGGAATGTTATACTATCCTAATACTGCTGTTACCTCTGGAGATTAAGTCTCTAGGCCATGTCCTTTCCGTTTTCTGAGAGCCAACCACCCCATGTCTCCATCCCTGCCACTCTGTCTTCAGGTAGGAGTACATATTCTGGAAGCTGGGCAGAGTGAGGAACAGAAGATTGAGGAAACAGAAGCAAGGTTTAAAAGGGAAAGATGATCTCAGAGTTTTTAGCGTGAGGAATGGTCAGAACCAGAGGACGAAGTCATGGTGGAGTATACCCCAAAGCCAGATTCAGAACAACAGGTGCCAGGGATTAGAAAGGTAGATAAAATGAAATGATCAGTCAAGGAAGGCAATGAAAGATTCACTAAGTATCCAGAGCATCTGCACAAGCTGAAGGAGCAGGAGGGGAGAGGAAAAACATATAAATTCCAGCTATTGCAGTGCTTAGTGATTAAGAAATTGCCTTGTGTTAGCCCTGTCTCCTGCATGTGCTGGTGACAGCTCCCAAGCCAGAGGAGCCTGGGGCTAATCATTGGAGCCCAGTGAGAACATCCGGCTGAGAAAGTTCTTAATGTCATCAGCTGCTGTCCTTGTACTTCTTTCCAAGTCCTTGCCCTTCAGCAAGTCTGTAAGAATCTAGGCCTATTCCTTAAGCCTGAGGTTTTACTTTGAAAGTTCAAAATAACTGAGCATACTAAGAAAGTGAGACACTGGATATCAGAATTCTCCATAGAACATTATCCAGAGGCCTGAGAGTCTTTAGATACGTGATTTCCCCTCATTTAGTTAATGATGATGTGCTATCTGTGATGTATCTTTCTTGGTTTCTTGCCTGATGCCACATCTCTGTGTTCCTGAGTCCTTGGCTGGGTTAAACTCATTTCAGTGGATGGGCCAACTGCTCTTTCTGGCTACAAATAAAACAGATTGTACTTGGAAAAGGTCTATTTATCTTTTCACTTTTATCCTCTAACCAAGAGAGGCCCTTACTGTTTTCTGACCCAATCTATCTGCCAGTTACCTTTTCTTCCTTCTCAAGCTTGAAATAGTTGAAGCCGTGTATCTCCCTATGGTGCCAGAGAGCATCAGCATTATCTGTGGCTTGGCTCAGTACGGCCAGCTTCATAGCCCTGGCCTGCAATTAGATTTTTCTGAGAATTTCTTACTAACATTGATGTAGTCCAATTAATTCAGTAAGCTTCCTTTTAGTAGTGCCCCTCCCCTTCACTCATGGACATAACATTTCTTTCAGCTGCCTCGACATTGGACCATTCATCTTCCAGGCCGAAGAAGAAAGTACCTAGACTTGCACATTTTCTTAAACATCCAAGTTAGAGTTTGCATTTTGTAAGTGGTTTCTTTAAGTATAATGTGAGAAATGTCACTCTGCAGAGATTATTGGATTATATTTGGTTAAAGTCCAACTCTGCTTCCACTGGTTTGTACTCCTAACCTTCTTTATCTTCCACTTCCAGAGATTTTTCGTCATATAAAAGAAAGGGGTTGTATAGTGCAGAGGTCTCCACATTCTTTATTTAATTTATCTTTCCATCTTAGGTCATTGTATCCTTAGGCCAAACAAAATATTAGATCTGTTGATTAAATGGTTAAGGCCAAACAACTTAATAAATATTTGTGTCCTCATAATATGATAGGTACTTTAAAAACTAATACACATAAATAGAAGAAAAGCATTTTTCTTATTTATTATTTGATGGACAAAATTATATATGATGTGTGACATATATTTTGAAATATATTGTAGAATGGGTAAATCAAGCTAATTAACCCCTGAGTTACCTCCATGCTTGTCATTAACTTTAGGTGAGAACATTTAATCTGTCCTTTTAGTAATTTTCAAGTATACAATACATTGTTCTGTGTGTGTGTGTGTGTGTGTGTGTGTGTGTGTGTGTTGTGTGTGTGTTTGAGAAAGGGTCTTGCTATGCATTTCAGGCTGGCCTTTAGCTCGCTTTGTAGCCCAGGCTGGTCTTGAACTCACAATGATCTTCCTGCCTCAGCCTCCTGAGTGCTAGGATTACAGATGTGTGCCATTACACCTGGTTACAATAAATTGTTCTTAATTATAGCCATCATATTGTATAAGGAATCTTTTGAATTTATCCTACTGGCTAACTAAAATCTTGTCTTCTTTAACTTACATCTCAACTTGCCCAAGAAAAAATATTTTTACCTTATTCTTTACTAGCCATGGTGACTTATTAATGAGATTTATGTGCCTGATGGACACTGCACAACTTTTCACATGTTAAAATTAGATAGACTATTTCTCTTTATTTCCTGTTTCACATTGATTTCTGTGCTAGGCTTGCTTTTTATTATAGCAACTGCCCCAAATCTAGTTTTGCAAAGATATGATGTCACTGGAAGGAATGAAGTACAAGTTAATGTAGAAACAGAACTGTACTGTGCCACTAGCTCCTGGGATGTCTGACAGAAGCCAAGCACTGATCCTTTTCCCTCAAAAATTTAAACATACACTGTGACTGATCAAACTAAGCTCTTTGTGGCTGAAGAAGCCATTAAACCGTGGTTCACTGACTATACTCACATTTTATAATTTATATTTGCAGCCAACTTGTGTAGAATGCCCACTGTGTATCAGGCATCATGAAGAGTGCCTTATATGTAGTAAATCATTTCATCCTAGTCGTAACCCATTTTACCTATAAAGAAAATGAAGGTTAAATGGATTTTTTCAAATGCCACAACATGTGACAGAGCCAAATTTTGACACCAGGCTAGACACAGGCCAGTGTAGTGCCAGAGTCCTCCTTCAGGCCAGGCTGCCAGCCTCCTTTTGTGTGTCATTCAGCTTTTATTCACAACAATGGCACTAATTGTGTCTTTACTAATTCCAAGTGAAGCCCTTTTGTTTGGCTCTACAAGTATTTCCAGACAAGGATATTCTTCTTGATTTGAAAGTTTCCTCTAAAATGAACTAATCTAATTTTCTAAATAGGTCTCCAAGATCGTGTGTAGTTACATCTTTTTCATTATCCCACAACACAGATGTTTTAGTAACTGGGCTGGGGCTGAGGCTGAGGCATGTGAGTGCCACTTGTTCCAGTTTCCACCATGGACTGTTGGCTGTGGATAGGTGACTGACTAGTGGGCCGAGCTCAAAGGCCACTCAGCCAGTTTACGCATTTCATACCTTCTGGCTAAAGACACCAGGGGGAACTGTTTTTCTGTGTCACAACTGCTCATTTTAAAGAAACATGCCATTTGTTTAGGACAACAGAAGAGCAGTTATTTTCATTTCTTAGACCACCTGCTCAAAGCAGGAGTGATGGACAGCCCTATTTGCCCCACATGGGAGCTTCATATTTATGCAGCATTGTAGCCAGCCCCTCCTCTACTTGCTGAATCAGATTCTGGATGTTAAAAAGGCCTCTGGCAATCCCTAAAAAACTGTTTTAAGCCTCAGACTGTACCTATACCTACTTATTTGTTTACTTCCATGGACGAAAGGCATCATCCTTGGCCATTTAAGTTAAATATTCTGTCTGGGACTTGTATCATCTTTAGAAGACAGCTAAAATTTTTTTGTGTTTCAGTTTTTCCCATTAAATAAAGTTAGATCAGATAATCTATGTGGTCTCACCCAGTTCTGTGGTTTTAGTAAAAATCCCTAAGCAACAGAGCTTTGTAACACTTTATTGTTTCTATTTAAAGCTGCCTTTGAGATTCACACATTTTTAGCCCTACTTTATCTTACAAACAACTACTAAAACTCAGTCTTTTCCAGAATGTGACTTATGACTGCTTACTTCAAAATCACTTGGGGCCATTACTAAAACGTAGACCTTGAGGCACCAACCCAATGTTCCTGAATCAGAGTCTCAGGGGGTAGGTCCTAGAAATTCACACTTTTAACCCCTGTGTTGGAGTATATTAACACTTTCATGCTGTTTTCCAAATATAGAGGTTTCTTCTGTTGGTTCTCTTCCCTGCATACTTTTTCTTGTTTTATTACATACTTCCTTGTTGCCTTCGCAAAATGGAGGCACAACAATGGGGTGCTTTATGATGATATCTAAGAAAGGGAGCTGGTTTGGAGAGAGGAAACGCTGAATTTGTGGTAACAGCATGTGGCTGAAATTAGGTGTTTAGAAAACATTTAAGTCTGTGGATCAGAAGAATATGGTATAGAGAATAGGGATGAAGTACAGATTTGGAGGTACACCTGACATAAGATTGGGAACCCAGCCACCTCTAGCATGGAGGGATATAAAGGAAAAAAAAGTCACATTTAAGGGTAAGAGGATGTATGTGTGGGAGGGATGTGGCAGAAGGGCTGCAGAGGACTTAAAGGTCACCTTTGAGGACTACTCATAGTTAGAGGGCATGAGGAAAGGGGATCACTGAGACATCTCAGGAGAGCTTGAGAGGCAGAGGGACAACCAGGACAGCTTTTCTGAGAAAATAAGGGCATAGACATGGCTGATAGGCAGACACAGTTGGAGTAGTCTGTCATGTTCTCCAGAACTTGGACATTGAGAATGAGGGATTAGTGTCTATAGTGGGCCAGGCCACCAGTTCCTCTGAGGTGTAGAGGTCAGTGGGAAGTGATGCAGATGGAGGAAGGGCATGCACCTGTGACTGAAGGAGGATCCTGTTGGGACTTTGGCAGGGTTGGGGAACTGCTGGGTTGCTTTAAGGGTCTGGCCTCCCCAAAGGAGCTTGGGTATGTGCCCTCCATGCCCACACAGTGTATCCATGACAGTGCCTGTGAAGTTGGCAGCTCCTGGAGATGTGATGTGGGTGCAATGGGGAAAATGGTTGGTAAAAACACAAACATTCTTGGCCAGTTGGCAAACTTTGGGAGCAGCAAGCTGGAGGCAAACAGATTTCAGTATTTAATAAGATGTTAGAACTTTTGGAAGCAAGAAAGCCCTTCTCTCAGCCCACTTCTAGGAGGGGTTGATAATTTTCTTTCTCATTTGAACTCTGTCAGCTACTTACCATAATTCAAACACACTGTAGCTATACTTGGCAGATGGTCAGCTTCTCTAGGGAGCTTGGACCATGGACACCATCAGGCCAATTCAACAAGCATTTCTTGAAAGTGTGCCATATGTATGTCCTGTCTTTGGTTAGTGAGTGTTGCAAAAGGCTGGACTGCCTCTTCAGAAGGCATGGTGTGAAGGGATTGATGTATAGAACTCTATTAAGAGGCAGTTTTATTTTCTCTATATGCATAGAAGCCAGTTCTCTGGTTATATGTGTGTTTAATTCAGTTTTTAAGTGAACAATGGAGAAACAATTGGGAGTTTTTTTGTTTAAAGAAAAGAAAAATATACATTTATTCTGATGCCATTAGTAAGACATAGGTCATTTTGAAAGGAGTGCTAGCATTTAGTTTATTTACACAAATGTTTTTTAAATGACAGTTTGATAGTCTCCCAGCAAAGGATGGATGGTACAGAGACAAATAAGCATGGTTTTAGCTGCAAAGAGCTCAGAGACTAGTAGGGAGACAACCACGGAAGCAGATAATTACAGCTTATTCTGGTACATCCTGCAATTGGGCCATCACTAGATGCTAAGGAAGCATTGAAGGGGGACAAACTCAGGAGGTGATTTTGACTAAACCTTAAAGAACAAGTAGGAGTTTAAGCTGCTGAGAGACTGTTTTTTTCTTTTTAATCAGTAGGTGGGATAATATGATTTTTCTCTGACAGCCTTTGGAGGCAGGACTTGTGGTGTTGGTGTTACGGCTATGGTAGGGACTTTTAGCTTCTGAATAGTAGCCAAGGCAGACTCTATAATACCTTCTCCATTGTACTCTTTTTTTTTCTTCCACTTCTCTCTTCACTGACTTCCTCCTTCATCAAAGAGGTCAGAAACAGGAAGGAAAGCAAGTTACGATGATTCTGTTTCCTTGCTAACTCTTCTCTGCACATACTGGAGTCAATAGATGATGTAAAGGTTTTTGACAGGCTGCCCCATGACAACATCTGGCCAGTGTAGAAGCTGAGGTAGGACTCTGATGAAAAGAACAGGATGAATACATAGGGATTGCTTTTTCACTTGGAATCTCATAGGTGGCTCTAAATATGGGGGAATGATCTAGCTTTTCTTTCCTTCCGTCCGTCCGTCCGTCCTTCCTTCCTTCCTTCCTTCCTTCCTTCCTTCCTTCCTTCCTTTCTTCCTTCCCTCCCTCCCTCCCTTCTTTTCTTTCTTTCTTTCTTTCTTTCTTTCTTTCTTTCTTTCTATTTTCTTTCTTTCTTTCTTTCTTTCTTTCTTTCTTCTTTTTTTTTTTTTGTGGAACTGGGGATTGAACTCAGGCCCTTGCTCTAAGTACTTATTCCACTGAGCCATCTAGCCTACCTTTGCTTTTCATTCCCAGCCAATAATATTTGCACTATATCTGCATTGTTTCCAGAACAAGAGTGTCCAAGGAAAAACATAGAGCACATTCTGACAATATTCTCTCTCTTGGTGAGACTACTCATGCCAGGAAGACCCCATCCCTCTCAGTGGGAGCTCCTCTGCCCACCTTCATTGAGTTTCTCACAGCGGACATAAGCAGTGTGCTGTCTTGAGTGTCTCTCATTCATGGCTGCAGAGGACAGTAGTTAAATTGGAAAGATGGATCTTTTTTTCACTCAGAAAAAACTGGTTTGCACTAGGTTTATATAGGAGCTGTGATGTGAGAACCAGAGTAAAGGAGAAGGTTCTTTATTTTTGAAGACTATTGGAGAAGGGAAAACACAGCAAGGAACATATAGCACAGTGATGAGAGGTATGGGTATCACTGTGACTTCAGCAGCAGAGTATGAACAAAACCATAACAATATGAAGAAGATCAGCCTGGACTTGTGCAAGGAGGATATGCAGATTCATGAAGGGCTCTATCCAACGTAGGGAAACTTGAGTTATTGGATGATGTTAAGGACTTATTACTGATTTTTTTCATTGTGATAATGGTAGGAAAACCAAGAAAAATGCCTTCATATGTAAAACACACACACTGCAACATTAGTAGGTGAAATGTCATGATAATTATAATGTGCTTCAAAATATTTCTGCAAAAATGATAAGTATGGCAATAAGATAATATATTATGAATCTGTCTGGACTATTCATACTATTTTTTCTATTTTTCTTCATGATTAAAACATTTCATTGTAAATTAAAAAAACAAAAATAAAAAAGAGTTTTGGTTCTGGAATCAGACTGCATAGGTCTGAATCTTGGCAGATAGTCTTAATCTCTGTGTTCCATTTTGTCCTTTTTAAAATGGGATAGTATGATAAAGTTTCCACATAGGGTTGTGAAGATTAAATTTATAATTTACAAATTGTTTAAATTGGTGACTAATAGCTATTTTACTGGTAACATTATCACAATGCAATGTTAAGAAGTTAGGATGTTCAACGTAGACTTGGGCTGAGAGAGAATATTACTTCTTGAGAAGCTAGACAGAGGTACCGAGCTTGAATCATATTCTACCTTATGGAGAGTTAGGGGAGCAGCAGTAGATGTGGGCTTGACAGGAAACCAGGATCCTGATGACACCTCACCCTTGGGAGGATGGCTTGGCTGTTGTCAGAGAGAAGGCTCATATCCAAAAACAGATGCCTAATTGTCAGGTTAGGTGGTAGAGTATATTACATTATGACATGGATGCTGTGTTGCTCATCCATCTACAGAACTGGAGTATATAACCATTGTGATGCTTTTCTTTTGAATAGGGAATTTTGTATGTAGGCATGGAGTATGCTACATAGAGATAATTCAGGTGGTATCTGGAAATTTTGCTGCCCTAGAGAAAGTCGTGAGTGTTTAGAATTGCACAGTACAAAGATTTTTTCAGGATTCACTGATAGGAATAGGGACAAAATGGGTTCATTAGATCAGTCAGTGTTCCTGCAGGAAACAGATGGCCTTCCCATGTTGAGTAACCCAGGAAGATTTAATAAAGGGGCTTTTAGAAAGGTGGGGGATAGGATTAGCAATGGGGGAAGGGATCAGTTTCCCTAGACTCAAAGGAGTAAGGGAGTGGCGTCTAGAACATGGAGGATGAGGTTTTTGTGGGGGAGCTACTCAGAAGGAGCTGTGGCTTTGGGTTGAGGGTCATTAGGCTCCATAGGGAGGTTATTAGAGGAAGGGAAATCCTGAGTTTACCTTCCTTTCTTTCTCTTATATCTTGCCAAGGCTTTCTACAGGCTGAATTTAGTAGAGTATCAGAGGAGAAGGGAGCTTTGGTCCCTGTAGGACATCCTCCCAGCACTGTGTATGCTGCAAAGGCATGAAGATATGTTAGAACAGGTGGCAAATGAAGGGAAGGCAAATAAGAGTCATCTAGTCCACAAAGAGGCTTTAGGGGAAAACAAGATTTTTTTTCCCTAACTCTCTCTCTCATTTACTTTCCCATTTCTACTATGGGACCCACATGATCTCATTCCTCTATACAGCTCCAGTAGCTGTACACAAATACCACTTCCTAGGAAGTGCAAGTGGTAGAAGGATCACATCCTTGACTTCTGTACTACACCCAAGGATTATATGTCCTGTCCATCTCCCTAACATCTTGGTTTTTCCTGCTTATGGAAATCAGAATTGACAGGTGAGTAAATTGACATTATATTCAGGCTGGAAGCGAACTGTATATCTTCACCTGAGAGATCCCAGAGGTGCTAGAAGTAACATTAGAGATAATTTAGTGTATTGGCATTATTCCTTCAGATGAGAAATTTGAATTCCCGAGAAGACAGGTGATTAGTCCACTGCTTCTTAGTGGCACAGCCAGAAAGAAGACTTCATGTGCTGCCACTCAGTAAAATGATCTCTCCTTGTCTCTTTGATCCTACTCTCCTTCTTTCTGCATCCCTTGACCTTGACTGTTCCTCCTATGTATTCCCACTTGTCCTTGTTGTGATGAAAAATTATCTTGATACTGCAATGGCCTTTAAGTGTGCTTTACAAATAGTTGGCACCTTAGCCTGTGATGATGAAAATGAAGGATTACAGTGAAATTAGGATGCTCAGATCACTTGGTTTCTCAAATTAATTTCATACATAGAGCAGAGAACCTAAGATATAACAGCAACACCTCAAAAACACAAGAGCAAAGATATGGGATAGGTTCGTGAACCTGTGCTAAGGTGCAAGTGATAGAAGGATCATATCCTTGACTTCTTGACTATACCCAAGGATCGTATGTCCTGTCCACCTCCCTACCATATTGGCTTTTCATGTTTATGGAAACCAGAATTGACAGGTAAGTGGGAGTACACACAGAAGGAGAAGTGCATATGACTGACACATACTTGATTTTTCAGGGATATCATTTATGGATTTTTTTTAACACTGCTTAAGTCTATATAGACTTTCCCTTCCCTGAGGCCTGAATGGATGTCATGATGAGTAGTCATTGACCAGCATGAATGTCAGGTATATAATTCATGCTTTCTTTCCTTCCTCACTTCTTTTTAAGGCACATGCATGTGCTGCTTTTCAAAAACTGTGTACCTGACATATTTCATGAGCTATTTGCATACCTCTTTTCTGTACTTAAGTTTTATCTGTCTTCCTTTTGTTTTTCTAGAAGGGTGTGTGTGTGTGTGTGTGTGTGTGTGTGTGTGTATGTGTGTGTGTGTGTATAGGCTGAATGTTTACATTTTGTATTTTTGTATCTCAATTTCTAGGCTTTGGAGATTTAAAAAACGGGGGGGGGGAGGTAATTTCTTTTCCTTCCAGTGATTAAAAGAGAGGCCCCAAGAGACTTCCCCCAGAAATTCTCCTCACTTACTCGTCTTGGTGGTTCTCAGCATTGGATTATTACATCGTCTCTATGAACTGAGTGAGACATGACGACAAAGCTTAAAGGTGCCTAGCTGCCCACCCTTCTCTTGGTGTGCTGCACTTGTCCTCTCAGGACCTGTGCTGGCAGCTCAGCTGACTAGCAGTGCCAGACCTACGGAAAACCCACCACTGTGATGGACTGCTGGGCTAGATTGGAATACTTTGCTGAATTCACGCACCGACAATATTTAAATGACAATGGAAAATCCTTCTCTGACAAAACTAAACAAAAAAGGGGGATACAAATGAAGGACCATTTTGTATCTGTATATTCAAAATAGGATAGATATACAGCTCCATTCTCTTAATTCAGTGAATAGAAAGATTTGTTCTAATAGTGTTTGTGGACAGGATATCATGTCTGCATCTTGTACTATGAATAACCACTAAGACAACAATATACAATGTATTAATTATTGAAACTGTCCTACTAGTTGGTTTTGAAGCTGTCTCATTGCTATTTGTTTCTCAATAAAATTATTTAAAAAACATAAAGTTAAGCATATAACATTTGCTAAGAAGAAGAAGAAGAAAAAAAAAGGCAGTGGCCAAACCATGGTTCTGACTTTGATATGGTCCAGTTATTGTTATGCAGAGGAGAAAATGGCTCCTTCTCTGCAGGCAATGCTTACTTTTGCCCTTGGTGGCTACTCTAAAAATTCTCTTTTTCAAGGTAGAAGAACAACAAAAGTTGGGTGCTTTAACTCAGCCAGATCCCATTTCTGACATTAGCTAGAAGTTGGGACTAGAGCCGTGGACTTTTTCCTGAAGTAAACCACTAATCTTTATCTAATCTCTGTGTGTTTCAATGGCCCTTGTCAACCTTCATCTGGTTAAACTTGACTTTGCCCAGCTGGCAGCTTCTGTGACATCCTACTATGTTCCTGTACAGAAGTTTTCAGCTGTTTTGTGACATTAGGACTAAAACAAAAATTAATTACTTGGTACTGGACTATCAGTTATAACCACCTATTTACTTATATTTCTAGTCCCTGAAAGGTGTTTATACTGTGTACTATAGATGAGATTTTACCTTTAGAGTTGTCAGTACTAGGTCTAACACCCTAATATCAGTGTTTAGTTCAAAAACACAAATATAAGGCATCCAGAGCAAAACCTATTTGCCTCCATCACAAACTGATGTCCAGACCCTATCATGCCATATATGGAGGTGATAGAGAAGCCTGGTGGATTTTAAGTATCTATTGGATTATACTCTTTCCCCAACAGTTGAATAAAAATATCAGGGATATATTTTTACAAAAGGAAGGTAAAAATCATGGTGCTCGGGGAGGGTAGAAAGGAACTCCCTTTGTGTGAGGATATGAAGAAGCAGCATTGTGGCATTCCCACCTGATGTGTGAGGTAGCAATATGGCAGGGGCCTAATCTTGCCCTAATATGAAAGGGCTTCTAGGCCCTGGAAATACCTGTGTTGAAACTGAAAGCCAGGGGCATAAAACAGAACTCTTATTTCTTGTTTTGGTTTTTCAGGATATGGTAGCATGGATAACAAGAACAGTACTCATCAGCAATGATAGTTACTATGTACTGAATACCTTCTACATGCTTGGCATTAGGCTGGACATTTTTACAACTCACTTATGTAAGCTTTAAAATAACCCTGGTGCTCCCTGTTTAAAAAATGAACAGGGGAAGTTAGTAGCTTGTGTAAAACCACACAGCTATTAAATAGCAAAGCTAGGATTTGAACAGTTAATCTATATGTCAGGAAAAAATGGCTCCTTTTCTTTCTCCTTATCTCCTTAACCTTCCATAGCCCATATTCTTTCTGTGTTGCCACCTGGGTGAAAATAAGTTCATAGAAACACAGTAGTAGGAGAAGGAAGAAATACTGAGGGAACATAATGAAAATGTCCAATGTTCTATGGTTGTCCCAGAACTCAATGCATGTCTATCTCTGTGTAGTGCTCAGCCCAGCAATAGTACTGGAGAGTAACACTCATGGAGAAAAATATTTCTGCTCTCTCTTCACTTGTAGTAGGGAAAAGAGGATGGCTGATGAAAACAGGAGCATTGGATTGTTAGGTATGTAGGACAAAAATAGGAAGTTAAACTAGAGATGAGGTGCTAGTAAAGTGATGGAGTCCTTCATCAAGTGTTTCTGTATGAGGGAATATAATAGGACTGCTTTTAGCAAAATTAACTCTGTAAGCAGTGTGTAAGGTAGATTTTGGTATGGAATAGGACAGTTACTGTATCATTTAGGTTTCACTAGAGGAATAAATTTAATATAAAAATATATATGATTACATAAAGGATTTACTAGGTAGGCTTACATGGACTACTTATGGAATTGGGGTGGAGGAACACAAAATGGACATCTGCATGCTCCAGCATGCAGGAGAATCCAGTTGAAGGTTCAAGCCTGGAGCTAGTTACAGAGTCTAGTGAGAATGCATGTCCAAAAACTGAAGGGTCTTCATTTGAACACTAAAGAATCTGCACTGGAAGCCCAAAAGAACTGGAGAAAAATATCCAAAGTCAATGATGAGGACCAGAGCTCCTCTGAAAAAAAAAAAAAAAAGCGTGGGGGTCGAGGGGGAGGCTTCCTTCTTCTTTCTCTTTTTATTCTATCCAGTATATAAGCCTCTTGGTTAGTACCACCCATACCCAGGGTGGTCTCCCCTCCTCTGTTTGTGACCTCTGTGTCAGTCATCCACCCACACATACCCAGAGCTTTCCTAATCTTCTGGGTAACTCTTACTCAAGCCAAGTTCACATATCACAATTAATGATCATACCTGCTATAAGGAGATAGATATCACGTGTGCTTGAAATTTGAGAGGAGCAAGGTGAAGTTTAATTGAGGAGTTGGGGAAAGGTTTGTAGGAAATACAACATTTGGCCTGAAAGGATGAATTGGGAGAGACAAAGCGTCTCTGGAAAATAGACGAGAGACTTTTGTCAAGCTGCTGTCACATGAGCCAGGTCAGCAGGCATGTATAAAGATGCACCATGCTTCAAAGGGTATGGGAGTAGCTGATTAAAAATATGCATTAAAACATAGTAAAATAAGGAATAAGGAGGTGATGCAATAGGGAGTGAGGAAGGAGTCTGTTCCTTTTGTAGTTCTCCTCTCTAAGGTAGGAGAAGTGAGATGAAGATAGGATTAAAGTTAGTGTAGTCAGGGATTTGATCCCTATTTTCTCAGAATTTGGTGTCCGAGGCTAATGGGCAGAGACCTCTGTACAAGGTAGCATGTGTGATGGGGAGGCAATGACTGATGAGGCAGTGGCCACAGACTTTAGTCCTGTGGGTAGCTGAACAAGCTTTTGTGGAGAACAGGCTGCTGTAGCCAGTTGAGTGGTCAGAGCCATTCCTGTGTGTGCATGCATGTGTGCATGTGTGTATGAGCATGTGTACCTCAATACTAAGGTAACTAATAAAAAACTTGGAGTCCTTGTGTTCTCTGCTCTGAGCATGAGTCTCTGTAATTCCTGGTACGAGGTCCAGGAAGCATCCCTGCATACAATCCTGGGTCCTTGGAGAGCCTGCTAGAGTTATCTTTACTGGCTTAAGACTTGGGCTTGGTTCTAGGACTCTGCCTCCTACTGGAGCCTTTAGGTGTCCTTTCCTTCCTAGCCATGGTCTTTTTTCACACTTGGTCTGCATTGTGAGACTCCAGCTTGTTCCACCACAAGTTCATGTGAGGAAAAAGTCTTCTGTGACCTCACTTGGTTTCTGTCTCTGATCTTCCAAACACATCCATGACTTGCAATTCATTACAAGTCTCCCTTTACTATTGCAGTTCCACATGCTGTTTTCTACATTATTAGATAAATGTTAATCTTCTGGAGGACAGTGAGGGCAAGTGTTCACTAAATCTTGGTGCTTACCAAAGTGTTACTTATGTACCACTAGCTAAGTAAGTATAAGCTTGACTTTCCCTTTCTCTGGTATTCTTGTCTCATGTTCATTTAAGTGGGTTTGTTCAGTGTGGGATAGTGGATATGGCCTATGACACAGTCAGGAAGCCTTGGTCTTGTGATGCACCTGTCACTGACTTGAGTCTGTCCTTTCTCCTCGTTCTCATTTTTCTGCCTATAAAGTGTGAGGAGTGTGTTGAGTGATTATTGAATTCTTTTTCACATATACTCAGTAATATTTGTATTTGAAATCATCATCATTAGGGATATTTCCTGCTTAGTCTTGACCTCTCCAATTATGTACCTTTCTTTTTCAAGCATACTGATGTCTGTCATGGAAGGATTTTTGTTTTTGTTGAAAATTCATGTGTAAGATTCAGGAAGGCAGCATTTCCATGTGAAAGGTGAGTAGGAAGAGGAGGAAGGCAGCTTTGTGCTTGGTTGAAGGGGACAGGGAGCATGGTGTTCTACTTGTGTAGATGTGCTGGTGTGCTTGGTGACCTGAGCCAAGTCAGGTGATACCTGGTAGGTGACTTCTTTGTGTCATGTTACAGGTGCTGAGCTCTGGGAACTCATCCATAAGAAAAGCAGCCATTGACTGAGCATGTTCCAAATGTCATCCCTAGTCCTTCCATCAACTCCAAAAGTACTGTAGTAGTTACTCATTTATAGCAGAGAAATCAGGCTCAGAGAAGTTAATTTGTCAGGGATCATCACAATAGAAGGCTGATTGCCTCTAGTGTTAGGGTTATGTTCATGAACATTGCCATGCAACTAAAACCTAGAAGAGAATAGGAGATATCTGTGACAGAACCATGTAGGAAGACAGGACTGTCCCAGATAGCAAGGAGTTTATCCATGTAAAATTTCCCTCAGGTACATAGGTTCAGGGACTTGAGAAATAAGACATTTTTATGCCAGGCTCCATTTCTTTCTTTAAGGGACTAAAGCTGAATGTTTTTCCATAGGCTAAGACATCAGGGAAAAGAAGGGACGTTGGCCAGGATAAATGTCATGGGAGAGGAAGTGTTCCTTTTTAAGTGGTGTATATCAGTTTTGTAAATACAGCCTGCAAACATGTTCCTTACTTCTGCAAGTTCCTGTAAAGACAACAGCTCAGCACACCCTTTTCTTCCTGGACTTGTGTTGCGATTTGCTCCCTGAATCTGCTCTCTCTGCCTCCCCCACCCCTTCTGACAAGTACTTGAAAGGTAGTTTTTTCCTCTTAATAAAGCAGGTGTCTGTGCCTTCACTTACCTAGTCAGTCAGTATCATTGCTGAGGTGCCTACTGCTATTATATTCCTTTTCTGCTTAAGAATTGTAAAATATAGAAGATGAGAGCCCTGGCCTGGAGAAATTTTACTGAAAGAGATTTCATGGAGGCAACAATGAAGCCCCCTTCTCCTGTCTCTGAACCTGGAAATAGAAATGAAGCTGCCTCTGAGAGTTAAATTAGGCATTATATATTCCATGGATGTAATCTGCTGCCTGCTGCTATGGACCAGGAAATAGTCTGCAAATGCATGAGGGAAGGAGTAAAGACTCCATCAAAGTGACCTGGGAGAGATCTCAGGCATTCTGAAAATTGATAATAATTTAATAGTATGAATCCTGATTAATTGCACTGAGTAAAGTTTGAGGAAAAACTGTAGAAAGGCTGATAGTGCTCTTTGGTTCTTTGGCAGGTGTAGACTTAGTCTAGGGGAAGATACATCAGTGGCTTATTCCCTGTAGCCACTGAACCATGAATATCATGCAGATTTTCCTAGCCTTGATTACATGCTCACTAAGCAACTTTCTAATGATGGGTTGGTTCTCCAGTACATCATCCTACACAGATCATGCTGACATGAGCACTTTAGGGTGGCATTTGTATTTTTTTAATGTTTGTCACTCAATAAATGGAGTTTATTGAGACTATAAATATTAGTCTTCTGAGCTTGGTTAATATGAGTCTTCATCCAGTGATGGGTGTGCTGTTGAAGTACAGAGACAGTCTAGTTCAGAGTATACAACTTTTAGTTTGGTAGGTTAATCAAAGACAGTGTAATTTGTGAGACTCTTGGAATCAGTGAATGGCTCTCTCCTGGTTAAATTGCAGGCTTATTGCCCTTTACCATACAAATGTTACTCAAGAATGTGCCTCAGTGACATAGAAGGAGCTGCACAATTTATAAAGTGATATACTGTAGACAGGTATAAAGAAATATTGCACAAGAAGATAATAAAAAGGCAACTGAGAGCCAATGGATTATAGAGCAGCCAGCTAGCATCAGTTCCCTTTTAAAAATAGCAACCTTTAAAAAACTGCACTTCAAGAAAAATCAAGAAAAGAATAGATTAGTACTAGATAATATTTACTGAGTACTTGTTTTACACTAGATAATATACCAGGGTCTTTACAGGCATCCCACAATTGTTCACCAGAGGTGCCCTTTGGAATAATTTTTTATTTTTATTTATTTATTGATTGATTAATTGTATGTGGTACAGAGTCTCACCAGGCATCCCGAACTTGTAGTAATCTTCCTGTTTATAGCCTCCCCAGTGCTGGGATTACAGGTGTGTACCACCACACCCAGTCTCGGTGGCTGGCTCAGTACGCCCAAGGGCGGGGCTGGTGCAGCCTGTGGTGGTATTGAACCCTCATCTCTGAGCTTGCCTAAGCAGGCACAGGTATGGAACCCTGGTCCCTGCGCTTGCCTAAGCAGGTGCTTAGTCCACCGAGCTATCTCACCAGCCCTTGAAATAGATAATTTTTTTTGCAATTTAAATAGACTTACTTTTGAAAAAGATGGTTATTTTTTTCAATTCCATGGTTATAGGGTTGTATGAAAAAGCAACTTATTAACCATGCCTTAAAAAAACAAAAACAAAAAATCTGCACAAAGGTAAAATTTTTTAATTTCTTTTTTTCCCCCATAATTTTATTGAGAAACAAATAGCAAAGAGACAGTTTCAAACCTAATTGGTAGGACAGTTTTAATAATTAACACATTGCATACATTCTTCCTAGTGGTTAATTGCCGTACAAGATGCAGACTTGATATCCTATTTACAAACACCATTAGAACAAATC